>NC_071979.1:26934564-27206603 GCF_026283585.1 Hylaeus volcanicus
TGGTTATATTTAGATAACTTTATTCACCTAAATACGATTCATGTTACTATTACGTATTATTAAATCTACCTGTTTATTTAATATTCCTGGATAATTTTCATAATTCACCCTTTAGAAACGGAATCCTGGCACCTTCTTTCGTCCAGTGAATGCGGCCCGGCAGCGAGGCATAAACATTCAGCGGTTCTTCATGGCGATGCGATGTACGTTTACGGGGGTATGACCGACCTCCAAGAGAGGAGCGACTGTTGGCGATGGGACGTGAATGCAGCCTCCTGGTGTCTATTGAAAAATAAGCCCGGTCCAGGGCCCCTTCACGGTCACGCCGCCTGTAGACTTCCCAGTTGTATGTTAATTTTCGGTGGAGAAAGCGGCGGTCTAGCCACGAACGAGCTCTGGAGGTTTCATTTCGGTAATGAATTAAAGAGTCACTCGAGATATATTCCCTTTAAACATTCATCTACCACAGCACTTTTAAGTACATCAATTTATGAAAATTATAAAAATGTTGAGGTATTTATTATATAAGCTTATTTTATTATATTATAAAAACTCGTATAGTAAATATCTTAACATTTTGATAATTTGCATATTAATATATAGTACATCGTATTATGCAAGTAATTCATTTGTAATATCGTAGTATTTTATTGGGCGATAACTTGAAATCATAGTTTAATATATAAAGTATACAAATCACGTGTCTTCTTTATTTTTGAAATAAATTACGAATTTATTATATATAATAAAAGTGAAAGTGAATTTCATCGTAGGTACGGAAACGTGGGAGAAATTGTCAGTGGCAGGTCCTAAACCTCAACCAAGAGCCGAAAGCGTTGCCCTAGCGGTTTCTGAATTAATCATTCGAGGGACCAACCTCGACAACGCGAAGTACAAGCCGAGAAATCAAAGGACGAGGCTGTGCAACAGCAGGATATCACCGAACGAGGCACCGGCTAGACCGAGCTTCCTGAAAGAAATTTCGAAATTGTCGCAAATCAATCTGTCGCGGCTGAGCCATCCGGCGAAATGCAGTTATTCCGTTCTAAGCGGTCAAGACGACAACGAGGAAAGTCCTCAAGAGGTATAGCCTATACATACGTTGTCTGTAATAGAGTAAGGTTGCCTAAATTCGATCGCTTTTGACATTTTAATAAACTAGATAAAATATTATTCAAATATTCTAATAAACTTTTTATTCATCAAGCGATAACATGAAGAAGAACAATTTTCTTCCAATCAATTTTAACGCCAATCTATCTAAAGAATGTAAAAAATGTTACATGTCCAAACGTTTCCACGCTGTATTAACATGTTAATCGCCATGTCACCCATATATGGATGACAGTGCTCTTCACTGAAGAACTAAAAAATTTAATTCTAAAAATCAAGCATCAACGAAAATGAATTTCAATAAAATTCATGAATTTTGATAAAGTTACAAAAATAAACACCACGATGAATGCTTGATTATGTAAACTTTAATGATTTAAATAATATTTAATCCTTTAATAACTCTTTGCACTAGGAGCCATTTCGTTACAGAATGTGCAAACATCATATTATATTACACAATGTAATTTTATGAAGCGTGTAATTTACTATAACGATACTTGAGTTTATATGAATCTTTACGCATTGAGGAATATATTCATGTGAAAAATCAAAATTTTATGCTATTCAGAATGCTATACAGAATCCGAGTGCAAAGGGTTAATACCTCTTAATTAAGGCAACCTCGGTCTAATACTAACGCCGTATCGTTTCGTTATATTTTTCGTTCCCGTTATTTGCACCCGAATTAAACCTCGCGTTTGCAAAAACGAAACGCATGTGACAATTTGAGCCTGCCCGCAGGCGAACTCGTATTATCCATTTCAGCAAGTAGACGCGGAGGTCGTCGAACCGTCAACGGGGATGGTGAAGTCACGGAGCGCCAACACGCTGGCTCGCCGAAGACAAAAGCCACCTGAAACAACACCGAAACCTGTCGACTCCAACAACAGCAACAGTACCACCAGCTCCGGGATGACCAGGGACCCCATTTCGGTCCCAAACTTCCGTGCCCTCACCTTACCTACACCTGTCCTGACACCTGTGGAAGCGGCCAGGCTAGTTTTCGTCGACCCTGACGACAACAGCGACAACGAGGAACGCAAGGAACCCCCTACCTCCAGATTGATAGAAGTCCAAGAGGAAAGACGGTGTGTACACCCTCCTGTCCGCAATTACGTTCCTATAAATGCCCGGAATTCTATGGTTACAATGTCTACCAACTTTGCCGATTCAAAATTAAAATACCATCGGAAGAAATGGATGGTCCATTTCTGGGACATTTTTGGAACACCCTTTATGTCATATGTGTATATATTATCATACACATATGACATATATATATATCGTAGTCTGTGAGCCTTGCACCGCGAGTGGACGAAATATTCATAACTTCAAATTAGGAATTTTGATAACAGTTTTCTAGTTACTTTCTTAGGGAGTTGGATCTCCTTATACAGTCATTTTCACTAAGGAACTTGAACAATTCATTTTAAGAGCTAAGTGGTAATGAAAACGAACCTAGATAGAATTCGTAAATTTTGATGAGGATACAAAAATAAGTAATAGGATAAATGTTAGATTCTACAGGGTGTCCCAAAACTGTTGGAGTTCCTTGAAGGCGTGATTCGGGAGGTGATTTGAAACAACTTTTTCCTTAGCGAAAATATTGCCCGAGGCTTCGTTAAGGAGATATTAACAGAAAACGCCGACCAATCAGAGCGCGAGTACGTCGGTGGAGCGCCCGCAATAGCGTAGTCACTACGCGCAGTGCCCCATGGACAAAAGCCTAGGTTTCGAATAAATCTGAAGTTCGTAAAGTGTTTGTCTCGTTTCTTTCTCTGGGAAAAATTCAAAAGAGGAAACGAGACAAACACATCGGCAAACTTCAGATATATTCGAAACCTAAGGTTTTTCCCATTACTACTCTCGCCGAGAACTAAACAGACCCTCCTCCATTTTCTAGGGACTTCGCGGCCATTCATCAAGCCTGCCAGCCGACCCGGGGCGAGAGTTACACTTCCCATCTATACGAAGCGGCGCTTCAGACGCCAAAGACGCCGACCACCGCGAAGATCCCGACGTCAGCCTCGGTCAGGTTCGCCGATCTGGAGGAAGGCGAGGAGTCGACGTCGGATTACGCGAGTATAGAGGCCAGGAGTCCTGGGGATCCCCTCGCCGACGACGATTGGCCGTCAGGGCGAAAGTCCAAGCAATACCGTCCCATAGTGACTCCGTCGACGATACGCGAGGGTCAGTTCGGCTTTTGCAATCCGAATTACCTTGGCTTGGACGAGACGAGAGGTCACCATCACCAGCAGCCACAGTCCCAAGACGGCAAGTACGCGAAGATGTTGAACAGCCCACCGGATAGCGTGTTGGAGGACGAGCCAGGAAGATCCGCCTCGCAGACGTTCGCGGAGCTGTTGGAGCTTCAAGAAATCAAGAGGGTGCCTAGAGCTCCGCCGAAAAGTTTGCCATTAGGTTCTCCATCCAGAAGAGCCGTGAGCGCTTCAAGGGCGGAGAGACAAAGGGCGAAGGTGGCCGCGGCGGATATCCACGATTCGGAAACTCCGTCTTACGGGCCAGCGCCGCTGTACGTCTTTTTAGTTGGTGGAAAGGAGAAGGGCCAGGTCACGGTGTTCGCCAGGCCTGTTTCTTTATGGAAATTGCAATTAGCTCCACACATCTTTTAAACAGGTTAAGCGAACCTAGCGATCGGGTTTCTTACTACCTATGTTTCTCGGGCCCTTGGGCAAGAAATGGTTTTTTGGTCCTTGGTTCTCTTCTAACGAAATTTAATTAGATATATTGTCTAGAAGAATATATTGGATCGTTTTAATAACGTCAATGCGTAATTCATTTGGAGGACTACTTTATCATTTTGCAGGTACCGAAACTGCGAAAATTGATATTAAAATATGGTTCTGTTTAGTAATTATAATTTGAGAAACGGGAATTGTTGATGAATGTAGTTTTGTAGACGTTACGTTTAGTTAGTACAGAGCTCCCCTTGTCTGTTAATTTATTACTCCGTTTAGCGTCGAAGATCGAACGCGTGGTTGGTTATCAGTGGACTTATTTTCAAGTACTGTCATGTTTGTCTTTCACTTGGTTTTTGATCGTAAATATGTTCGACTTTGATTAAAAGTCTTTCATTGTAGTTAAATGTACCGTCGATACATTTTATAGCGCGTCGCATATTGTGATCGCCGCAACCAAGTACTCGAGCTTAAAACGTTAAATTTAGTCCATTAGATCTGAAAGGGATAACGCCAAATGAGTTGGACACGTCGCCAGTTATCATTTATGCGTTAACATTCTATTTAAACAATTCTTAAGAAGTTATATACGGTTGGGCATTATAAAAGATGGCTCGACTTTATGAATTTTTGTTTAAAGAAAACGAAAGGGATTATTATTAATTATCAAACGACATATATAGAAAACAAGAATCGGATAATTTTCTAAAGTATATCATCGTCGTTAAATAAAAAGGCAACTTTTGGAAATCAGGAAGAACTTTATAATATACTTTATAAAGATTCATAAAATCATGCCTTTTTTAGTGTCTAATCGTATATAGCTCCTTAAGCAATTCTCTTTCCAACGTAGAAGGAAGCGTAGAATTTAATGTGATTAAAAAAAAAAATATAGTGCTAAAACTTTCCGTTACCATTTTTTGTTCAGTGACATCTCTATACGATATCGTTGATCAATCATCGTCCTTGAGATAAAATATACCGAATGCATACTTGTCTGTATAACAGCGAACGTTTGAATTCGAGATTCAGTTCCCTTGCTCTATCGTCTACTTTGCTACTCAAATTTTCGTGATTGTAATCGTACAAGGAACCGTTCACGTTTAGCATAGGCTCGTAAACAAATACGTACGAATCGAGAGTTCATATTGAACCGATTACTTTAAGAAGATTGTTCGTCGCGTTAATTAACAAAGTAAGACGTGACGCAGTGAATGTTCATAACCAAGCGCAAGTCAAGCGAGTGGAGCTAATAGTCCTTTGCTTCTAAAGGCGTCCTATCAGTTGTAAGTGGTATATAGGTAGTAGTAAGTCTTTACGGAAAGCTATAAGAATCACGATGAGTCGAGGTGGATAAATTGTATTCTAGATTTGTCGCAAACGTCACGATTTTTTATATTCATATAGACTATTCGAATTATTTTGGAAATTTAAAAACAACGTGAGTTGTCTAGATACAAAATTCCAACTCGAGAATTAAAGATATACAATTATTGATCAAAGTTACAGTATCGAATCGTAGAATCAAATCAAATTCGAAATCAAATTATATTTTACATTGAACATTATGAAGTAAATGGCCCAATTACTGACACATTTTTAGACAATCGTCATTTTGAATAACACTATAATAGAAAATTCTGAGCACTATTTTTAGTCTATATTATAATATAAGAAAATATAAAATGTCATGAGATCCATAAGATACTCTTACTTTCTTCCTAAAAATAATAATGCTTTATTATTTATAAAATAAATTGAAAGTGTCGAAATTGAGTGCACTCGCTTAAAAATGTTTGAATTTATCTATTAATCGAGTCTAATCCTGTCCATCTTCGGCTCACACCGATAGTAGCTAAAAACGTTAAAGGACTCGCCTGATCTGCGCTTAACTGCCATTAACTGTGAACTCGGTATGCGTAGCGTATAAACTAGAAGTATACTATCCGTAAGCTTGAGATAACGTTCAAAATGTCCTGAATATATATCGATGGGGAATCGGTGTGTGGTTGTGCCGAATGTGTATAATTAAATTACGATACAATTATTCTGCGGAAATTAGATTTTTATAAAAAAAACGATAACCCTTAACGGAATAATCGCGATCGATCTAGAGTAGAATCTAAAAGGAAATATATCTATGCCCCGATTTACACGCTACATTCTTTATACGATCTGATTTTCACACAACTTTCAAAATTATATTTCATTTTTCGTTTACGTTGAAACAAATGAATTCAATTAATAAACAGATTAAAATTACGTACATTTCTTTTTCGTTATTTGCACAGCTTTTCAACAAAAACTCACGGTTATTTACACGATATTCCAAGGAACCAATCTACCGTGCAAATCGGGGAACAGGTGTGCCCAAACGGAGACTGTGCCGATATTCGTTTTAATTCAATCGCAAGAGAAAAGATTTCTAAATTCGCGGAGCGTACAATCGTCGCCGTCGTGTTCCAGAATTATTGTAGCGAACATTGGTCAAAGTTTTACGTGGATTACGTGATTTGTAACGATAGTCGAAAGTCTCCACCGTGACTGTATTTACGAGTATAGCGTATTAGTTCCGATAGGTGTATCGTAAGAGGAAAAAAAAAATGGTAAAGTACGACAGAAGGTTTCTTGTTCGTGTAGAATTTTTATGCCCACGAAGGCCCAATTCATGTAATCCATCCATAAGTAGCAAAAGGTCAACGTGACACCTGCTAGGCTGAATATTGAGAAATATTTCATTAACATTTTTTATCCATTTATCCGTTGTTCGAACGATATCCAACTTTCCTCGTAGGATATTCTGTAAGTTTCTAATCTATCTAATTCTATCTGTTTGTTCATAGGGGCACGTGCAATATGTATATGTATAGGTGTACTTCGTTTGTTAGAAAGATTTCATAATGTTCAGCTAGAGGGCTCGAGCACCTGAAAAATCAATGTTTTCCATTCGTAGCACTAGTCAATTTAACATCTCAGTGTACAAAAGTTAAGATAAATGTTTCGTGATATCCCTTCCCCTATTAGAATCCCTTAGCCTAGCGTCTATTAATTTTCAGATAGACTAGCAAGTTACGATACCATCCACGTTGGATTTTTATGTTGTACGGGTAACCGCTTCCATAATCTCGACCATTTTTGCGTAAAATAGCGATCGTACTTGGTTAATTTAGTAAATACACGATTACTTTTCTTATGTACGACATTTGCATTTATGTTCGACCATAAGCACTCTCGTAGATTGTACACGCTTTCTTGAGCGTCAATTTGATTTTTCTAAATTGATAAAATCAAAAGTATACAATCGTTCAGTAGTACTTGATATACGAATTAATAGAGCGATTCAAGAGCTACAAAATGCTACATGTAACATAAAACTTCAATACCGTTATTTAATTTAAGCATCCGTTGCAAAAGAAGGGAAAACTTTTCTTTCACTCTACGATTAACGTTTTCGCGTCACAATTATGTTTTACGTTGTAGATGCGCATAACACAATCCGATAGTCAATTATCACAATGTCGTTAAATGCATCCGTTGGCAAATATCTCTCTTTAGAGTATTTACGCCGCGTAAACGAGATTCAGAGTATAAGCTCGAAGACATGGGTCTGGTTTCCAAAACGAAAGAAAAAGAAAAAAAGATAGACAACAGTGTAGCTGATTCGAGTGCCTCTACATCGTTCAAATAAATGCGTTTCATATTTTTCGGAACACAAACTCCTTTTCGGAAAGTAATATTTCACCATGTTATCTTCAAGCTTATGCTTCCCTTTAGCGTTATCGATGGCTATGCGTCGTACGAGCGATACGATTTAAAATATTACATTGTATAACGTCGATACTAACCGAGGCTTTCGATACCTTCTAATAATACAAAATTAATAGTTAAAAACGAATATTGGCGTCCCTTCAAAGGTATACAGGGTGTCCCAAAAATGTTGTAACACCTTGAAAGGGGTGATTCGGGAGATGATTTGAAACAACTTTTTCCTTAGCAAAAATGTTGTCCGAGGCTTCGTTAAGGAGATATTAACAGAAAACCCCGACCAATCAGCGGGCACTCCATTGGCATACTCGCGCTCTGATTGGTCGGGGAGTGCGGCCGGCTAGCGGCGTAGCTACGCTACCGCGAGCGCTCCATCGGCATCCTCGCGCTCTGATTGGTCAGTGTTTTCCGTTAATATCTGCTTAACGAAGCCTCGGACAACATTTTCGCTAAGGAAAAAGTTGTTTCAAATCACCTCCCGAATCACCCCTCTCAAGGTGTTACAACATTTTTGGAACACCTTGTATACTAGGCCCAGTACGATAAACGCTCCCTTCCTTTCCTCCCCTCTCTCGCTCTCCCTCCTCAGCCACCCCCACCACAGTTCATTCCGAAAGCACTTGTATTATGATGAAAAGTATATAATTTCATGATAATTGCAAAGCTATCTTTGAATTATTTTATCCAAAGCACACCTGGAAGGCTCGGTTAGTATCAATCGCGAACAGGGCCGTAGAAGCCTGAGATATCTGATACAACGTCGCTAAAAAGAAAGGAAACAAGTCGCGTCGTATTCCAATCGAGTTTCATATCACAGAATGCAGTATTTTTTCAACGAGTAAGCCTTCAAATAGAGGACCCACGCTGATTTGTCTATGTTTAAATGTCAGACAATATACCTATATTACATGTACACATATACATATATATATCTCCACGTAAGCGAATAGTTGCGAGGATCAATAACAATTGGTAAACATCGCGACGGTAATGATATTAATATAATTTGCACGTGATTATACATAATATGTTCGCTGGTTTCGTCTATGGAACATTACACGCGATTCAGCCAGTGCAATTTTCGATTCCTTAGTTGTTGTATTTTACTTCCATGTAATGAGAATCGGTGGCGAACGTCGTTTCTCGCCATTGGAATTCGTGTAAGAATTATTAATGGTATAAATATTATAGATAGATACCACAAGATGCTTATACAGTTCGATGATATGAAATACAATAATACTTTTGCGTTAGCAATTTACGTCAAAGGAGAACGAAAACGTTATTTACTTTTCCTCTTGTTTGTAGTTCTAGAGCAAGAGTTGGCAACCTATTCTTTAACCGAATTATTATTACTCTTGAGTCGAATCAAATTATTTTAATCACATTTCCATCGATTAAAGCTAAGAAATGAAAAATAAGGACAAAAGTCTCAAAATAAGATTTAATTTTTCCACGACTTATTATTTCTATCCTTTTCGTATTCCGTTAGAGTAAGAGAATCAATCGATATGAATCGATAGTTTGACTTTTGGAATAATACGATTGTGCAATATGGAAATGTATTTTCACTTGTGAAAAATATCTCGCATATTATAAAACGCAATTTTTATTACCTTTGTCTGCGTTTACGTACATAATTTCCGAGATTCTTTTCTTTTCTTTCGTTGATATAACAGCAAGAGACAAGTATGTTGATGTTTACTAACCTTACCAACTGCGATAGATGTTTACAATCGACTTCCAGTCACTTCTGCTTTCACGTAGTTACACACTAAACCGATAAATTACTTATTACGACAACATTATCAGCTCTTTTGTGTCCTATGTTAATTACAATACAGATCACTTGTCTCGCAGGACATCAGTCAAACTTCACCCTTCAGCGTGGACAGTGTCGTGTTATAAAAGTGTCATCTCGTCGAATACTTTAAGAAACTAATTGCGGTTGTCAAGAGGACAAAGCTCGCCGTCATTTTAAATCAAGAAAAACCTCAAAACATTGCTGTTCTTCAAATAACTAAGGTAAATATATTTACATATTGAACACAAGTTTTATTGTTACAAAATCAGGATATTCATTTTACATAAATATCTCGATCATTTCATATTATCTCAGAGAATTGAGTCTTCGATCTGAGTTACCGTTCTCAGATGTAGAGTGCGCTATAGTAGAACATTCAGTTGTTTTCGCAGTTGGTAAAACAGGACGCAAGAATCAAGACACAATCGGTAAAAATTTGAACTAAATGTATGTCGAGAAATATACATATTTCTAATCATTCTAATGTATTCTCTACATTTCCAGTTATATGAAATTTATGTCTTCACGATTACTCTAACATAGGAACATACACCTGGTCTTAGGAGAACATTCAAAGAAACAGTTTTAACGTGATGTTTGATAATATCAATGTATTTGAGAATGCTTCAGCGGCAGTATACATACAATATGCATTGAGGTTTAGAGCATATACAAGTACATCACAGCTATCACGGTCTATCTCTAAGAAATCACATGGTTGCGTCGAATAAAGACTGATCAAAAGAATAGCAATTATTATAAAACGTTTACTTACATATCAGTTCACAAGGAATTTAATATCTTTGTAAAATTAAATATAAGTGGCAATTTATACATGTGAAATTTTCTGCTAGTTTATGCTTATGGTGTGAACAGTTGGGTAGAGAACAATTAATGAATAGAATTCGTAGTAGGTGAATACGCTTACAAAAACATTAATCAACACTAGCAAAGTTGTTACAAGCCACGTATATAAATATGCCGCAACGAAATCTATATCTATGCCGCGAATGACAATTATTTTAATACCGGGTCGTACTTTGTTATCAAAATAATAAATTCAGAGGATCTTCTGGTACTTCAAACTGTAATAGGCCCGAGTGTGGTAACTGTAATATCTAGGTTCGTGTCTCATATTAATTATAGTCTTCATGTCTGCAGATCGTTTGTGACTCTTGTCGAGATTCTTCTCGTCGTAGGTTCTCATTGCTCGTTCAGCCCATTCTTGAGCTCTGGGAGGCTCACGGAATATGCCCCTTTGCCTTTGGTTCAGATAATCAATCACGTCGTCGTAGTAATTCTTCCTGCAGAAAACATGAAAACGGTTATCGTGGCAATCAGAACTGTGAACTTAATTCAAAATTTAACATTTACATTCATTTTTACAAAAATAAAATTCTGGACCTGACTTCATTTCACGGTATATAAATTTTTATATACTTTTTGTTTATTTATTTCCAGGACTCGCGACAGTCATTTTTTCAAGACATTTATAGAAAGATATGATAAAATTTTAAGGATGAAAGATTTTTTTTTAATAATTTTTTTTTTGCAATAAAATTAAGATTTAAATAAAATGTAAGAGATCAAAATAAAAATCACTATCGCAACTGGTAAATATAATTCTTTATTAGAAATTAAACAATGCTTCTATATATTTTAGTAATAATTTGGTTTCAATTGTATCTTTAATTTTTTTAAATTGTGTAGATTCAGACTAATTCGGGAATTCCCAATCGTTCCGTATTTTCACGTTTTAAGAAATCGTTAATTACAGAATAATCTTCGGTTGAACTCACCTGTATTCATAAAGATATGCGTAATTAAGAAAGAGGGGGCGAACCCAGTGATGATTGTAATGCGGTGGTTCAAGTTTCAGCAACGTTAGTTTCGGCTTTTCTGGAGCAGCCGCACCGTCAGCAGGAGCTCCTTCTGCAGCTGCCTCTCCCTCCGCTGGTTGCTCCTGTGTGGTATCATCCCCCATATCCCATGGTGCTGCATCATCGTCGGCCCACATATTTCACAAATCCAGAAGTAAACTTGGCCTGAAACACGTGGCAAAGTAACACCCGTACTAGTATTCTTATGTGATCTTTATCTCTCTACTCTGAAGTAATCTTTGTCACTCTAACGTCATCTCAAACTTAATTCCTTTTATAAATTAAAATTGTGTTAGTATCAAGAACATCGTCGAAAAAATACAATCACGACGTCAAAGTATTTTCAACAACTTGCGATTGTTTCTATAAACGCAACATAATGTTTGTCCATAGTTCGTTCGTATATATTTTATATAATAATCAATCTGCAACACGTTTCTTTAAGTGGATATTTCGGCTGGTACTCTCGATTTGTATATTTAGCTAATGAGATATATTTAACGAGGAAGAAACGGGTCACACGAAGGCACAACAAACTGTTTGATTGTGACATCAATTAGTATTTGTAGCGATAGAATGCTTTCTGTACGAACAGAAGGACTTAGGTTGCCGGTACTCGAGGGCCTGTAGAGGTCACCGAGGTTGCGCGGTACGCGTTAACCAGGAAATTTGCAAACTTGAACTCTTGAAATATACGTTTGGATCCTGTATAACGCGTTCGATATAAGTACAATATAACAAAATTTATTGTATCTGGTTATTCGAGTTTCTCATCAATTACCAGCAGTAGTACAATGTTCGAAAAACGATTAAAATTTTTTTCAAACTTATATAGTATCCTCGTATCGATAGGATATCTAACTGCGTTCGGTAACACTGAGTATGTGTGCTCTTCAAACATTTGACCGTTTTATTTTCGTCCCCGTCAACTTCAAACGAACCCATTTGACGAAAGTGGTGTGTCTGCCTATAATTAACATGTAAATAATCAACGTTGCATCGTACAACGGACTCCAAGAAACTTTTGCCATGTTTTTCTATTTTTTTTTTTTTTTTTATAGTAATACCAATTGATTATTTACATTAATTAAAAAATTACCCTCTCACTCTCAAGTAATCACAATATATCCACTGTCACTTGAAACGTAGAACTTGTCAAAACCAAAACGCACTAAATTATTTGGAACCACACTATTTGGATTAGACGAGAACATTTTTCTTTTAACGTTTTGATAGACGTAAAGATACCTGTGATACGATGGCCACTCCTCCAAGTACCTCTTTAGACTGAAAAAAAAAGCGCTCGCGAACCCTGCCTTGTTTCGCTTTTATTTTAGCTTATAAGATTTTCCTTGGCTTCCCCCTTAAGTAAAAGAGTGCCCCTCTCCTCGTCAACGTAGGAAAGAAACGACCTAGGGAGGGGGGTGGATTTTTGGCAACTCAACGATTGTAATCATTGTTACCACACAGGGCAATAAGTAAATTGGTATACGTATAAATTCATTACCCAACGTTACAGCTTCGCGTCAAACAACGCTTGCCCTTGTGCTAGTTGACTTATCGAAAACTAAATTAATGAAACCAAAGGTTCACTTGTAAAATTACAAGTCTAGTAAACTTCGTTAGGGATTGTACAGGATAAACTCACTCAAGCGCGAATTTGTCAAAAGTTTATGTTTCTTTGAAGATTTCCATTCAAAGGAAAAGACAAACAAAATAATATCACGTGTACAAAAAAAATATGAGCTTATATTTCATAGAAATAGAGTGTGTAAACAGAACGCGATAAGAAGCACTTGTATAAGTAAAGTAGGTGTATAAATAATAAATAAACTTTCTATATAGTGCAATCTCAAAAGGTAAACAAACAGCCTGAAAAATAGAGAGAAAAAAATTGGAGTACGTATACTGTTTTTTTCTCATGGACTTGTGATTCTTAATTATTGAATAGGGTTGATTAAAAATATTCTTTATTTCATGTTCAATTCTCGAATAAATTTTATTACGTTTGTCACAATTTATCATACATATTTATTCACAAAAACGCGCAGCATACAAAACAGAAACGTACATCAGTATCGCCTGCTACGTCAGCATTACAATTTCTCAACATAAACTCAATAGGAAACTACAATTTATTGCAATGTACAATACAAATTTACTTTCTTCAATAGTCATTTGTTTAGACAATGTCAAAGGATGTACAAAGACAAATTTAATCACTTAACACAATGCGACCTTGACACAATTCAAGGTCACAAGAGAATAGAAATACATTGACATTGGTTTATGCGAGTAGCTTTCGTTGTTACTGTCTTCTACTTTGAAATGTAAGATTTCATGGAAGTTCGTTATATGTCTCGCAATTAAATGGCAGTTGTCTTGGGACACCCTATATATCAGAATTAAAATATTCATTAAATGTTCATGTGTACTACACAATGTGGTTATTGTTATTATAATACTTATACTTATTTATAGACCATACGCTACAAAATCTTAAAGTACGCGTATCAATCGATGCAACTTTATTTCGAAATAGAATCATTGACATCGTACCCTGGTTTAGTTACTATAAATCACAAGCTGCGTTAAAACACACATTATTCATAAAAATGAGGATAACAATAAAATACCTGTCTAATATGATTTTATGTGGAAATATAAATTAATAGTTTTACGATTCCAACGTATCGTGTTGACTACTACTTGGCGGAATTAGAAAAAAAAAGAATTATAAAAAAGTATTTACCATAGTCTTACAAGTAAAATTGCCAACGTACGGAAGTTTACTAAATAATTAACGAGTTACTCAATCGCTTCATTAACCCAGACCTTAGCTGTTAGCATAGATAAAGGAAAAATAGCACAAGATACGATACAGTGTAAAGCGCAGCAATAATTGAAGTATTTTTTCTAAATAGTTTATTATAACACAAAAATAATTTCCAGACTGTACAAAAAATTGATAGGAAAACATTTATCTTTCTTAATTAAGTTCGAGGAAAAAAAGTTTTGCGCAACTCGTGTACAGAATAATATACAATATATCGAAAAAACCGCCATGGCCGCCATTTTGAACCGTTTCGGTCATTACTAAACAATACTTGATTGATAAATTCAATGAAAGCGGGAAAAGACATATTAATTGTTACTGTTACATTTTTATCAATTATTTAAAAAATTACTATCTAGAAGTAAATCTCCACCAAATTTTAACCAATGCGTAACTTATAATATTTAATATTATCAAAGTTAACCTCAAAATAATATTTAACAAAGTTAACCTCAACATTTAATTCTTTCTTTGAAGAGATAAGAACACTACACCTACCTTAATCAAATAAAATGAAGGAAATAAATATGACAGATTAATACAATTATTTCATTATATTTAATATTTCCAAATGAAATTGTACAAAGACTTATATCACTAAGATCTCCAATGATATATTTATACAAAAAGATACATTACTAATACGTTTTCCTGTGATGCACCGATTATTACTATTCATATAAATGGCTGTTGCAATGCAAACACATTGTAATTACAGATTATTTTACATATCCATCTCAAACTGTTCCGCAGATTCCTCAATTATTGAAGTATCTGTAATGTATTTATATAAGCAAAATTATATTAGATATGTCATTTTAGTAATTATTTTTAACACATCTGCTATTACGTGTTGATTGTTTTTGTTAATATTCAAGATAAAGTAATATTAAATGAAATGCTTATTAGAATACAATTGTAGCTATTGGTAACCAACAAGACAGCAAATGTGTTAAAATATGCTTTTTGAAATAAATACTTCCATAGAATAAATACAGGGAAATATAAATAAGTAGACAATATTAGCATGTGTTAAACATATAGATAAAAAATTTAGCCAAACAAATACAAAGAGAAATAAAAATTAAATAGACTGGATAGTGGAACATTAAATAATTTAGAATGTAATGTAGAATCTGTTCACTGTATTAACTAAGCAATCACTGACCTCTATTAATGTGAGTTTTTGCAGGTGTTGTACTAACTGCAGATGAATTCTTCAATATTTCCGTGGGTATAGATGATATATTTTGAGGTGGTGTTCGAGATATAGGAGAATTTTGTAAATTCATCAAGAAATCACGTTCATAAACTATGCGGGTACCTGTACAATTTATATAAATTGTGTTGATGGTTGGTTTATTTTTATAATAATATATAAGTACTAATACAATTATTAAAATTCTATATATTTTTCTATGTATGATTTTTTAACAGCACTTCTTTACCAAATTGTTAATTTATTGATGATTATATTGTTAATAATGATAATTTGTTAAATGTTCTAATATATTTATATTTCAATCTTGTGTATTGGATGCTAGAACAAATTGCATGGTGCTCAGTATACCTAGATCTCCTATAAAGTAACATAAACCATGGAATCTAAAAGATCCCAACATTGTACAACATTAATCCTTATTTGAGCACTGTTATAATTTTGATACTTTCTCCTACTATTACTTACAGGCTACTGAAATTATATAGTATAATCCGAATTAGGATTTAATTATAAAGTTGTAATTATGGTAAAACTTTTCACAACTATGGCTAGGTACTTGTTAAAGTTTTGTGTATTTAAATAATTGAAGAGGTAATTTAAATAGTCTGCTAATATAATTAGGATATTATTCTATACACTTGTAGTATTTAAATAGTTATATGAACGATAAATCAAGTTTTTTAAATCCATCATTCCTTTCAAAACTTGATAAAAGTGGAACATGTACTTACCAACACAAATCAATATGTGATTTCATTAGAAGTTTCCTTATCTCCTTTTGTCTGCAGCTTTTATGAAATTATTGTAATAGTAGTTATAAAATGTGTAACTAATATTTTACTATAATTTAACCATATTATGTCACAGTCTAAACATACTGTACTTTTTCTATCAAAGTAAACATTGAATATTTATATATCCAATTCAACTGGAAATCCATGAATACTCAATAAAACTTTCAAGCTCTAGAAACTAAGGCTTTTAATAGTTTTAACTGATAATTCTGCAGTCAAAACTATTAGAATTTTTAGCATCAACTTCATTCTTTTAGAAAACAATGCCAATATTTTAGCAGCATTGCATTTAACTTCATTAGAAATTCAAGGACGCATCTGGCAGATAGAAACAATATGTTACATACAGTGTTGGCAAAATATTGGCATCATTTCTCAAAATTACATGGTTTATACTTAGAAATCTCTAATAGTTCTAACTGCAAGAACTCAAGCCATGATAGATTTCAGGAATTTGGTAAAGAAATTACTTAATTAAATGTACAAGATATTCATAGAACTATTTTAAAAAATCACATGAAAAATATGGTTAAATATTCAAAAAAAGCTATGTCAATTTCATAAGAATTGATTTTATAATAAAAAATGTTTGTAAGTCCTCTGTAAAATGTACAGAAATAATACATTTCTGTTATACCTCACTTATGACTCATTTTTAGTCCCACATTTACTATATCAACTAAGAGTTCTTAAAATTATGTATCTTTTTAATATTATATTTTTAACCCTTTACACTCCATAGGACAACTGTCATACAAACAACAAAGTCTATACATCAACTATGCATGTACTGTAACAACATCAACAGAGTGCAAAGGGTTAAATTATAGATTAACTGTCAAAATTTTTCCATAATAATGTCACACTTGTGTAATTTTAATTAGTTAGTATATTAATTGATTAATGCAACAATTGGGATAGGTTGTGTATGAATGATCCATGAATGTTACTTATGCAAATACAAAGTATCATGCTAATTGTATTACTGGAAAAAGTTACATTAGTGAAAAGAGACACTGACCTCCAGGTGTAGTTGAAAAAAGAGTTCCACCAGGAGTGGATGAATAATCAGCGGGTAACTGACTGGGATCATTGAACACAATTTTCTTCAAAGGTATACTTTGGCTTTGAGTAGCTTGCCTTGCAATTGGTGATGCAGACATGCTTGATCTTTCTGTTTCTTTACAAATAAAAAGAATTTCTATTCAATATGACCAGGACACATGAAAGATGAGATATGCAAACAACTCGGGTTACTCATTGACAACGAATTGTACTGCGTAATTAATGAAAAACAGCACGATTTATGTTTAACTTCCACCATTGACTACTAATGTTAAGAAGAAAAAGGAAACTTAGAATTGTTTTCCCATGATTCTACATAGATATCAAATCCGTGATTTTCTTTTAGTTCTAACAATATTGAACATTAACAATAACCTTGATCCGTTATAAACATACGCATAACCTTAGAAAACGAACCTCAACTCAACTCGGCAAGTCACGAAGTCATATCCAGGGACACAATCTCACGTGTTATAAGTTAGTAGAAGCCACGTTTATAGCGCCGCCATGAATATTGAAATATACATAGGGATGACTAAATGGTCTCTAAATATTACATATTTATGAATTTTAATCTTGAACTCAATCAATCAAAACATCCTAATTCTAATTGACTGTTGATTTGATAGAGTAGATATATATCGTCGAATATGATTAATTCAAAGTGTGGGTTAAAGTTATTTCAATTGTACATTATAACACATTATATAAACAGCGAAAGTGAAAAATGGTGTAGACAAACATCGGACAGCCAAAATTGAAAAAAAATAGTGACGTATATTTTACAAGTATTTTATTTATTATGTTTAAAATCGTTATGTACATTTTTAGGGTATATTTTATTCATCTTATGCACTCAATTTTTAGATATAATTCTGAATATTCTTCCTCTCGATGTCATATTTCAAATATTCCCACGCTGTACTCTGTTATTTGGAATTACTTAATAAACTTTCGTATACTGGTAATTTTATTTGACAAGTTACAGTCGATAGACGCTATCGGCTGCTAACAGGGAACAACAGAGAGCGGCCGCCATGTTTGTGAGCGAAGTACTGAACGCTTACAAAGCGGCTTACTAAGCGGTGGTCTCCTGGATCCACCCAAAGGTTTCCGACTAGGTTCCAAAAATGTTGTAACACCTTGAAAGGGGTGGTTCGGAAGGTGATTTGAAACAACTTTTTCCTTAGCGAAAATGTTGTCCGAGGCTTCGTTGAAGAGTTATTAACGGAAGACACTGACCAATCAGAGCGCGCGTATACCGTTGAAGCGCCCGCGGTAGCGTATGAGCGCGGCCGCCTATCGCGTAGCCTACGCTCAACCGGCATACTCGCGCTCTGATTGGACGGGGTTTTCGCTTAATATCTCCTTAACGAAACCTCGGACAACATTTTCGCTAAGGAAAAAGTTGTTTCAAATCACCTCCCGAACCACCTCTTTCAAGGTGTTACAACATTTTTGGGACACCTTGTATATTTAGGACAATTCAGGAAATAAACAATAAAATGAAATTTCTTATTGGTTTCTGCCTCCTGCCATGTTGACCCTGCCGCGATCACGTGGTTTTATTTAGATTCACTTTACCGTCTATGGAACGGACTGTAGTAAGTGTTCATTGCCGCGATTGAAGATGTATCGATATCTTCCAGGTCTTTAATACATTATTTTCATCGACTTAATAATGTTTCACACATCGAAACCAATAATTTTGTAACAAGAAACCGTTTAGTGATATTACTAAAGCGTCAGCTTTATGTCTCTCACAGTCGGTATTACCACACAAGCAATGTTCAGTGGCAACACGTACGCGCTTGAAATACACACTTTATCGTTCAAGTATCACACATCCTTTGCACTTCTTCGTGATGCGTTCATTCAGGTGATTAATGTTTGTCTAAACAAATCATGAGTTGACTCGAGAAGTATTAATTGCAATAGAATTCTCGTTCAATTTGTGTAAAAGTTGATCAACCCAAAGTGAAACGGTCAAGACTGAAAAAAGGTATCTATATTGATCAAAACTTCTATCAATGTCTAATGCATAATTGTACATTATTGGAGCGCCAAACTTAGCAATAAAGTTCAAACTGAACTAGTTTTAATTCGTTTAATCGTCGTTGCAATGTTTTGTAAGAAGTCGATTACGTTTGTGTTTTTGCAGAAAAACTGAGGAATATAAAAAAGTGTTTGTTTATTAAAAAATATAGATGAAATATCTCAAACAATGATCATCATAAACGTACGAGACATCATTTTACAGGCATATGGTGAGTCCTTGCTGATTTTACTCTATATAACTTACAAAAGTTTATTTAAACATGTTGTAGTAAGATACATCTGAAAAAAAAAAAGGTAGAGTAATTTTTAACAATCTATCACTACAATAATTGCAGTGCTATTGTAGTTGACAAATTACATTGAAAATTGTAAATTAACATTAGTCTTTAATTAATTTTACATACTCTGCCTAGTAATTGAAAGCATGATGCTAATGAGAATTACACTCTTTACTTAATTTGGAACAATTGGTGGTTTTTGTTTTAATGAAGTGATTAATCCTATTGCCAATAGATGAATAAAACTCAGTAGCATTAAAACAAAATTAACTTGATTTTACAGTATATTATTTTCCATAAATATTACAGAGTAGTAGAATATATGGAAACAAAATGGCTCGCAGACGTAGAACTGAAATGAAAACATCTGTGAAATCATCCCTTAAGTATGTACCTGTCCGAAAATCTAGTAGGCAAATAGCCAAAAAGCAACTAGAAGAGAAGAAAGTTAATGGAGACATTTTACAACTACCTTACACAAATGACATAGAAGATGGTAAAAGTACTGGAGAGTACCAGAACCAAGCACTTCCGAAAAAGAATCAAAATTCTTTAAGGAAACATAACAAGCTTAAAAATGTTCCTAACAGTGATTTGCTTGAAATCAATCATGAAAGTGAATATTCAACATCACAATATAAAAAGGATACTAGTGAAAGTGACAGTCAGGATGGGATAGACATTATAATTGAGCACTCCGAAAAACTTAGTCCTGAAGATGTCCAAAATGTAGTTGTTGGTAATTCAATTAAGGAAGTCGTAACCGAACCTGACTCTACTGAAATTGAAATATGGCCAGAAGATGTTGTAGAAGAAACTATAATTTGCGAAGAGGTGGAGGTTAAAGATGTTAAAAGTAATAGTTATAATTTGAAACAAGGAGATGATATGATGGTAAAAGAAGTGTTGCTGATAAGCGATTCTTCTGCATTAGAAAGAAAAAATTTTGTTGAATTTACTGTGATACAAAATAAGGGTGGTATAGAATCCATGGTAGTAGCATCTGATTCGAGAAGCACATCTAATACAGAATACTGCGCCATGCTAAAAGATATTTATAATTTAAGTAGATCTGAAACGGAGAATTCTATATCAGCCTCATGCATAGATGTGCCAATGACTTCTAACAATAAAGATGATAAATCAACTAATTTAGAAGAATTATATGCTCATCACAAAACAGCACCTAGCAATCAAAAAGATTTGCACATGGATAGAAATGAGTCCACAAGAAAGCCAGAAGAAATTCTGTCTAAGGATGATGGATTTTGCAGAATAGACAACAAATTAGCAGATATGCAAATTAGCGAATCTTCAAAAGAAATACAAAAATTAGTTAATGATTTATCCAATGTAGAAAGTGTAACATCTACATTGCAGATTGCAATGAATGTAGAGAAAGTGATGCCAATGAGTCTTGATGATGAAAATAGTTCATCAATATTGGATAAAATAGAACAGTTGCATCATTCAAACAATTCTGCTTCTTTGTTTGATAACATAGACAAAAATATAATAGAACAAACCAAATCCACTTCAGGAGAAGATAAAGTAGATTGTGCTGATCAGCATTTATTAAAATCAAAAATCTTACAAGATAAAAAGGTCAAAACTCAGCAAAAGATTAATGAATTGTATGGTGACAACGAAGCGGATAATAAAATTGATGGAGAAGATACAAAATTATCCAGCAGTAGTGATAATAGTAACGACATGTTGTTGTCTTTGAGTAATTGTAAACTCACAGAATTTGAAACAAAATGTAACAGTAACTCAAATGATATTGATAAACGGGTCGAATTTAGAAGTCGAAGCGGTAGTACTGATACGACAGGTTCCGAAAGTGGATCAAACAGTTCTGGTGTGAGGAGAAGCAGTAGAATTAGATCAATCGGTTTAATGAAACAAAGGTATGTACTATGATGCTCAAATATATAAAAAGTTATCCACAGTTTGTGTATGTCCTTAAAGAATACAACATGAGATCAAAACTTGTTTTAATATTATTTTATAGGTCTCGTGGACGTGGCTTAGTTACAAAACCTAATATAGAAATTTCAAAATCAAGTATTCAACAAGAACGAGAGAAAATATCTAACACTCTTTTAATTGCTCAAGATGTAAAAGTGGAGAATCCACTAGAACCACAATCAGATAAAGAGAACAATGTTAATAAGGCTGGAAATACATTTGATTCATTTACACCACTAGCAACTACTTGCAATGCTACAGGTTATGACTCAGACTCTTGTAAACCTGTTAAAGTAAAATCACGATGGCGAAGATCAAGCGAACTTGAAATGGGGGGATCTAGTACAGGATTTGGATCTACATCGTCGGTTGGATCTACATTTGGAATCATACCTACGAATACGCTTGAATCAGGATTGGTAACAGTTAAGTCTGCACCTGGAGCTCTAACAGATGTTGGTTCTTCAGATTCTGGATCTGCATCTACATCAACAGTTACAACTGTTCAGTCCAACACAGAAACAGAACAAGCGAAAGAACAATCTGTAGTGGCTAACAGTATCATTAGTGTACAGATTCCAAGAACTGTTGGTTCAAAAATTTCATTACCTATGGTTCCCGAAATAGAAGATAGAGAAATGGAAGAACGTTTGAGCCAGTTCGAACATTTGGCTGAAAATCTGTATTTGACAGAGAGGTACAACAGATAAAACAAAAACAAAATTATTCCTATGAAACTTTGATATAGATAGTAATAACTTTTTCAGGTATACAAATAAAGAAACTAAACGAATGGTATGCGATTGCTTTTTAACGGGAGAAGAAATTGAAAGAGGAGAACTAGGTTGCGGAGAAGATTGTCTCAATAGACTTCTTATGATAGAATGGTATATATTTTTTTTTTTTGTATTTTATGTTATGTTAGCTGTTGTAAGCCTCAAATGAAATTTCATAATATGTAATAAAAATTCTAGCGGTCCTCGATGTGTGGTAGGTGACCGATGTACAAACAAAAGATTTCAAAATTGTGAATATGCAAAATGTGAAGTATTTAGAACAGAAAAGAAAGGATTTGGTTTACGTGCCATAGTCGACCTATTAGCGTAAGTAGCCTTAAATATAATTAGAATAATAACTCATGACTACATATTGATGAATTTAATTTCTAATTATTAGGGGGGAATTTATAATGGAATATGTAGGTGAAGTAGTTGATCCAAAAGATTTTCGACGTAGAGCAAAAGAATATTCGAAGGATAAGAATAGACATTATTACTTCATGGCATTAAAGTCTGATCAAATTATCGATGCTACTATGAAAGGAAATGTTTCTCGATTTATAAATCACAGTTGTGATCCGAATTCTGAAACACAAAAAGTAAGTGTAACTAGTAAAAACATATTGTAAATGATGTACACTTTAACAGCTGTTAATTTTTTAATATATGCAGTGGACAGTGAATGGTGAATTGAGGATAGGCTTTTTTAATAAAAAATTTATAGCCGCTGGTGAGGAAATTACGTTTGATTATCACTTTCAACGTTATGGGTTCGTATGCTAGTATTTTGATATACGAGGTACAATCAACATCCTTCTGTTTTTACAAATTTAATCTGTGAACTTTTTGATTGCACCTCGTACTTAAAACTATAATAATTATATTACTTACGCTATGAATTTTATTACAAAATTAGTAAAGAGGCGCAGAAATGTTTCTGCGAAGCACCCAATTGCCGTGGTTGGATCGGCGACACACCAGAAGAAGAAAAGGAGAAAACTGAGAAAAAAGAGAAACGAGAGAAAGACATGCGAAAAAAGAAGGGAGAAAAGAAACAGACTGATTATATGGAAGATGAAGATGTAAGCTTTTGATAATTTTATATTTTTACTCGACTTTTTATATTACTTTTATACATTGTTTCAGTTGGAAGAAGAAATAGATAAATTGTGCTCAGGTGGATTAAAAAATAGAGTTCATACGTTGACATTGAGTCGATTAATGGTACGTAGTAGGGAATTAGAACACAGAACACGTCTTTTACGTCTTATACAAAGCGGTGAGCAGCCGTGTCGAAGATTATTTTTGGATTACCATGGTTTACGTTTAATTTGGAGTTATGTTATGGATATTTCTACAAATGATTCCGACGAAGCACAACAATTTCGACTAGAAGTCCTGAAAACTCTAAACACACTTCCAATCCCCAATAAAACAATGTTAATGGACAGTAAAATTTTTGACGTGGTTGAAAAATGGTCCAAACGTTTGTATTTTTCTCCAAATGGTGATTCTCCAGAAGATGACCAAGGAAAATTAAAATCAAATTGTGAAGAAATGCAAATCAATGATGATACTAATGAGAAAAAGGGCTCTTATCAATTGAACATTGTAGACAAACAGGAGAGTAATATTGAAAACTGTATAGGAATCACCGAAATAAAATCAGATAACGCAGATCAAAATCTGATACCTGACCTAGCTTCAACACTTTTAGCTGAGTGGTCAAATTTGAAGGAAGTTTTTCGAATACCAAAAAAGGAAAGAATTGAACAAATGAAAGAGCATGAAAGGGAAGCAGGTAACAATGTTGAATTATTTACTAATATGAGGTATATAATTCTTAAACTTAAAATTCAATTAATGCGTGACCTTTCATAGATCGCGGGTATAGAGAAGAATTAGAAAAAGAAGAAAAAAGAGGAACATCATATGATAGGTATGATTCTAATATTTAATCCATATTAAAATAATAGAGATAAATATGGCAATTAATAAACATTTTGTAGTTCACAGTTAAATAATAATAATTATTATTATTATCACTAAATTATGATTATACATTTATATTATCTTATAGACATAGATCTGACAGATATGGAAGAAATGAACCAGAGAAACGTGGAGATAGAAGACGAGGCCGAGAATCTCCAGAATCTGAGTATACTCGAACAAAAGATAAAAGAACAGAAGAAAGAAGTAGCTTGGTTCCAATTCCGCGAATGACAAAGTATGAACGCAGACAATTATTTGCCTTAAAAGTTGCTAAGGAGGAGGAAGAGCGACAACGTCGCCAGCAACAAGAATCATGGCAAGATCATGAAACTAGGTGTCTGGCATTAGGTATAGATCCTCACACGACTGCTATGGTAGACCCACAAACAGGATATCCTGTTTTTTATAATCACTCGCTTGGGCAATGGCAACATTATCCTACACAAGGTATTTATTTCTTACGTTTCCTTTTTGTTTATATAATACTGTTTTTTTATATTATTTGTTTTATTTTAGATGGAGAAATAAGTCAACAATGTACTCCTGTGTATGTAGGAGGACCTCAACCGGTACCTGGCCATTCTCAATCTGGGATAGGACCACAAAATTCACATGTCCTTCCACCATCAATTCCTTCTGAAATATCACCTGGTATGTCAAGTACCATACCTTCAGGTGTACCTCCGGTAGTATACACATTAAGCCAAACATCTGTGTTCAATCAAACAACAACAGCGTATTCTTTACTACCTCATTGTCACCAACAATATCCCGAAAGTCAATTATCACTTTCGAATAACTTGGTTCATGGTGGAACACCTCCGGTTACAATTCAAACTCAGCCTCTCTATGATCACGTTGAAAAGCAATCAGATCAACAGTTTCATACAAAACCATTTAAACCAACGCAGCCGGAAATACCTCCTATAGATTTGCCACCTAAATGGAAAAGTGCAACCGACACCAGGGGTAGAATATATTACTACCACGTGAAGGAACGTATATCACAATGGTTACCTCCTCCGCCAGATCATATTGGGGTTCAACCAGATTCATCATCATCTTCAGAATCCAGCGAGGAATCTAGTTCATCGAACGAAGATGATGAAGATATTGAGGAGGATAACAACGAAGAACAGAAAAACGAAGAGATAGATTTTAATAATACTTTAATAGAAAAATCATTGAATGGTTCTAAACATATTATACCTAAAAAAAGTGGTGTTCCTAATGTAACTGGAAGTTCGGGACTTTTCCCAGAAAGCAAAAAGAGAAGAGAAGGATTAGTTCAAGAAAGAATCATCAGTGTACGTTTCACTGTTTGTTATTTTTTCAGATGCGATGTATTTATTATATAATTCTATTTATTATTACGTTTTGATTTTTGAACATTTACAGCCACGCCGAGAAGAGGATCGTATAGATCATAAAACGCACAAAGGAATAAAGGAAAAATTACGTCGACAAAAGGAAAGAGCAAAGTTTAAAGAACACGTTGAAAAACTACGAAGACATCGACGTAGTAACAAATCCAAATCACATTCACGCCATAGCGTAAATAAATTACAATCGCCTTCAACTGACTTATCCACGATGTCGGAAAGAAAAATTAAAGATACTTTTAGGATAAATATGGCAAACGTGATGGTACACTTTTTAAATCCTTACAGAAAAAATGATTGTAAACAAGGTAGAATAACTAATACCGAAGATTTTAAACATCTTGCAAGAAAGGTATATTTACAAAACAAATATACAAATTTTTACTTCTATATTATCATCATATTTACTTCATTAAAACTTGTTTTCTTTTTATTTTAGCTTACACATTTTGTACTCGCGAAAGAATTAAAACACTGTAAAAGTGTTGATGAATTACAATGTAACGAAAATGTTAAACATAAAGCTAAAGATTTTGTACGTAAGTATATGAATAAGTTCGGTGCAGTATACCAGAAAAGTACAGATGAAGATTAATTATGTAACTTATAACGTGAAATTGTTATTTATTACACGAATCCTCTACCACAAATATTGTAATATACCTAGTAGAAATATATCTAAGTAATGCTCATATTTAGATATATTTGTAATTATTATTATTGTAATATAGGTGAATTTGTACATGCTTCAGAAACATTCTAGTAATAGGAGCTATTAAAAAAATTAGTAAATTTCAAATTTCACTTATTGAATGTATAAATTCGATATTTTGATTTCGTATGAAATAATACGTCTGTTGATCTTTCAATGAATTTGCATTTTGTGTTCTGATATTATGTACATCCTGTATAGTTAAATTAGGTATGACCTCTGTCCCTTATATTGGTTTCGTAAGAAATATCGAATCTTTATTGTTAAACGTCATATTAACATCTTAAATATTGTACATAATACATATTGTAAAAGAATTTTTAACTGTTTCCTAAAAGTAAGTTGCAATTACTAAATCTTTTGGTATTTATGACAAGTAAATGAAATGAAAGACAGAAAATTTTGGATTCGTAAACTTACTTTCTATATTCTGAAAATTTCTTCTACATGGTACAAAAATTGATTCTGTGATGCATGATTTTTAAACTGAAAGCAATGTACGATTTTAAATAAAAAGAAATCTATGTTTACTGTCAAAGCATTTTCACTTATTAATAAAATTTCCTAATTTACATAATTAATAATGTACTTATTATTTCTATGTAAATTTGAAAAATTTGAAAATGTTAATAATAACATACTTATTATAGAATATTATGAAAAGGTTTTCACAGAAATATGTACATTTGTACCATACGGAAATTTGATGTTAAATAATTGTATTTTTACTGAAATATTTTATAATCATTAACTCCAATAATATATAACGAATGAAAACAACTCATAGTAATTAATTCTTAACGTTTATTTTATCGAATAGTCAAATTTTTAGTTGTTCATTGTAAATTATGTGATTCTATCATTTAAATCGTCATTTTTATCCAGTGAATATATTTGTTAATCCTAGATCTGGTTACAATGGGCAAAATGGTGGCTCTTTCGGCCAATAGCGATGATGCTGGATGATGTTATTTTTGACATTAGGGAGCATATGCGCAGAAACAACGTTCCTGCAATATTGTGCAATGTTTCTGTAATTCTGTCATAATATTTCATGTTAATATTGCTGCAATGTTGCTGTACTATTGTCACAATGTTTCCGCAATACTTCAAGGCAATATTTCACGGTAATGTTGTTGCAATATTAAGAACGTGTAACTGTAACACTGCAATGTTATTGTTAACGTTGCAGCCATATTTTGTTCCGTATGGGAAGCAATGCATTGTAGTTTACACATTTAAAAATTGGTATGATACACAGCTGTTAAATGTGTCTGTATAATACCTAAACACGTAGATCTAATTATATGAAATTGATCATAAAATAATGGTAAGAAGAACGTTGTTTTACGTAGAAAATTTCATAGGACGCGGTCATATTTTTTCCAGATTTTTAAAGGTGACCTTTCCAATTGGAGATTCATATTACGAGAATTTCTCTCAAATTTTTACGTTGTAAAAACTGCTCAGACAAACGTTTTCGAATAATCAGTCCAAAAAGCAATTAATCTAAGAAATCTTGCTAATCGTTAAAATGTAATCAGGAGGTAAATCAGTCTCGAACAAAATTTCGTTATTCCTGAATAGCATCTTATTTTGATCCATAGAATCAGGAACCTTTAAAAGAACACTCTATATTTGAAATATTTATATTCGACATTCTATATCACCAGAGAAAATTCTCAAATATCAGTATTTTTCTCGATCCTAAAGGTGGTGTTCTCCTTTAAACAGATTTTGTTTATATGATCAAAAAAAGAAAAAAAAAAAACAATGATGCGATTACAAAGATTCTCGTTATTTCGCAACTGAAATTTGTAAATAACAGAGAAAACCAATAACTTCAACAAATATTTAACGTATAAAGAGTAAAAGAATAAAATATAATAAAAAGATTATAATCGAAAGAGTGGTTGGTAGAAGGAGATAGGAAGGGGATCACATATGTATTGCCAGGTCAGAGCGCTGTTAACGCAAGTGAAACAAGTCGATTGACCTACGGTACAATCGAAGCCATGCACAATCGATGAAACCTATGATCCGGACTCGTCTTATGGAAAAAATCTATACACGCCGGACAGATTTATCTCCTGAATAGTCGAAACGAACGTATGTACTGTATTTAAAGTACATTGTAGAATAAATATTCCAGCAGGTGATTTTTGCTGCTGATTAGCGCCATGTCCCACAATGGACCAATCAGCTGCTTGGTAAACCGCCGTAGAACCTCGAATCTGTCCGCAGACGAATGACAACAAAAGAGTCTAATAGAAGTCGCGCGCGAGACAGTGGATTTTTTCACGAGCCCGCAGAAGATTTGCGGTTTTTTCCGTTCTGTTGATCGCCGCGAGTAACGTCGGTTTAGTCGTGGTGAAAGTGTCGAGGAATATGAAGAGAAGAAATGTCGAGTGCGGTAAGCTTCGGAGGCCCTTGAAACGCAACAAGCTCACCGAGGGAATCTACGGAAGGTAAATTTTCGCCGCCATATGCCTCATAGGAATGGCTAATTTTAAAAATAACCAAAAATTCGAGTGATCCTTCTTTCGTATATCATCAATCTACCGACCGAACACCTTTTCTATTTTCCGATCGTCTCTGAGATGTACCAGACTCCACAATGCACTGTGCTACTGCGAGATTGTCGGCCGCTTTCCAGAAGCTGCGTTGATATACACAGAGTAACTTTAATATTCGAACATTTCTTAATTTCTACTTTGTCCCTTTGTAACTTTGTCTGTGACGAAGGATAGAGTAATTAAGGTACGTATTATGGTAAAACTTTAACTCTGGTTAACAAAGGTATAAAGTTTATTTAATTCATAATATTTTTTATGAAATGAATCTCAAACAAAACGATGTCTTATTTTGACATTACTTTCGGACATTTACTACAACTCTTCATTAATGTTTTGGTTATTGTAAATAAACACTCTTAATATTTCATCGGATATCCTTTTTTGTGGATAACTTGTATTAGATGTTGACATTATAAACAAAATACAAGTTAAATAAAATATTTTTATATTTACGTTTCATCACATAGAATTAATCATTTAGTATATCTTGAATATTGTATTTACAAATGTATTATTTGGAATTAGTTTATATTATAACTCTTGTAAAGTATCATACCCTTGAGTATCGTAATGTTAAACTAACATGAAGAAACAATTTGACATTGTTTTGTTTCAAACTTCTTTTCTGAAAAATATTAGGCATTAAATACATGAAATTTGTATTTCTGTTAACTAGACTAAATGTTTTAATGCAATACATACCTCAAATACTTTTTCTTTCATCTGAAACAAAGTTATAATGCGATAAAGTAAAAATTGTGAAGTATCAGAATATTAAAGTTACTTATATAGATATTGTCATTCTATAATTACTATAAACCATTTACATGGGTACATAAAATTAATTAACTTTTATGTTGTTCATTCAGATTGCCAACACTCAAGTTTTAGGTCTGATAATAATACAGTATTATGTTTTATTTCAGTACTTTGCTTTATCTAAAATTTCTTCTACTATGGGCCATGGTAATTTTGGCAGACTTCATTTTAGAATTCCGTTTTGAATTTTTGTGGCCATTTTGGTTACTTCTCAGAAGTGTTTACGATTCTTGCAAATATCAAGGCTTGGTAAGTATTACACATCTGCTTGCTAGAAATTTTTTCATGCAGTAAATGGTGCCTACATTCAGAATAATGCAATCTATTATATTTCCAGGCCTTCTCTGTATTTTTTATTTGTATTGCGCTTACATCAGATATGATTTGTTTTTTCTTCATACCAGTACATTGGTTGTTTTTTGCTGCTAGTACCTATGTTTGGGTACAATATGTTTGGCATACAGGTAAATATAAAACAATTATATTAAATTGTTTAACACATTGACTGCTCCAGAGATTTCTTACTGTCTTGAACCCTTGTAAGTTGGAATTCAGTTAGTACAAATACCAGTCAATGTGTTAAAGAAAGATTTAATTGTATTTAAACAATATAAGTAATGTAAATACTATTAACTTTGAACAGACAAAGGTGTGTGCCTACCTACTGTGATGTTATGGTTATTATTTCTATACATAGAAGCAGCAGTTCGATTAAGAGATTTACGGCATATGCCTTTCCATTTGGATCTCTGTAGACCATTTGCAGCACACTGGTATATATTTCTTCTCTTTTATTATATATGCTTTTTTATTTATATAAATGATAATAAATGCATTCATTAAAGTACTGTTTATATATAATAATACAAAAAATATATTAATGTAAACTGTAATATATTGTTTATTTCAGCATTGGTTACCCTGTAGTTACGTTAGGTTTTGGTTTTAAAAGCTACATTGGCTACAGAATGAGACAGGTAAATCTAAAGTAGATACCATACTTTAAGGAAGGTATTCTTAATGTTTATATATATAAATTATTTCTGACAGAGAAAGCAAAAAGATGTAGCAAAAGAAAACGAATTCTATCTACAATTATTGCAGCAAGCACTGCCTCTAGAACAACAAAGTACAGTGCAACAGATTCAGCAAGTTCAAACACAAGCACATGTTGCTACATCGTTAGAGCAACATGTTAAAACACAATCTAGTAAATTATGTCCACAATACAATCCAAGTCCTGAAAAAAGCAGAGGTAGTTTGTATTTATTTTCATTTTTCAATATCGTAACTATATTTACGTGATTCGGTATATGATAAAACATGGCATAATCTGATTATTAAATACATTATAGGAAGCAATAATAACTCTGCAGAAATAGGTATACAAAATGGTAGTTTACATATAGGTACACAGATTACATCACAAACGCAAAATGTTACGACGAAAAATAATCACAGGAAGTCTTTAGACAAAGGTGAAAAACAAGAGGAACAACATAATAAACATAATATAACGAGTATATCACAGTCTGACAAAAATGATAAAAGGTTTATACATACCAATGGAAGTACAGTTACTCACAACGATATACAGTTCATTGAGAGGGTCGGGTAAGTAAGACGCGCGGGCGTGCACTTTTTCTGATGTTCAAGAAACTTACTAAAATTCAAAATGTGAAATCCAGATCTGTGAATGATTTTGATGCAAATGAAATAGAGAAGGACAAATTTGTGAAGGGTGGAAGCTGTGGGCACACTACAATGAAATCTCAGACTAATGGTTCTGTAACAGGGAAGTGGAATAATATAAAAGAAAGTCGAGAATCATCATGCACCGCTAATACTCAACGTGAACGTAAAACTCGTCAGGTTAAAGCATCAGTTGATAATATAAGCGAACAACAGAAACAACAAGACGATTATTGTCAAAGGTACATAGATTGTAATACTTATTCGATAAATATCTATAGATTGATTAGTGATTTCTATGAAATAATATTATATGGTAAATACTGATGCATTGCGATATAGTTTTTTTGATAATAGACTGTAACATAAAATTACTAAGACAACAAAATCGAGAAACCTATCGAAATTAGAGTATAAGTGATTATGTTCCTTATAGAATTAAATTCTGTAACTCTTATTTAAGACTATGAAATTTTTTTTTCTTTTTTTTTTCATTATATTCATGATCTCTATTATTAAGAAAATCTAACTGCTTTATTATGAGGTTTTTCTTTAATGTAACTAGATATCATTTAAATAGGTTACTGGTGTGTCGCAGGCTTGAGGCTGATATAAAACGTCTAAAGTCAGACTTGCAATGCAGTCGTCAACTGGAACAAGAACTTCGTTCTCAGATAAATACTCTACAGAATGGAGAACGTCAATCTAAAGGAGATATACAACAACTGCAACATGACAACGATCAGTTGCAAAGCAAGTAAGTAGTTTCGAATGATATAAAATGGTATTTTAATCTTTTCCTTAGTCGTAGGACACCTCAAATTTTCTTTGTATTTATTGTTTACAGATTACATGGATTAGTAACAGCTCGTCAATTAGATAAACAAGCCATGTCTTCGTTGGAGAAAAGAATCGCAGAAGAAAGGAAACAGCGTACTGCTTGCGAAGCATCATTAGTTTCTGAAAGACGAGCTCGACGAGCTGCAGAGGAAGCACGTTCTGCAATTCCGCCTCCGCCTCCGCCACTTATTAGGCAAGAATGCACGGATGCGTGTAAAACTCGTAGGGCGCAAATGGAGCAAGAACTTAAAAATTTGCGGCGAGAACTTAAAACAAAAGAAGAAAGGTACAAATTTCAAATCAACGATTACGTTATTACAATTTGTCCATAAGGTACAATATAATGGTTTTGAAATTAGGTTCAGTGCGCTAGAGAAAGACGTTACACGATGTAAGGAGAATCATAAAGAATCAGAAATTCTGCTCGGAGCACTAAGTGCGCTACAAGACAAAACTGCTCACTTAGAAGACAGTTTAAGTGCAGAAACCCGTATAAAACTTGATTTATTTTCTGCACTTGGCGAAGCTAAGCGACAGCTAGAAATCAGAGAAAGTAAGTACTTATTGATTTATATACTACACTACTTCGATACTCATAAGTATTTCAAGACATAGAATATTTTAGTATGGTTTAGGACATATTACTTAGTATTTAATAACTTAACGGACACTCGAGATAACTCGAGCAATTTACGTGGTATATTATACATGATGCATTTTATGTTGAATCAGATTTAATTAGATCTCAAGAAAAGGAAATTGAAACGCTAAAAGCAAAAATAGCCCAAGATTTAGCTGTGATGCCACAAGACACATTTGGTCCAGCACCAACCTGCGCGACATCTAAGCTTCGGTTGAGTAATGAAGTGCGAGTTGCAGGTACAAAAATACGTTCTAATGAAAGTCCCTGTCCTGGGTGTACAGTTTCGAATTTGGATCCAAATGCGACAGTATATACACCTAAGAATTCCCTGATAACGTCTACCGAAGCTTAAAGATTGTAATATTGGCCACATTAAGGCTTCACATAAATTGGTTATAAATTAAATAAACATGTTTCAAGTATGTTTCTCAATGGAAATTTAAATATGAGCTTGAATTTAACAAAGGAATGCACTTATTTTACCGAGATAAGAATTTTTGAATGTAAATGCATAGAGTTTCAATACGTCTAATCGTCTCAAAATCTGTATAAAGTATTTACGAAATATTTTTCCACAAAAAGAATATTACTGTGTTCCTCGATGGAAATTTAAAATACGAGCTTAAATTTTACACGCATATATATTTATTTTATTAGAATAAAAAATGTCATAAATGAAATACACACATAGAACTTAAAGCATCTAATTCTTTTAAGATCTATCTAGAGTAATTATATGTAATATTTCTCTTTAAAACCTCAATTCGTACTATAAATTTCTCAAGTTTGACATAGAGAAATATTTTTACAATGTCTTCCATGAGAGACTTCTAGAAACATGTTTTGCATCATATTTGTCACCTAAAATGATACAATGTCATTAACTACGTATGACTATAGGACGTGGCTACTATTGGATTTAAGAATATTTAAAAGTTAGTTGCGTCCTGTTAAACGTGCTGTAGGTTGATCTTATCTTTATCAAGTTTCTAACATACGTTGAACAAAACTGGAACAAAAGTAACGAGTACATTATCTCATCATCTCGAATAATTATTGAACGTTATAGTCAATTCAGTATGTCCATGCAAAGTTTAATATTTGACAAATTTAATTATGACATTACATTCAATATCGCTATACATATTTGATAAAGAAGTGTTTTACTGTTTCAAATTGTATACTTCGTTAATTTTGTTATGTCCCATAACGTACAGATGAAGAAATGTGAAAAATTGGAAAATTAGTAATATCATATATTTTATTTGAAGGATAAAAGGACTAAAAATATAGTCTGTTCTCGATCCTCCTACAGCATATGCCTAAATCTATGACGACTTGTTATAGGCACAAATCTTACTCAAGTCGTAATACGAAGCTAGTCCAGCATACAAACTGTATTTAATGTCTTTGGCAAGTGAAGCCATTTTAAGTCACGTGATCATCCAAAACCAGCCATTAATATACATTGAAAAAAACCTGCCGTTCGTCATTCAAAAAGATTGATGTAAATGTCAAATCGCCAAATTCATTTTAAACGGTCATTATTCTATCGATACTCTCATTTCTATAAGTTTTTTTTTTTTTATGTTTTTAAATCCTTGTAATTTGTTAGTTTAGTGATACGTTTGCGTATTGGCTTTCGAACGGTGTAAAATAAGTGTTAAATACTTGGTAACATTTTAAAAATATGTACAGTTTTTAAATGATAAATAGAGGATTCGCGAAGACTTTAAGGTAGACATGTACGTTATTTTATTGACAATGAGGGGATAAATCTGTTTTAATTCAAAGATTTAATGAATAAATTCTAGAATACAAAATATTTGATTCTTGTAATGTTTAAACATTTGAATAATCTTTACAAATATAAATTGGTGATTCTGTTCATTTGCTAATAAATCGTTGAACAGTTTAGATGAAAGAATAAGATAAAGAGTTTATTTGTAATATGTTATGTGGAGTAAACGTTGATAATATATAGCATTTATACGACTTATCGATTCGTACATATTAATTTTATACAACTATACGTCACTATTTTTTTTTTTCTTAACGTTTGATAGTTTTAGTATACCAATTAATGCTTTATGCTTAATTATATTTTGCGAAAATATTAGACTGTTACTTTCTATCCATTTCTCTCTCTCTGTTTTTTTTTTTTATTATTATTATTATTATTATTATTAAAGCTTCAAAAGGCTAATAGTAATGGTAGAACATCAACTACTACGTTGTTCCTTTCGAAAACAGTGAAGTACTTTCATATGTAATAAACAACTAAAAAGTATGTATAGAACAAAACAGCGTTACATGTACAGTCTCGATTTAATGAAATGAATTTTGCATATGCTTTTAATCCGCAAGAAAGCCAGTACCTACTTATTTCAATGAACAATTAACGACTGGTTGATGTCATAAAAGTCATTTTTCCATGATTGTATATATAAGGCACTGTCATGACAATTTAATAGCATAGTGGATCATGACCAACTAGTCAAATGGATTTCTATAAGCACAAATATTTATTAGATATCTCATATTCATTTGATATTTCTGCCCCTACATGGAAAAGCAATAACAATTATTACGTATTTTCTTTTATTATTATTAAAGTGATATATCCGCGATTATTAATTAATTTCACATTATTTGGATGATCTACATATTAATTCTAATTGCAGAATATTAATGCACAATGGATATTTTACAGGTATTTTTCAATTTACATGATAATTGTATTTGAAGCGCAATTGTTCAGTTACAATTTTTTTTAAATAATATTACAACATTAGAAGTTAAATACGTCTACCTTATTATTTTTTTGCAATGTTACTTTCACTTTAAATTATTTTCCGTGTTACACAGACGTAGTAATTTTTCTGTTTAAAAAATTAAAGGCATATCAATACAAAGGTCGTGTAATTCTGAGGAAACCTTTACTTTATATTGTTTTATTAATTAACAGCGCTAAGTTTTCATTTCTCAAGTGTATATAAATATATTTAAAAATTAAACAATTCACTGATGTTGGCAATTAAACTGTTGAGGGTTAATGTGATTACTTCAATATGTTAGCGCACCTTGATATTAGTTGTACAATGAGAAGGAAACAATTATTAATCATACGTGCAAGATGGTTTTCTTACCGATTATTGTCCAACTAGTATGGAAATTAATTTTATTCCTTTTTAGTTGAAGTCAATTGGACTTCTATCTATGTCATGCTGTATCATTACATCCATAAGTCCTTATAATGTAATGTAACAATGTAAATAACTACATATTCAAAATAGACCAAACATGAAGAGTTAACTGAAATTGTTTGGGCACTTGCGTAGCATGGTCAAAGTGCTATACAAAACTTGTTAGTTTAACAAAAAATGTGCTTTCTTAACTCATTTATGATTTTCCATATATAAATAATTCAGTGACACAATAAAACGATCTGATTCATTTAGTTTTTTCTTAATTACAATTTCTTAAACTGAAATGACAGCTTGTAAACAAGAATACAATTAAGATGAAAGTCTTCAGAAACAAAACATTCTATTTGTACAAACAAAATAATGTGTGCGACATGTTTCAAATCTATTAAACTCCATTAGTTACCATGTACTTTTTATGTAATTTAGGTTCAGTTGAGTATAACGTGTATCGTAAACAAAAATTAAACAATATTTCGAATACGGAATATAAATGAATTAATTTAACAAGAAAAATTGTAGAACATTTATACAAAGATATTGCTTGGAGATGAATGCTTTTCTCCTAAAGCATTGTGTTATCAAGTACACGTGAAGTACCTGATCAGGAGACGCCGTAGCGTTCGCGGCTAATACACAGGGTGGTTTGCCAGAAATAAAATTTCTAAATAATTTTATTAGCTTTGAAGATATGAAAATAATGCACCAACCATAATATGAGTTGTTCTGAAACGCAAGCATGATACACAAAAGATCTTCTGTTCTTCTTAAAAATGACTTTCAGATGATGTTAAGTGAATTTATTCATGTAATATAATAGGTCTTTAAAAGTAATTTTTAATGTTTACCATTTACACTTCTAAAGTAAGCTATACTTAAAGGCATACTAGTGACCGTAACAAAATAATTATACGATCCACAAGAAACGGTGTATATCATATTTGCGCCCTAAAATAATTCCAATTATGTTTACATTAATTTTTTATATCTGTAAAAGTATGATTCATCTAGATGTTTTGTTTCTAGTGAACTACCTTATACACTTATCTTGGATATAATTCCATTGTAAGGCTGGTTTCATAAACAATAATTTTTACTATTTAATTAATTCATATTGTTTGTATTTAATTAATGTGATATATCAAATGCATACACACGAGCGCCCACACAAACACACACACACACACGGACACGTACGCACATTCACACTGTATATTTTCATTTAATTTTTCTCAAGCATATAAGTGTACTTATTAATGGTGAATACTTTTAGAGGGTTATTCTAATTAATTTTTCTTTTATGTTGACTTCAAATCATCCCCTAAAATATTTACCAGAAGATGAACACACTCTGTATATACACGTACATTTAATTCTCTGCAAGAACAATCTTAAATAGGTATTTACTTTTCATTATGTAATGAAAATTATATAAGAAGGTGCTTTTTATATGCTTAACGTGACTGTATTGCAATTTTGTATTTAAATTGTTAATTTCAATTATATTGGAAGGCATACTTTGAGGACAATAAGGATTATTGCTTTTTGTTACAGAATTAGGTATTTTAAATAAAAATTTGTTATGACTGCAGGAATGATCATTTTTAAACAGTATTTTTTTTATAGTTTATATATGAATGAACATGGAAAAAACATTGGAGAAAAATTTTTTTCTAATTTCGTAATGGAAATTAAAATTTTATTTGTAACAGAACATTCAGTTTACTAGGAAAAATTGTCAACTGAAAAAGAGATAATTGTAATTAATACAATAGACCCGCGATATTATTACCCATTCTCATACCCCTGCCAGGGACGTTATATCAAGGGTCTACTGTAATTGTCTTTAGAAATATTCTTTCAAGAGATTAAAGGAGATATACAAAAAAAAAGTGATGTTAATTTTAGATAGATAATATTGTTTCTCATTACACGTATTTGAGTATGTATGAATATTGTGTATGTCCATAGTTAAAAGTTTTGTAAAACAATGTACTGAAACAACAGAGTAGTATAATGAAGTAACATGATATTTATCTCTCTTTGCCAAACACATTTCAAATTACCTAGGTAAGAGAATATATATGTATAATATTGTATTATGTTTTTTTCTTCAATGAAATAGTAAGGAAGCATGATTGAAACATAATAATGAAATGGACTGTCAGTTATGTATCTTCATTAACATATGTATTAAGGTAGATGTTGACTATATTTTGTGAATACCTTTTAACTTTAAACAGGTAATATTGGCTACTTTATTAACAATATAATTTCTCTTTAAAAATAAGGAATACATTCACACAATTATATAATAAAAAAATGTGATTGAGTCCTTTTTAGAATATTTGTTGTGCATTACAAAACGGGACAAAAGTTTTATATATATATATACATAGTCACAATGATAGTGTATATAATACATATACATATACACTATCATTGTGAAGAACATATTTGAAACGATTTCGAAAATGGTTTGAATAAACTGTTAACAATTTTTTGCAGTGTTTTTCGGACAAATACGTATATTAACAATCTTTAGTGTACAATTATAAACCTGACGTTCTTTTCTTTATACACATGTGTTTATATCAAATACAAATGTTTACCTTATGGCACAAGTAAACATTCGATACGGGTACATATATTCTTCTCCGTAGAAAAACACGGTTTAACGTTTTTATGTTAAACAATTTTATAAACATTACTCTATGGATTGAAATTATGCTTCCAGGGTTGAATTACGTACTTAGTTGATTTCTTAATTTAACGCTAAGGTAACATTGTAACAGTTAATGACGTGTAACCTGATAGAAAATTGACCTTTGCGCTTTGGGCGATTTTATACAACTCGTTCCAAACAGCTCCAAAGGGTTAATATTTTTGATCTCGTAATTTAATGACAATGCACGCAAATGCCCTCCTTTTTTCATTTAAAAACAATTTTAATCTTAATATCACGTTCTTTATTAAGATATTCATTAAATTTTCAAAATATTTAATCAGTTAAAACGCTTAATGTTGTTGACATTTTACTAGTCTACAGAGAGTGGCCGACAATTTTGAGCGCAGTTGAAATGTTTAATTTATTCCAGTCTCTAGTTTTGTTTTCGAGATATAGCAATATTCACATTTATGACTTAATGCTAATATCTCTATTAGTGAATTGAATTGTTTAGGAAAGAATTACAAACATTGCTTCTAGATATATATGTTCCTTTAAACAACGCACACCAAAAACTTCCAAATTTGAATTGCTTATATCTCAAAAACGAACTTTCAGATTGAAGAATGATCAAGAACTTTTCAATGTCTTTTAACATGAAAAGTATTATATACATCAATGTATCCCATAATTTTTGGTGAAATATACGTAATATATACGTAATTTTTAAGTATAAGTTGAAAGAAGGTTTTCCCAGTTTGTTTAAGCAAATTTTTGTTTAAAAAATAAGGTTACGAAGTATATTCATTAACCCTCTGAAAAAAAAACATTGTAAACAAAACGTAATTCTTACTTTTCTAAATATAATTTTGAAAGTGAAATTCAATTTGCATAGTTCATGAAATGTTATTTTCATATTAAGAAACATACACACGAACTCTTGACAAAATGTGTATTAATCTACCGTGTTGTTATATAGAAATTACTTTTTTATGGTCATCATTGAAATATTTTAAGTAGATTTTTGATACATTAATTGAGTTTTTAAATAGCAATTTTTGTGCTCCAGTTTCTAACTTATTCTTAGAATACAAGCTATAAACAATATTAATAGAATATTCATTACATTATATTCGAAAACATTATTTATATTAAATCTCCCATTTTCTGTGACTTTCTCATCTGAGCATTTCTTACTGTGTTCTATCATTGCATAACAATGAAATTATATTGATAAGATGCTATTCTGTTATGCAAAGATTTCAGTCTTCTTGTAATTGCAATACAGTGAATTGCAATTCGCATATTCATGCATATTCAAAAACTCAAATACTTCATAATATTTTCATACATGATAAATGTAATATTTTAGTATGCATAAAAAGTATTATCCCAATCTTGTTACATTTTTGTAAATAATTCTATACTTTCGTTTATGCTATATGATTAATACAAATAAAAAAATAAATAAATAAAAAAAACGTACTTCTTGGTATTAGTACTTAATGACTTTGCATTGTGTACTGTGTACCACAATTTATACGATAGAAATATTTATTAAAATAAATATTGTACAACGATATGTGTTTAATTTATATATTAGGATTAATATCATTAAATTGTCACATGTACATATGATTTTATTATTACTTCGTCGGTGTTTTACTTCCCCTTATGATTTATGATTGAAAGAAATAAATGTAAATTAATGTACAATTGTTTATTCTGTTAAAACATGATTAAGAGGCATGAGGGAGGATATGTAGTATGTAAGTGTAGTTCGTTTAAAAGTGCATTATTAGATATTAGAGAGTATAAACGTAATTTGTGTATGTACGGGTGTGAGTATTATTAATAGGGATGGATAAAGGCAAAGGATAAAGAAGGGCGTGAAGGACGTCATTTAGCTTCGAGAGTGATAACTATTTCATAACAAACTGGAGCGTTTTACCATCAAGGGCGCTGACTGTAAGTTTAAAAATTAATTAGTTCGGTGTATTATCTGCTGGATGGCTTCTGATTTCAGTGAAAACAATTTGTCTATCAAGAGAAACTAACGACGTTTTTTACATTCTTGAATAATTAATTTGAATAGAATATTTTTATCTTATGAGTCAATAATTACCGGTACTTTAGTTAGTGGCGCCATCTTATAAAAATGGTGGGAACTATTTCCACTGCAAACTTGGACGTTTCTCCACCGATGGCGCCACTGAACTAAACTCCGCTCACAGAGAGGCTTAGTGAGCGGTGGTCAGTGGTGTTCAGTGGTGTTGTGTTTCCAATGCACCCATTGATATGTAATATGTATATCATGTGTATACAAGAAATTATATGTAACAATTCATTTATTTAAACTTAAAAAGAAAACTATCTGCTATTGCTATTTTCATGATACAAACAATTACTTTGAGGTTATCTAATGTAGAAGACTACTGATATGTTATGTTGCGAAATGAAGTAGAGGTTACATTTGACATGCATTTTCAAAACATTATTTACGTTTATCAAATAAAATGGTCACGTTTGTGCCTGTTATTTGTCATAAAGTAATACTATAAATTACAAATGGAGAATTAAATTCTCAATTCGGGGTTTTTATAAAATTCAAACGAGACTTCAATAAAATCCCAATGTCAAATTTATTTTGTCTCGTATGTAATATAAATCTCGACGTATCGTCATGTGTAAATATATTTTGCACATCCTTGCCTCGTAACGAGGAGCTACTAGCAGATTTCATATCAAAAGTACTTCTCATAGCTGTTAATGAATTGCACGATTCTTACATCTGTTTGCAATGTTATAATCTGTTCCAAATGTTGGAACAAGCACAGAAGACTGTTTCAAACATACGTTATGAAATTTTGAAGATATACCATGCTACTGAGAGGAGAAAGAATATAAAGCAAACAGTAAATAATGATGCCAACTTGAATTTAAATACGACCGTAGTCTTAGAAGACAATAAGTTAAACATAAACAACAGTGATGAATGCTTAAAAGGAGGGTCAAGTTTACAAGGCCTTCAAATTGAGGAAATGGTAGAGCAACAATACATTAAAGATAAAGTAATCAGGCAAATAAGTCTTCCAAACATAAATTGTGATATTAGTGCAAAGACCATTGCAGAATCAAAGAAAGACTTTAAAAGAAGAGTAATGATTCATGATTCAATAGCATTAACCGATGAAACCAATCCATATACCATTAACTCTGCACAAAGTAAGTATATAGTAAATATATTAATACAGAGACAAACTGTTTAAGTAATTAAATTACCAAAATTAATTTTTAAAGAAAATACTTTTCAATATTATTAATAGTAATAATGTAAAACAAATTTTCTTATGTTCCTTTAGCAAATATGCATACACTAAAGATGCCCATTGAGGACAACAATGATATTTTTTCTAACAATAAGCCACACATACAAAATATCACTAGATTGATTGATTTCAAATGGAAAGAAGTAGATGAAAATGTTACAAAAGAAAATACTGAAAACACAACAGGTACTAAAAATTCTTTCTATTCATCAAGTATATTAATTAATTAAATTTCAAGTATTATGTTTATACTTATTCAAATTGTTTTGTATATACAGCATCAAAAATAGATGAACTAGATGTTTCTATGAAATCAGGAAAAGTATCAAAGTGCAATTTAAAGCCATTGAAATACTCTTGTTCGACTTGTGGTAAAAGGTGGAAGACATCAGCTGAACTAAAAACGCATATAAAAAGTCATTCTACATTAAAGCCATATATGTGTGAAAAATGTGGTCAGGCATACAAGCATAAACATGCATTAGAAATACATGTGGGAATGCATAATGGAATAAATCCTTTCCAATGCAATTTCTGCAATAAATGCTTTACCCAGAAAGGAGCACTTATGAGACACTTGCCAATGCATACTGGTGAAATGCCTTACCAATGCGAAGTATGTGGAAAAAGATTTATACATCACACATCGTATAACATGCACAGATTATCACATAGTGGAAAAAAGTCTTATAAGTGCAGTGTAAGTGGTAGTAAACATTAATTTTACTTTTTTTTTACCTTAAAAAAAGATATTTTTTAGTGTTTGTCTCAAAGAAAATACCCTGTATATTACAGATGTGTGATTTGTCTCTACTTTCAACGTCTCACTTAAAAAGGCATATGCGAGTTCATACTGGTGAAAAAGCATACAGTTGCACATTATGTGGGAGACGATTTGCGGAACGATATAATTTGCTTGCTCATCAAAAAATTCATGATCTATATGAAAATAAACCAAAAAAGACTACCGAAACACAATATAAGTAAATATAGATATTAAAACTTACATCCTCTAATTACCAATTTTATATTTATAATCTAATTGGTTTATTTGCAGATGTAACCGCTGTAACTTGGTGTTTGAACAAAAGCAAAATTTAAACGACCATGCAAAATATCATTCTGATGCGTATAGTGTTCAATCGGAAACTAACGAGTTACCAAAAAAAATTAATCATGAGCACGATACATTGCAGCAAACGTGGATTCAAATGAATCGTTCTAAACTGGACGTTATCGATACTCAAACAAAATTTGTCCTCTTGCAAAATCCTTTGCCTGAAATCGACGAAGACTCCTTTGCGGTTACTTTCAATGACCAGAAAATATCTGAGGAAAGTACAAATTACAATACAAGTTTACAAGTGATAATACAAGCATCAGATACATCATCTTTAAGCAGCAATCTCCCTCCTATTGATAAGACGCACATGTGATTATGCAGTCAAGTATAATGAAAATGGTAACATAAAAAATGAATAGCTGTAAGTAATACAGCTTATGTACGATGTGTGGCTTATAAACTTTAGCATTTAAAGTATAATTAATTTTTCTTCTAAGAAGATATTTTGGAGAATCTTAAATATTTGTACTTGCATAAACGACTGATGTTTTGTTTATTTTTTCAATTAAAAATGTGTAATTAAACTAATATAAATAAGTAGAACAATAAGTACATATTTTTACATATGCGTGTCATAATCGAGAGTTCCTTATACGAAAGTATTTTTGAAAAAATGTGTTCATTCTACATATAATTAATTGCTATGTACCAATGAAACTGTTATTAATAAAATATACTATGAAGAAAAATGAAGTCAATTTTATATTATACCTTTAATCAGTAAATTTTGCTGAATGTGTATCCATTTGACTAGGCATTAAATCTTTCCAAGAAGTAATGCCATAGGCTCTCAACAAAGTTTTCCTTTGTAGTATGGATGTCGACAACGATCTATAAATTCATTTAGAAAATAGCATTGCATGTAACAACTAGTTAAAGAAAAATAAAGACTTACTGTCTTATTTCATCAACAACAGTGTCGATCATTGCCGGAACAGCAACTTCGGAAAAATGCTCGATTTCAGTAAAATGTTTAGGATTTTCGGTAGGATGGTTTGTGTATACATTATAAATAAAATCAATGAGTGTATTAAATGCTTTCACATAATTATCTGTCAGCAACTATAAAATGGTTATAATTAAAGATCGTTAGATAAAATGTTATAAGTTTGGTAATCTTTCAAATGAGCTTTGGCAAGAATAATAATAATGACCACTGAAAAAAAGAATCCTGGATTGTTTACGTGATGATTCAAGTACATTTCCCTTGTCTTGATTACGAGTTCAGTGTACAATTCTTTTAAGTGTTCTGGTTTTCTTGTTTCCAAAAACCGCTTAAATTGATCATGAAATAATATTATTTAAGGAATTTCCTTTAATACATAGTGAGCAGTTATAATACTTCTTGAATACAAACTGGATCTACTACTGTTTCTTCGCTAGATGCCGAGTCACTATGGTCTTCTGTGCTAAAGAACTCTTCGTCATCTAGTAATGTACTTCGTCGATGCAGCAATCTTTCCTGATACCTCTTACGTTTTAATTCTTTGTCTTCAACTATGACGTTTGCATCTTCATCCAAAATTACCTATCCAATGATACAGTTATTGATCATTGCATATTTAAATAAGTGTTAATAAGTACATCCATACTCTCAACTCTGTTTGATTATTTAATTTAGCTTGAGAATTTGATACATATAGTTCTGCGAGCGAACTTTTCTTTGAGTGATCAGTTTCCTTTTCTTGAAATGTGATATATTTTTTCTCTTCAGTTTTTGACTCTTCCTTTTTTACTTCATATACTGCTGAGGTACTTTCTAATATCTCAGTCATTGTTACACGTTTGTCTGATTGTTTCTTATCATTACTTTTTGTAGGTAATGGACAACTATCTATAATCTATAAATGAAAGTATTTGTGATAGTAATTATAATATTATTGGTTTTTGTATTGTCATCATTATGAAGGTATTACTCATACATCATCCAAAATTTTTTTAATATTTGTAGACGCCGAAATATTTTCTTCTGTAGTTTTGTGCCCTTTCTCAGCCAATAAATTTTCCATGCTAGACTTGTCACACGTATAGACATCAAACTTTTCTTGTATCCAAATACGATGAATTTGTTCCTTTTGTGTCGAGACAAGAATTGGTTTAACGTTGGAGTAGCGCTTAGTCATTTGAATGGTTGCATGTAAATCCATTGTTGTGATACCAATTTTGTTCTCCAATATTAACGAGGTAATTTGATTATAATCTGCACAAATATATAATCCAATTACAATTGGAAAATAATTTTATATAAATTATTGTATACAAAATACTTCTAACGAACGAAATCCATAACTGTTCCCTAATTGTTCCTGAATCGCTAAGAATTCTCCACGACGAGACATGTCGTTAAAATCCTCTCTATCTGCAAAAATATAGGACTGATGCACAGCAGTATCATTTTCTGGTTCTTTTGTTGTATACCACTGACAATATTTGATCTGAAATAAATGAATAATTCTCAATATAGTTATTCAAGAATATGATAATTTGATCATTACTTTGCTTGGAAGCGTTTGAACAATGTGCATAACTAAAGATGTTTTTTTCAGAGCTGATGGACCTGTAAGAATGATCAAAGGCGGGCTTGCCTCGTTGTATGGCATCACGTGTAGACCAATTGTTGGTGTACTTAAATGTTCTAATAAAGTTAATTTTGTGACAGTACGAGCAGCTGTTAAATTCACTGGTGGCGCGAACAGAGTAGCAGCAGCAATCTACTTAAACCAGTCTTCTCATTATACCAAACAATTATGAAGATTTGATGTTTTATTACAAACCTTTTCTGAAATAGTCACAACAGCACCATCGATAACTTGTATACTTGGTATGGAAAATAAAAGCACACCTTTATAATTAGGCCATTTTGTGCAACCATTGCCCCTAAGGTCTATTTCATCTATGAAACCTTTGAAATTTGATAACTCTAATAAATCGGAAATTCTATTAAATTTCAAATCTATTACGCGCAAACTGTATCCATCCTAAACGTTCAAATATTATACTTAATGGTCTCAGTAACTAAAAGTTACAATTTAGTTGCATGAAAATTATTACCTTAAAAAATTCTAAGTCAGATATCTTGTTATATCCTAGATATATGACTCGTAGATGGGGTAACGTGTTTATATTATAACCAGGCACAGCAGATTTGAATGTAGTTATACAATTGCCTTCTAAATTGAGTTCTTGAATATTTAATTTATCTAAATTCTCAATGCATTCGATTAAATTATACGATAAATTTAAGTATTTTAAATACCTAAAAACGTAAGATATAATATGTAAAACATTACTTTTTTCAACCATGTAGATAAATTCACTAACTTTAAATTTTGCAAACCAGAAATGACCTCAATTGCATTGTGCGATAAGTCCAGATGTACGATACTCCAGAAATTACTGATATCACGCATTTCCGATATATAATTGTACGATAAATTTACGTAAGTCAAATACCACGGAGGTGTAAAATTTAAAATAATTTGAATTCTATTGTGAGCTACGTTTAGATACATTAGATAGGGAACTCCTCCCAAAGGAGACAAATCTGATATATAATTGTATGTAAGATCGATGTACCGCAAATAACGGTGATAATGTAACATTGTAATGTTGGAAAGTGACTGTAAAGAAGTAATTACAAAATCTTTTTTTCTTTTATACAAGACTTTTCATTAATTCAGTGATAGTAGAATACCATATTCTTCATGACACATTTATTCAAGACGTATAGACCATTTTCGGGAGATTTAGCCAAAAATGACGAACCAACGCCTATCAGTCTATCTGTTAAAAAACCACAAAACTCAAAATCGTCGAATAATATTTCTTTAAGATGTCTCAGTTTTACAATGCGCGCTTTATCATCGTCCCATGCATTGGGGTCTAATGCATAATTAGCCCAATTGCTTTCATTTGCACAGTGTATCGCATCTACGTTTACTGGAACTGGCATATGATCGAGCACAATCGAAGAACCAGACTTTAAAAATAAAAAGTCGTGATTTCGATTATGTTACAAAATAAAATAAAATTTGTATCGAGAAACAGTTACACTCGTGGTAGAAGAAATTAAGGAAGTAGTTGAATCAGAGTCCTCGGATAAAATTTCAAATGGCACGTATCTATCTTCCAAAGACCCCCAACTCATATCGCTATGCGATAATATATCAGAGTCAAGTTCTTCATAATCCTCGTCTGATTGTTTTTTTGTAGTAGGAAATTTACTAGTTGCATTTGGTTCCAACAATAATGGTGTGGAGGAAAATAGATATGGAAGCTACAATTAAAATAAAATTATTTCATTAAGATTAGTATAATATTGATTTTGTATTAGAATAATGAATTAAAGTACAAACTTACTTGTTTATCGCTCATATTTGTATTTAAACAATTATTAATTCTTTCTTGGAACAATTCTTTTTAATAAAACTCTTAAATAATTACAGCTTTTCATACATACAACGTAACATTTATTATTTCAGTTGTTTTTTAACAGTTGACTACTGTTAATATATATAGTACAATAATAATCATGCTAATATAATACCAATAATAATTATACATCCATAGCTAAGGATTTCAAAACAGTATCCGATAAACGATAGTGATGGAATCCTTCTTCTATTGTTACATCAACTGCTCCTTTACGTTTATAAAAATCTTGTGCAGGATTCCATTTAAGAACTGAAAAATCTAGTCTACAGCAGTTATTATCTGAGGCTTCCTTTACAAATAATAAACTTAGTATTAGTATAAACTTAGTGTTACATAAATAAATAAATATAATATCAATAGAAACCTTTGCAACAGCTTTCAACAATTTACTACCAATATGCTTTCCTCTGTAATCAACGGTTACATAAATATCTTCCAAGTACATAGCTTTCCCACACCATGTTGAATACGTATAGTATGAAATCGTATAACCAACTATTCTTTTGTTTCTTTCTGCCACAAAGCACATGTACAATGCAGGTTCCGTGTCAAATCCATCCTTTTCTAATGCTAAAATTGTTGTTTACAATATACATCAAATCATATATGTAATTTAGCTTAAAATACTCAAGTTAAAGATGTTTATTATTAAATTCTCACTTGTATGATCAATCTTTGGTCCATCCGGCATGTTCTGAAAGTCGGCCAATTCCTAAAACAATATAATAAAAATGTAAAGCAATGTTGAAGCAATGCATTTATAATTTATGTATATAATAGAGTATGTATATCATATTATGTTTGCCTGTATCAAATTTTTAATAGATGTGCAATCTTCCCTCTTTGCTTTTCGTATAATAACATCCATATTTACAAATCTAATAAGACTGTTTTTATTTTTTAAGTAAGTGGTGATGAAGCGCGGTCACAAAAGCCCGGCAAAATCACGATCAAAATCAAGGACGTTAAATGAACATAAACGAACCTATCGGACTTTTATATATGGGCAGCTGTTATATCTATGCGAAGTATACAACGCGCACTTAGTATTTTAAATAATTTCTAAATAATACGTAAATATTACTTCTAACAAACGAAATCTATTACCGTTCCCTAATTGTTCCTGAATCGATAAGAATTCTCCACCGACGAGGCATTTCGTTAAAATTCTCTCTATCTGCAAAAATATAGCACCGATGCACAGCTGTATTATTTTCTAGTTCTTTTGTTGTATACCACTGATGACATTTTATCTGAAATAAATATGTAATTCTCAATATAGTTATTCAAGAATACGATAATTTGAGCATTATTTTACTTGGAAACGTTTGAACAATGTGAATAGTAAAGTCACGATTAAAATCAAACAAACTTATCGGACTTCTATACAGGGTGTCCCAAAAATCTTGTAACACCCTTAAAGGGGTGCTACGGGGGGTAATTTGAAACAACTTTTTCCTTAGCGAAAATGTTGTACGAGGCTTTGTTGAGGAGATATTAATGGAGAACACTGACCAATCAGAGCGCGAGGATACCGTTGGAGCGGCTGCGGTTGCGAAGGCTACGAGCTAAGCGGCTGCGCTCATACGCTACCGCGGGCGCTCCAACGGTATACTCGCCCTCTGATTGGTCGGGGTTTTCCGTTAATATCTCCTCAACAAAGCCTCGTACAATATTTTCGCTAAGGAAAAAGTTGTTTCAAATCACCTCCCGAACCACCTCTTTCAAGGTGTTACAACATTTTTGGGACACCCTGTATATTAAATAATCTCTAAATAATACATAAAATTTATCAACATAAATATCTTGTCAAGTACAAACTACATTCTAATTTTACTGCTTGAATATTTCAAGTGAAATGGAATATTTAAATTATCAAGTATCTTACGCGATTCAAATTTTCGCGCTGCACGAAATCGAATCACCGCGAACGAAGCCCCCACTTCCGGTTTATACATAACTTCCTGCAATTGGCGGCGTTGTGCTCGTTCGTTGTGTATTCGTTCCTCCATTCGCGTGCTGTATGTCGTGTGATGTCATTGTGTACGGTCTATGGTGACGTTAAGAACGACAATTAAAGTTGTTAAATCGCGGCCATTGCGTGTTTCATATCGAAAGAGATAGAAATAAACAAAGTAAAACATGTCAGAGATCGACGCGAAAGTGAACATGTCGCTCGGTAAGTGGCCAGAGTCTCGAAAATCTAGCGTTCTCGCTGATAATCCTGGGTGAGCGTACGGCTACTATTTCTTCTTTTGCACAAATTCCAATATGGCGACGAGAATCGTACAAGCGTAGATATATACAAATTTATTTTCGATATTCGTTTACGCCCGATGATAGATCTCTGAAAATGTACCGTCTCAGCGAACGAGCCAATTTTCACAGGATTGTCTCCCTAATTAACTCTTAAACCAAACAAAAAAATCTGTCGTTATTTAATCGAAGTTCACGGGGGAGATGTTCGAGGCGTTTTCAATCGCTGGAAGAAAAAAAAAAACGTTGTATAACGTTTGCAAAACGTGCGTAACGATGAAAACGATTCTATAACGATTCCTTAGGAAATATGCGGATCCTTATAAACGTATAATAATAAAAGAAGTATTCAGTTCAACCGTGTTCTCACACAAGTAGATACGTTTCCATTATTCAGCGAAAAGATCGTGAAAAAGAAGAAAAGTATTGCCGCCACGATGGATTACGAGGTTTTTTGGGAGCGATTTCTTTTGACAAATAGCGACGTTTTATCGAATGGAAAATTGACGAACACGAACCCGGGGGACGCTGCCGCTAAGCAAAGTTGTGTGACTCACGCTTCACAAAAAGAAGTCAACTTTCTCGTTGCGTGGGATACACGTTTGCGTAACTTTAGTTGTATTTTTATCTCTGCTATCATGTTCCTCGAATTTCTCTTCCTTCATGTAAATGGGATTCGAAGTGCTACACTGTACGTGTGAGGCAGAACAAAAAAAAACACATGCCGAACTAGTCAAACGAATTTTATTTTACCTTTGACATATAAATGTTCTCTATGGCATTTGCGAGAGATCACAGTCGCTGTCAAATCAAACTGTTTAATTCTTTAACGGACAAAAGTATTAGTACACGGCAAGCATATCACCCAGGACAATTAACTTCCATGGTTGAACGCATTCACTTTACCATTTAACGAATATGTATTAAAGACAATGAAATTTTGTGTGAAGCTTAAGTATTTCTCAGTATTGAAAGGAATGTTTCTTGCTAGAGAAATAATTGAAAGATGGTCGACTAAATCTATGTAATAGAATCATAATTAAGACTTGTTTGTGAACAAATAATGTACCTTAGTTAAACGTGAATCATTATTGAGTTTTTATAACCTGGATCAAGATTTGTAAGCTGCATGTTTGAGCAACACAACTATGGAAGAAATAATAATACGACTCTTTACGTACACAAGGAGCTACATGGATCAAAATTTTGAAATAGAAAAAGACAGAGAGATATGTAACATGTATCAGGAAAACAAAACTATTAGATGCTTGATTGAGTTTATATGCTAGAGTGATAAGCTAGCATACAATTGTAATTAAGACTTGCCTGTGAACAAATAATATTACTTTGTAAAAGTTCAACACAAATTGGTTTGCATAACTTGGATCAAGATTTATAAACCACTTGTTTGACCGATCAAGAAATCTGCAAATTTTTGCCTATGGGCAACACAATTATGGAGAAGATATATGATCATTGAAACTTTTGAAGAGTTTTGTGGATTGAAATTCAGGAATAGGAAAAGAGTGTACAACTACATTCTAAGACATCTATGGTTTAATAGAAAATTAATGAATATTATTGTAGTTGTAATTACATAACTACATAGTAATAATATTTTCATGATACATTGGTAAACTGATAGTGTATCACATAAACATCTATATAATTATCCTGGAAAAGAGGAACAAAATGCCAAGAGTATAAATAGAATGCAGAAAATGAAGCCTAGTAACAAATTGGACAAAATATAAATGAAAGAAAAATTTAACTGAACATATACTTGGAAATGTTTGGGCATCACAATATTGGATATTCCGCAAGCAATTCTACAAGTGTATGAAGAACTGATTATCCAAGAAAACAATGTGTGTACGAAGTGTTCAACATATCTGTAGACTACTGGAAGAATAAAGACATATTAAACATGAACTGAAATAAAATTCTCCAAAAGGAAATTTGTGAAATACAAAAGTTCATAAAGTTGAATAAAGAAGAACAAGAAAATGTATAATGTGAATGAAGATCTATTATTACTAATTGACATACATAAACTATAAACGTTTTTCACATAACAGAGGATAATCATACATGAGAATTAATTTTTTAGTATAAATTCGTCTACAGTATGAATTAAAAGAAATTCCAACATTTCTTGTACATTCTACAACAGATTGTAGAGAAATACATGAAACTGTTGTTTAAATAAACTTATACATGCATATATATATTCAGCTTACATGAAATAATAGTATTTTAAAACGTTAATTATTTATCATTTATTTATTATTTAATTAGAGTAGTATATTTGATTCTTATTGTTACTGTTGTTATTTATTTTTGATATCAAGAGTAAAAGATTAAAAGTAGCATATCTAGAATCATTCTTAAGTGGTTGAGAAAATATAATAAAGAATGACCAAATTGAAATTTTGATATATTACATTTTTTTGTGTTGATAAATATGTATAACAAAAACCATAACCAGTGAGATTATTTTAAATATACATATTGGAAGAAAATTATGGAAATGGTTAATGAAAATAGATATTACAAAAAAAATTTCCTTAATGGAAATAAATACCAAGTTTGCCATCTTGAATTATTCTTCGGCATCGTCCGTACAGGAGGGAATTTTACATACATTCCAGATTAAAGCTTGACACAAAATTAACTTCTTGCGCTAAGACCATATGCTCACTAAACATTGTGAATTTTCTTCCTTTTAAGATGAAATCATAAAGATGGAGAAAAAGGAGAAAAAGAAAAAGGCTGGGACTGCCAATGGAAAAGCTGGCGCTAAACGCACTCGAGGCAGTGCTCGAGGACGGAGCGGACTTAGGGGTAGAGGTGCAAGAGTTAAACGAAATGTTGGAACTGCTAAGAAAGAGCAAACATGGCCAGCTCGACAAAATAATAATAATAATAATAACGTTCGTGGTGGTTTTGTAAGGAAACGATATAAGAAAAACAATGGTCTTGCTAGATCACGAAGCAATTTGGCATTGAACCAAAAATCGAACACGCGAGGAGCATTTAATACTCGTCGTGGTCGAGGCAATAGATTTGGTTTGACTCGCAGTAGAAGTCGCACAAATTTGACTTTTACTCAAGGAGGATTCTTTACAAACAATAAAAGTACATTGAAGAGAACGAATAGTCTACCAAATCTGCGTGACCCAACCTCGGTTCATAACCGACTAGGATATCAAAGTCCTGCTCAAATTGCTTATCGAAATCGCGTTAAAAGAGCAAAGCAATTGTTGCTGCAAAGACAGAATCAGAGATTATCTCTACAAAACCAATTCAGAGTAAGTTTCTGATTGTTTAAACAAGAAAGTTGTAGAGTCAATTGAACGAAAACTGAAGTAAATCTTTTGTTAAAGGTACCACCAGCTGGAAAATCCTTGTTATCGCTTCAACAAAGAAGTGCAATGGATAGAAGACAACAAATTTTAACGTCTCAACGTCGCTTCACTACCGGTGGATTGCGTTCCGATCAAATTGCCCGTGCACAAAGGCGTGTACAATACGAACAAAAATTAATGAGAATGAAGTATGACTAAAATTATAATTTACCGTTACAATTAACTTATAAAACAGTTCATAAACAATTTGATATTTAGTATTACAGTAATCGTGAATAATGTTTCATTTTCCACTTTTATTGTTTCTGATATTATTCATTAACACATTTACGGCTGTTGACACACACATTGTGTTGAAACAGTTGTTTCAATAATATTGCTGACGTAATTGGTACGTTCGTATGAGAAAACCAAGGATGACAAGCAAAACAGTAATCAGTGACACTAAAACAAATTAATTATTCATGCTAAACAAGAATTGTATCTATCCTAGAGGAATAATTTCAGCAGCAGCAAATGTGTTACGAGTAACTAAACTATACTTGTTTTCATTTGAAAATGTTTAAGTACTCTATCTGTACAACTTCATTGATCAATATTACTCGATAACTGAACAACAAATTTCACCTTTACTAATTGATATGTACAATGTTGTAGTTCTCCACGAATAAATGCTAATTCAAATGTGAACTTCATGTGTACATTGGGCAATACTCCCAGCACGCATCAACGATCTCTTGCTCTTGCACCAAGTCGAAATGGAAATGCTGTGAACAGTTTGCGCCAGCTTCCGAGGGGACGTTCACCGTTTAGACAAAATATACAAAGTTTGAATATGGTATGATATTTTGAAACTATTAATTTATGTGAAAATAAAAACTGATTTTTATGTACTAATCTTTAGAAGAAATTTTAGAGAAATATATAGCATATAAACTATATGTTTATTCTTGTATATTTGATCGTTAAAATGAATGTGTTTCAGGTTGGTCGAGCTCCTCTATTTGGTCGACAACGTTCAAGGTCAAGATCACGCTCTCGTTCTCGCACACGTAACACCCCTTCGTTAGATGCAGGAACCGATGTCGACGATCGTACTTTCAGCGAAGTCATGTACAGCTTATCTGGAAACCTTGGCGTCACAGGAAGAACGCTGAACGATAGATTTAGTTTTTGAAATTAAACATGATTTGTTTTGTATTTAGAATATAAGACTGTTAAGGCCAGAAATGAAGTTTTATGCTTGAAACATAGATGCAAGAAGCAGTTCTGTTTCACAAATTATATGAATGTTTAAGTTGTGTCACGCGAGGATGAAAAGTCGTTTTTCGAACCTTCTCGATTTTTTTCGTTTCATATTTTAAGCAGTATGAAAATTATTTTTAAGTTACAGAGCGTAGGTAACTTGTGTTTTGAATATATTTCGAAGTATTAAATGCATCGAATTTTGAATTTAATACTTGCGTTATCTTTTATTTCTGACATCATAACATTTTACTTGAAAAATTGTACATGTTATAAATTACTTTTTCTTTTATTATTCTTTTTATCTTTTTTTCTACTACTTGTGAGGAGAAAGTACGCAAAGATGAAATGTCTATGTTTTATAGCAAGACACTGCTTCAGATCTTATTTTTCTTAAATATTAATCTTTCTATTGAAGTATACAGTAACATTATTTAATTTTTGGGAAAGTTAAGTTAGTTTATCGTTTATAATTTCTGTAATTACATCTAAAAGGTTGTAGAAATGTATAGCCTCGATAACATTCTTTTGATCGATGAAGTCAAACGTACATCCACAGCGTAAAATGTAACGATAACAGAAACAGAATGCTGTAACTGCCTACGAATTATCAAAATTTTAGAAATCTTGTTAAGGACATAGTTCCTAAGATAAGCATACGTTTGTCTTCGTAAAAGAAATATCTGTTATCATACCAAGTGGTATTAACGCAAACATGACTCATTAAGAGCGTATTGAGTTATATCTAATCGTGATATAGCAATGAATTATAAATGTGTAATGTAGCAATTTCAATTCTATTGCAATTATTTGATAGTTGTAAGCGCTTGTAAGGAAATCATTGTAATCGGATTATACATAGATGTACAATGTAAATTGACTTTTTATATTTTACTATATTAACGTAATTTAATACATGTATCTTCTACGCATATAAAGAGAATAGAAAAATCACACGTTTATTACAATAATACAAAAGTTAATTTCACGAATGGAGTTTATTCTTTGTTTATAAAGTTAATTATTTTTCAGTATTGAACTTAGAAGCATTTTCTGAAATTAAAATGTGAAAGCAACTTTTACTAAACTCGCGACTCGTACGAAATATGTAGAGCAATCTTCGTAATTCAAGTACTTTTGAATGCAAACGTTTATGTGAAACTTGATATTATCTGTACAAAGTGATATCAACCAGAGATGGGCAATATTCTTATCTAGATATAAATTTCGTATAAAAGATAAATAACTTTCGATCCGTTATTTGTTGAATAAAAACTATAACTCGAATTATACGATGAATTTATATTCCTTGTTTCTCGAATAAAAGTTTATCTAAACAATTATCCAATATATGGTGTTTTAATTCATTGTCTATTCAAACCAAATTTTGCTCATCTGTGGTAGCATTCACTCATAAATATGACCATTTATCATTGTAGTAAAACAAAGAGGCATATATTCAACGCTCATTGCCTACTTAATTGATTTCACAATGCATTGTACATAATGAAGCATCTTTTAAAATTTGCGTTAAGGATTTTGTATAATGTAGGAGCGGAATTCTTTGTACAATTCATAAATAACGAAGCGTTGCTTTCTACATTTTCGTAAAGTTGAGCAATTTTCAACGCTAATGAATCGAGTCTACTATTGTGTAAATGAAATTGTTTAAATTAAGTATCGACATGTCAAAGAGAATGTCATCACTGATATTATGTTGCACCCAGGCAATAAAAGGACAGGTAGACATTTACATATTTGGAATACTAAAATGATTATCCAATTTATTAATAAGTTAAGGCCTTGCTATTTTAAATATTGATGTTTGGGAAAATATGTTTCAGTTATTATTTCGTACATCCCTTTTTACCCAACAAACTCGGCGCATGCAAGTTCACGAACATGTCGCATACACTTTATTAAAATCAGCTGGAATTCCAACTCCGCCTTATGGAGTAGCTAAAACACCAGACGAGGCTGCTAAAATAGCCAAGGATCTGGATACGAAAGATATCGTTTTAAAAGCGCAAGTTCTTACCGGAGGCCGTGGAGTAGGACACTTTAAAGGCACCAACGTCAGAGGTGTTATTATGTGCGAAACGTGAGTGTAATGAATTTAAACTTGAATTAGTTCCTAATAGTTTCTATTGCTTTTCTTTTATTTCAAATATCCGTATCTTAATGTGTCTTTCAACATAATTTGCAGCCCTGAACAAGCAAAGACTTTCGCCAATGATATGATAGGAAAATTATTAATAACAAAACAAACTGGAGCCGCTGGATTAATTTGTAATTCAGTAATGGTAACGACGCGGATGTTCCCTCGCAAGGAATACTATCTTGCAGTCATGTTGGAGATCAGTTTTAACGTGAGTTAAACTTATCAAGTAATTGTATATATTAAATTTTTCATTATGTTTGATATTAAAAAGAAAATATTTTTTTCTCAGGGTCCCGTGATAATTGTGTCAAAACAAGGCGGCGTAAATATTGAGGACATTGCCGCCACGAATCCTGAAGCTATAACGTATATACCAATTGATATCATGAAGGGTCTAACAACCGAACAGGCAGATCTCATTGCAGACAAGTTAGGTGTAAAAGGAGAGGACAAAGACATTGTTTCCACGATCGCTTGCAATCTTTATGAATTATTTATCGAAAAAGACGCCTTGTTGCTTGAGATAAATCCATTTGCATTAGACCTTTGCGGAGAATGTATGGTTTGCAAAGGAAACTTGTTAGATTAATTTTACTGTAACGAAGGAACAGATGTTTAATCAAATTTATACGACTTCCAGATCATGCCTTGGATTGTAAGTGTTCTTTCGACGACAGTGCAGAATTCAGACAGAAAGAATTATTTGCTCTTCAGGATTGGACGCAATTAGATCCAAAGGAAGTTAAAGCAGCTAAATTTCAGTTGAACTACGTAGGTCTAGATGGGAATATAGGCTGCATGGTGAATGGAGCAGGATTAGCAATGGCTACAATGGATATCATACGTTACTATGATGGTATGCCAGCCAACTTTTTAGATGTGGGTGGCAGTGCCACTGCAGAAACCGTCAAGGAGGCGTTCCAAATAATAGTCTCTGATCCAAAGGTGTTTAAAACATATAGATAGTAAACATTAAGTTTGTTACATATATTCTGCGCTGTATCTATAAAATTTGTATTGCGAATTTTTTCAGGTCGAAACTATCTTCGTTAATATTTTTGGTGGTATCATGAGATGCGACATAATTGCGCAAGGAATAATCTCTGCGACTAAGGATCTGAAATTGGAGATTCCGATAGTCGTAAGGCTGCAGGTAATTTAATAATGATTTATCAAGGTCCTGTGAGAATAACGATAAGTTTTATTTTCCTTCTTTTACAACCTGCCTAGGGAACTAACATGGAAGAAGGAAAAGTACTGATACGCGACGCGAAATTAAAAGTCATTTCCGTGGACGATTTTACCCAAGCGGCTGAAGCGGCTGTAAAGTTGGTGACAGTAGTGAACTTAGCAAATTCCTTGAATCTAGACATTTCTTTCACAAGCAAAGAGAAATCTGATAAAAAATGTAACAGTTCGAAGTAGGGTAAATCTCTTTGTGGGAAATATTCGGAGCGTATGTTTATCATTTTTGACCTCATAATCGCTTCTTTTTTACTTGCATGTACGGTGAAGAGTTTTCGAATCGAAACTATTGACACTAGAAAATATACAACAAATACTTAATATCGTCTTCGCAAAATTTTACTTTATACAGAAAGTTATATATTTGTATAAAATAAATATTTTCCATTGAAATTGTGTAGTTCATAGTCTACTTTAAAATCTAAGCGAATGAAATTAATCCCGTTAAACTTCTTTCAATATAGACGCGATAATTACTTGTTATTATTTCTTACATTTTCCTTATTTATTTTTCAGTTTGTAAAGTGCTTTAAGAATTTAAAATTCATACTAATGATTGATAAAATATGTATCTGGTTGCTTTATTATTCAAATAGCAAAAACTAATATTACATTAACAAATGAACCCCCTAAAGATTCAAGTAAGATCTTCGCTGTTCAATTGTTACAGTTCGAATATTATCTTTGTCTTTTATTCATTTTAGCGCTGATCGTTTGAAATTAATTTCAAGTGATGCGTCGTCTTTGCATTAAAGTGGTGCTGCTATCGCGGCTGGTTGCGCGCGAGTTTGCGTCATGTTTTTACAGGAAACGTCAAGAAGAAAGGTGGGGACATGAAGGCGCAGCTTACACTTGGCAGTCCACTGCCACTGCTTTACTAAGATGGCTACCATGTTGTCGCGGACCATCTCGCTCGTTGAAAATCTCACCCGATTCAACGGGTCGAAGGTACGTGAAACAAGTCGTTCTTCGTATGGTAATGTTTACGTCGGTTCTCTAATAATCGCATGAAAAATGTGTTTCCTCTGTTTTCGTATCCCGAAATCGAATGATACTTGCGCCAATGATTCATAAGGAGACCACCATATTAGATCCGTAGTCTGCTAAATTCGGCGCCAGGGTCAGTCGATTCGAAGCCAAAGATATTGGCCTTGCCGCAAAACTATCTTTTTACACGAAATACAAGCATGACAGTTACGCAATACGAAAGTGGACGTTCCGTGCTCGTCCTTCCAATCTTAGGTCGATGACTCTGAAACGTCCGTGCGTATTTAATTAAGAGTTATTAAATTACGCCAAAGAATGAAGACTACTTGTCAAACAATTTTGAACTGTCATACTTTTGCGAGAATACAAAATTTGAATAATCGAATGCTTCGTTAACGATTGTTTCCTTTGTCCTTTGTCTCTCAATCTTGTTTGTCAATATTTATTATTGAAGATATTTCATTTTTCTTTTTAAGTTTTCTTTATTTTTCAAAATTATTTCGTTTTACACTTTATTTGTGGTCGTTTGTTTTCATCGACTAAGGAAGATAATTATCAAAGGCAAAACAAGTCAAGGGTGACAAGCATAGAATTAAAAGTATGTGGGTCATTACCATTGATTGGTCTTTGAGTTCAGTTTATTTTTAAATCTTGCAGGCCAAGGCCTTGAAGCGCACAAACTGTCAATAATAATGTGTTAGATCACTTTGCTTTAATATCACTGTGTATGTTATGACATTTACTCTTTAATGAACTTCTAATGAAATGTGTATACAATAATTGCAATAATAACAATATTTCTATAATATTCTGCAACCAATAAAAAATAGCTCTTTTCTATTATTATCATATTTTATGTACATAGATTAGTGTATTTAAATGTTATTTCTCTTAACAACACTTTTGGTAACTATATCGTTTTTTTTTACAGATATTAGGATGCAAAACCAATTTAGTAAAGCAACCAGTTCGAAATTTAAATGTACACGAACACATCAGTTACAGTCTATTAAATGAAGCTGGAGTACCGACTCCTAAATTTGGAGTTGCCAAAACTCCAGATGAAGCTGCAAAGCTTGCTGCCGATTTGAAAACCAAAGACATTGTCTTGAAGGCACAAGTGTTGGCTGGTGGCAGAGGAAAGGGTCATTTTAAGGGTACCAATGTCAGTGGTGTCAAAATGTGTGAAACGTAAGTTACTATAATATCTGACTATACTCCCAAGAAAGAGGGCTTCTGTTCGGATTCATTTATTTATTTATAATCATTTATTGACCCATAATCCTTTTTTTCTGGGAGCCAACACGCACGTAAATTGTACTGAAATGTGTACTATACCATATTATATTTGTGTTCCCCTTGCAGCCCAGATGAAGCGAAAAAATTAGCAAGTCAAATGTTAGGTAAATTGTTAATTACTAAACAAACTGGTGAAGCAGGTAGGATATGCAATGCAGTAATGGTAACACAGCGCATGTTCCCTCGCAAAGAATACTACCTTGCTGTCATGATGGAAAGAGCCTTTGGTGTATGTTACTAAATTAATATAATTTTAAAGTGTTACAAGTAACTAAAGATATGAATATATTCGTAAAAATCTGTATAATAATAATCGTGTAATTGAATGCATACGAAAAATATTTGGAATTTAGAATGTTTTCAAAAATTTCTTTCAACTTTCTTTTCAATTAGAACAAACTTATTATTTATGAGAACTGCCACGTGGTTCCAAAACAACAACGTCATTGCAACATGCAAATTACTCAATTTGACTTTGTCCCCTACCATTGTCACATTCCATTTAGTGATTAGATAAATTGTATGTATTAATTTTAATTGAACTATCACATGTTTTTTTCTCCCTCGTTCCTTCTGTTTTTTCTTTATTTTCTTGTACTTCCTCTGTATCAATATGATTGTTATACAAAGTTCAGCGAATATTTTCTTATCGAAATATCTGCGAAATGTTAATTTTATTTACAAGTAATATAAATATAATCGAAATTTTTAACTTTCAAATATTTAATTTAAGGGTCCAGTTATAATAGCTTCAAGTCAAGGTGGTGTAAATATCGAAGAAGTCGCTGCAACTAATCCTAGCGCTATAATGTACGAGCCTGTTGATATTAACAAGGGAATTACGAAAGAACAAGCGGAACGTATTGCTGTGAAACTTGGTCTACAAAATGTGAAAGATTACATTTCCAATATAATTGTAAATCTATACCAATTGTTCCTAAAAAAAGATGCCCTTTTATTAGAAGTGAATCCTCTCGCGGAAGATATTAATGGAAACTGTGAGTCTGATCACAAATATAATGTAATTTCCTATATCTTATAAAAAATTTCATTAGAATTAATACTTTTATTTTAACGATATTTAGATTTCGCATTGGATTGCAAGTGCAGATTCGATGATAATGCCGAGTTCAGGCAAAAACCATTATTCTCTTTGAGAGATTGGACTCAGGAAGATCCTAAAGAGGTCGAAGCTGCTAAATTTGACTTGAATTACATTGCTCTCGACGGTAATATTGGCTGCATGGTGAATGGTGCTGGCTTAGCCATGGCCACTATGGATATCATAAAATTACATGGAGGAGAACCAGCCAATTTCTTAGATGTTGGCGGTGGTGCATCCACTTCTGCTGTAAAGGAAGCATTTAAAATAATTACATCTGACCCAAGAGTACGTAATCGATATGCAACAAGCTTAGAAAGATTTCATTTTATTTAAATCAATTTTAAAAATGTATTTTGCTTCCATCCAACATAGGTGCATGCTCTTTTGGTTAACATATTTGGTGGAATCATGAGATGCGATGTTATTGCAGAAGGAATTATAGCAGCAACTAAAGAACTTGACTTAAAAATTCCTGTCGTTGTTCGATTGCAGGTACAGTAGTAAAAATGAATAATTTTAAGAATGAATAATTATAAAAGAGTATGACGTTTAATGATTTTATTATTACAGGGTACGAACGTAGACGAAGCGAAAGCTCTAATCGCGAACGCAGGTTTAAAAATCGTACCGATCGACGATCTAGACGAAGCTGCCCGTGTTGCGGTTAAATTGTCAACAATTGTTAAGTTAGCACAATCCGAAAATCTCAGTGTTAACTTCGAGATACCTTCAATTTCATAGATTTAGCAAAAATTGTAATTTACACATTATCAGGAAACTAAGGAGAATGTATTCACGCATTGTTAAACAGTTGAAACAACATTTGAAAGTAATAACTACACTAATAACTTCAAGTGTCATTCTGCGCTTATCTCTCTTAGAGTTACATCTCAGTGTTTCAAACATTGCCGTGTCAGATTGAGTAGAAAGAAAAAAAAAATCGTCGATTTTACTGGACAAATTTATATTTTTCAAAAAGGACACACTTTGTTTCCAGTCTTGTACATTTTAAATATTAGAAAAATGATTCAGGCGATTGATTCGAATTTGATGTTGCTTCCTTTTTAATGTAAGCACAAGTTTTCTCCCAAGAAGCATGCAAAGCATTCTTAAGGATATAATTTATTGCTTACCCATCGACGGGTTTCTGTGATTCAGTATTAAAATTAAGTTATATAATACATATTTATCGACATAGCTATATTTTTTGCACGAAAGTGTATACAACATTCTTTCGAAGCTTACATCTAACAGAGTACATGATTACTGTCCGAGGCGGAATCTTTTGTAAAATTATCATTTACAAAAGAAACTGTTAATACCTATTTGAGGTACATGTCATAAAGAAATGGCCTGTAAATGTAACATAGACATATGTAGTTACATGTATACATATATAAATTATTTTACGTAATTTTAGTTTGTTCTTATCTTTTTAATTAATCGAAAATAACATCCGTTTTACTTTTCCCTGAACATATAATATCATTGCGAAATAAGAAGATTACGCCGTATCAGTATTACAACGTAACTTGGATTCAATACAAAGTAATCACGACGCGTTAAACGATCGCATTTATATTACATATGTCACATCAGATGTATATATTATCGAAGGCGATTTGTTAAAAAATACGAGTAACGATAAATATTGAATGTAATGTTACTTTAAGTACAGTGCAAAGGTATATGGAATAAAACTTTCGATGTTCCTCTGTGTGTGAAACTATTCGAAAGTATTTTTGCTTAAATTGTTATGGTCAGGAATGATAATACTCTTTTTCAATAAAAAAAAATATCCCATTGTTACATTAATTACGTCTGTTATCTTTCAGCAAATTTATAGGGTTCGAGTAATATTGAATTCTGTTAAAATACATATAATTAATCAATTTTAAGCTTTTTTGAAGCGTTAGTAATGCTAAAGTGGAATTGCATAATTTGAATCTACATTTTTATACCATGACGACTTTTAGGTTGGCCCACCTGTTTGGTTTCCTTCGTCTGATACAATTGGCAATGCGAATATGCAGGTGATTTAAACAAAGTAAGGTGTAACGAAACTTTAGAACGTTCAATTGTTTTCATTGTCTTTTAGAATCTCTGGATTTTGAATTCCTTAATTTACCAACATGGTGAGAACAAAGGGAGATCGTGTACCTTCAAAAGGTGAAAAAAATACTTGAAAACTATTTTATTTTCCAGTGTTTGAAAATGATTCCTTTGTGCTTTGTTCGCCCCCTATTCGATCCAGCCATCGATCTTATTCTTCGTTACTCAATTCTGCAACTGTTTTCCATAATCTTAATTATCAAAATATAAAATCGTGATTTGTTTACAAATTTGTTTATAAATCGTTTTTTCCGTTATTCGTAGCCGTTGGCGCTAAGGCACCAAGAAAAATAGCAAGCACCTCTCAAAAAAAAGGAGGATTAGGAAGCAAAGGTAAATTTTATATTTTCTTTTTTCCTTGAAAAGTACAAATAATAAACGTTCGTATGTTATTGGAACGAAACTCAAAAGGAGGTGGTAATCCATATCATCCAAGGGAGACACCTGAATGGCAGAAACCTATCACATGGTTCCTTAATCAAAATTCTGAGAAACAAGATACAGGTAGCTCAGAAGCACAGGTATGTTATAAGTGTTACAAATACATTGACTTAAACAGCAATATTTGTTCAAGAATAAAATGATTAATAACAGGAAAGCGAGGATCAGAATGCCAACGAAGAAGCAGGAAATGAATCAGACTGAAGATCTGCAGGAACAATGTCTTCCATTATGATACTTCTGTTACCTTTTAGTACAATAATTATTTATTTTTTTATGAATAGGATAAGCACAATTAATTTATATTTAATTATTTAATTGTCAAAGAACTACAAATTTTAAGTACGTTAAGGATAAGAAGTAAGAAGCTAAGTAAACTTCAAAGTAATGAAAATGTTACATATGTGAATTAAAATTAACACGTTATTTTTTTTATATGATATTAATGTGCTCAATGTTACAAATATTGTTTCTAGAATTTAACTATTGTAAGTAACATGTTAAGTAAAGTTTATATGAATTAGAATAAAAATATATCTACATTGATAGTTTTTACTTTTTACTTATCTCTGATCAATCTTTATTGATGTATGATTTGTATTATCTGTTAAATAATCTGTATTGATTTTGATTGTAAATATTATGTATTTATACAAAAAATAACGAATAATTGTTTAAAAGATATCGGTGGCGCCATCTTAGAGAAATTGTGGGAACTATTTTGACTAAAAACTTGGGCATTTCTCCACTGATGACGCCACCAGTGATTTGCTCTTATCTACTTTGCTAAGAAACTAACCTTTACGATGTTCGCGCGTGCGTATCATAGAACCATGCTTCGATACACCAATTTTTCAACAGTAGCACTGTCCAGCACTAATAAGCGGTATTGAATGTGCATCAGAGTAGGATAGTGGGATAAATTAATTTTATTGACAATATTAGTACGTGTTACGAGTGCATCCGAACAATTGTTCTTAGGATTTTTTAAATTATGGCTGGCATTGTACCATTATCTGGCCGATCTGGTAGAAAACAATGGACACTACATGGTAACATGAATCAATGTCACTTTCAGCTTTTTCAAAACAAACTTGTAGTTCTCATTAATTACCACGATCTAACGAAATCTATCGTACACCGATTCTGTCAAAATAATAATAATTGACAGACAATAACGAATAATTTGATCAATTTTAAAGAGAGTGTAACAAACCACGCAAAGTATAACGTCAGTTTACTGTTATTTATCGTAAAAATACGTATTTTAGATGGACCAGGAGGATCTCTCAGAAGATTACGATCTCAACTGGCCGAGGACGGTTGCCCAGAATCTCAAGTAGTGTTAGCTAAGCAACTTCTGGATGAAAGATGTGGTATAATAAAAACTTTTAGTTGTTCTCAGGCATCTGTTTGATTTTTTGATTTGATGTTGATGCATCAACATTCTGACATACCTTGTCATACAGTGTATATTATATATAATTCTTTCATTTAGATCTCGACGTGGATAAGGAAGAAAATGCAAAATTAGGTGTATATTGGCTTACAAAAGCTTCGGAGCAGGGTAACTTGGAAGCAACAGATATTCTTAAGAAATGCTTGGCAACTGGTCGTGGTATTACAGAACACAATTATTATGATGTAAAAAGTTGTCTGGACATGTCTCAAGATGAAAAGTTGGCCAGAAAAGCAGCAAGAGAAATGTTTACTAGGTACAAGCAATTAAATTATATAAACAAAAAAAAATTGTATTTCTATGAGTATATCTATAATTTTTTTGATCTTACACAGTCTCTCTAATGGCGAAGATTTTATTACAACGGAGCAGCTACAAAGACGTATGAAAAATTTAACATCACATTCGTCTAACAATGCGAGTTGTTCTCACTCGAATAACGTCTTGCGTAACAATCCACACAAAAACATAAACGATATTTCAACCAACAACTTTCCAAAAAACGGGCTTCCCGAAGACTCGACATCCAAGAAAGACGAAGAAAAAGAAAACAATGGCCATGGTGGGTAAACATTTAACTTTTACAATATTTTGTATCGTTATATCGTATTTACTTATCATCTTTCACATATTTAATTTATAGATTGGGTGCAGTACCAGGGAGAAAAAATTTCAGAAGCAGCCTTGGTTTCTGCCGCTGCCAGTTACGCTCGCGGGATGCTTCCAATAGTTTCGCACGCTTTATGTATGGTAGATTCGTCTCAAATGGCATTGGACACTGTACCATTGTTGCAAAGGCCTCTCATTCACCCGTTCGCATCTTTGAAACGTCTTTACATTTGGTTGATAGAAACGTTAGGTCAGAGGGGAATGTCAATTAAAAAAGTTCTTTTCACATCGAATATACATATATTATTATTACTTCTACTGTATTCGTTATTCGGTACAGAAAACGTCATACTTTTCGTACCTATGGCTCTATACTATTTGTCTTTCGTCATGATGGTTATCTCTACTTTTCAAATGTTACAACGAAAGCGCGAGTTCAATAATTTCCGCGTCTGGTCGGGATTGTTTCTCAGTTATTCGGGTGGTAATTTAAATCCCGAAGAAGCAGAGTACCAATATTGTTGCAATAATCTTAAACCTTATGGTCACTTCTTTCTCGCCTTGCTTTTAAATCTAATAACCTATCCGATCATAGCTCATCAATGGACACCTCAATCAGAGTTTACCATTATAGCGGTCGCTTTAATGCTAGTGACACTCTTGAATTTTATGTGGAAAGATTCGTCCAGATTTCCAGACTTGTTAGCTCTCTTTAGTTTTGGCGTGCACGTCCTCGCCAAATACCCGTACGAAACGGATATCGTGGTCGCCCAAGGATGGAGATTTTTAGACATAAGAGTACCAACGTTTGCTTCGTACGTTGTTGGCAACGGGATTGAATTTTGCTTGAATTTTCGTGCGGTTTTTTATCTTTTAATTCCAGCTGTTTTCGCGAAAATGGCTGCTCAAGATAATTGGCGAGGAACTTACCAAACCCTAATACCTCATTGCGTTACTCTGAGTTGGTGGCAAATAGCGATCTTCAGTTCGCAAGGTGCTACTTGGTATGGTTTGATTAGGGGTGCTCTCGCGTTAGTTGGTATGGTTCTCTTTCTGCCACTCGCAGGATTGGCATCTATTATTTTGCCAATCGTGGCTGCTGCTAAATATTTATCGGAAAGCGATCTCGCAATGAGAATAGTTGTAACAGCTTTACTTGGAGGAACACCGTTTCTCGCCTCCTGGTATTTAAGAAGAACTAGAACTCCAAGATTCAATTGGATTATCACTGTTATCCAAGTAAGTGCATTATGGCCAAACCGAATTTAGAATATCTTAACTATATAAAAATGTTCCTTGTATACTTTATGTTTAAATCTCTTACTGTAAGTCAAAATAACAGCTCTAAAAGCAAAATTATTATTTTTATTGCAGCTGTTTATGGGTGTCGGTGCTGGTATGTTTTTGTCCTGGCCAATGATCATGGAATACAAACAACAATCCGACTCTTATGAAGTTATATCTACGCTCTCGTGGGAACAATATCAAAATCATTGCCACCAACCCGCGTGGGAAGAATTATCGTCCAAGGCGCAAGTTCAGGTTCAGTGCGCCGATTTGGAAGGAATATTGGTTTCATGGGAAGGTTACGTGACGAATATTAAACTAAGATCAATAAAGAACAACGTCGCGGCGATATTTGATAAACTACCCGACAGTATTAGAAATATCATTAGTTGTATGTACGGTGAACCGTATTTGAATAATTGCGATGGAGTGGACGAATCGCGACAGAAGAATTGCAAGCATTTCGCGAATATTCAGAAACGGAAGAACAGATGCCATTTTCCCGCTTGGAACCACTATGAATTTGAAATTTCAATTAAAATGAAAAGCGGCATGTGGGGAAATAACGCGGAAGTTTTGCTCGTAACGGATCACTCTTTCACTAATTTTAGTTTGAACATGTATCCAGGAGATAAAATTTGGTTTACAGGGACGCTTTTGAATAATGGTTTAGAGGAGGAGTCTTTACTCGGTGGTTCCGAACCACAGATTGAATTAGAAGAGATCGGATGTATCGCTTGTCATTCTACTCAATTAAAATCTTTCAGACGATATAAATATCACGTATCGTTAAGTTCGATTTTAAGCGATCTTTGTTTAGGTATAAAGACTGTTTTGAACTTTTTGTTGAATCCTATCGTGATGTTCAAGTAATCACGTCTTCATCAAGCAATCTATAAGATTGCGATGAATCGTAACGCTCCTCAAAATGTTGAGATAAAGTTGTTTTCATCGAGACAAATTTCGATGATATCTCGAATTTTATTTCGACCTACTTGAAACTATTCGGAGTATATCTGTCGCAAGATATCGTGTAATAGACTTTATAATAAAAGAGGGGAATACAAATAGATATAGAGAAAACTAACGAGTATGATAGATTAAAGAAAAAAATCAAGTTACAAAAATGGTATTATAATTTTTTTTTTTATAGTGTATTTATTAGTCGATTCATTTTGATTAAATTAGAATTTATTCTTGTTCGTATACTGAAGTAGATACTTCTAAAGAAATACTTTTTTAATTAATGTACACGTGAACATAAGTCTATATAGAAAAATACAAGCATATTTTGATGTTACCAACGCCTCAGGCATTAGAATTTCAGCAAAAACTCATGAAATATCTATGTCAAAGAGTACACTTATATATATATATATGTATATTTTAAGATCGACATATTTTCATAAGTATTACTGCCAGCGATAGAGACAAATGCGCTTAATATTTTTCTATTCCGTTTTTGGAAAATCAAAGGGGATGGTACCTCTTTAACCTTATTTTAACACAACAGTAAAATATTACACGTTTTTCGTAATGTTAAATTTTAACGAAAAATATCATTTGCATCTAACCAACAAAGTTGATTCACGTTTAAAAATAATCTATCTACAACGAATGTGATGCGAGTACCTACATCATCGATGTTTACTTTCTTTAGACCTTAACGTTGCATCTTTGAAACATTCGAATATTTCGAATAGATTTATGAAACTCAACGGTGTTACGAAACTGTAATTTAGCCGTTGAAATATCTTTACTCTTGTAAATGTCATGAATGTTACATGTAATTGAAGTAGTAAAGATATATGTACACGTATAATGTGTAGGAGTTAAAGGTTATTGTTAAATCGATGTTAAGTGTCTAGACTTTGAAAAGAAATAATTAAAAAAAGTCTTATAACTGTCTAGAATGATGGAGTCAGTTATACCGTATGTCATATCAGGACAATAGTAAAAGAAGTATAGCTGAGATAAAAGACAAATATAGATGTGCCTTGATGTTTTTTGTTTGAATAAATAATTTTATTATTTATAATAAAATATATGTTAAAAAGTAAAATTACTGTTACACTAAATATTTAGCTAAAAATATTATCTTATGAATTTATAGATGATTTAATTTTTCTACTTTTTTTTACTAAGAAAAAAAATGTTTCTTGGAAAAAAATTAATTTCCTCGACACAATTTAAAACATATTTATTTTATATTTGGCAACAAATGACGTACATTATTTCTGCAAGTGATATTATTATTATTATTACTTTTTTACAAGACAATTGTTTACTCGGAGATTTTGGTTTCCTTTATCTTAGTTTTTGTATATAAAAAAAATTACATAGTACGAAATCACTCTACAACTATTCCATGTTGATGATGTTTTGTTTGTTTATGTACAAATATAAAATCTACATCAATAAAGTCTTTTCGACCATATTGAATTCGTGTATATAAAGATACGTAAAAGTGAGACAAAATGTTCTCATAGAAATCGATTATCGTTTCTATAGAGTTTGTTTTTTTTTTTTCAAATCGGATATCCCATCCACGTGTGATGTTTCATTGAAGTATCGTAAGTTCCAGACTTACTGTGAATAACTTATCCTTTTACATTTAGTTCTTAGAATTAATTCGTCGCGGTCACCATCGCATTTCTCAACTTATACTGACTCGTAGAAAAGTGTTGATGCGTTGATCTATGATAAATCAGTTCCCGATTATGCGGTTTGCCTATTGCAAAAATATGGACACTTGATGTACTAGAACGATGTTTATCGCTTACGCGAATAGTTCAGCAATATACATTTACTGAAATTAAGTACTAACGTTTTATTGCAGCAACTCAAGACCATGAAGACTTTGGTAAATAAACTCTGTACTATGCACGATAAACATTATTAGGACCAGAGTAGTAATAGTATAATTCGATACGTCTTGTAACTGCTGCAATAATTTATACGTTAACGTAACTGTTCAATTATTCATATATGTATATAATTTTTTGTCAAAGTGGTTTTAAAAAAAAAAACTGTTGGTACATTAACTATTATTTTCTAAACTAATATATCCAAGGAAACAGTCTTATGAACACTTTATGATTACATCTTATTTCATGGAAATAATCCGATATAAACGAGAAATTCGAAAGTAAAATAGTTCGTAACATACCGCGACTTAGTAAAAACGTTTCCTACTGTTCTCCTGATGCTTTTGATACCACATAATTGCTATTACAACGCAGGCTATAATTGCGAGTGCGCCCACGAGCATTAGGAAGAAGAACATTATTCTGCTTAATGCCGATTGCTTTGGATCGTCTATATGTTCTGCAACAAAAAAAAAAAAAAATTCATCGTTTTCATATCGAGTAAAACGATTTTAAAAATAATCGACAGTTAGTATATGTTAGTTTACCTCGTGGAGCTTCGTAAAATGCAGCCGAGGGTAAAATATTGGACCTATCTTCCTGATCTCTTGGCTAAATTCGAATACAATGTATTATAGACAGTTATAGTTTCGCGCTAAAACGATTTTAGAGTATTCAACTTACATCATCTGGTAAATCTAATTCGAACAAACGGATCGACAATATATCGTGATTGTCTGATAAATCTCCCGTCGTTGCAGATATTCCGAAGTAATAGCCTGTAGGAAGTTTTATATCTTTTACAGAGAAACACTCCTTCCAGGCAGCTTTATTCGCAAAATCTGTGGAAACTATATAAAAAAAAACATTTATTAGAAAATCCTTATGCGAAAACGTCAATACTTTTTAATGTGTACTCTATCTTTACTACATTGTCCTACTCTATACATATCGAAAATAAAACATGAAAGTAATCGTACAGTAACGTAACCAAATATATCGTCCACAATGAAACATTCTCTTACATATGTATATGTATTTATTTCATGCGAGTTTATGATGCTAATTTCAATACGAATATTAATCCACAAACCTCCGTCAGCGGTCATTTGGCAACCATTTTATTTTTGTAATTTTGAATCAAACCTTATCAGCCGAAAACGGTGTAGCAGATATCAAATGTACCTATCTCTCCAATACTTTTTTTTTTAATACTGATAATCTTTTTAAATATATTTCGTTTAAATTTAGATAAACTATATTGTACCACTCGAAACTGGAAGTAGTGATGCAATCGAGAAGCAATATATAATGTTACACAAAAAATGAAGAACAAAAAGTTGATGAATAATGAATGATAAGATGAAAATACCACTTGTCGAAGTAGAGGTACTCCATGATGTAAGCTATGAGGCTTCAGGGTAAGACCTTACTGTAATGTGAATTTGTACAACACCACATATAGAATGAATGAATACATTGAAAATAATCTCAAGCATCTTTTGTCTACTTCAGGATCAGAGACATTACATACACAATTATTAGGTATACATTTAGCGCGTCTTTTAACGTCTTATGGTCGTTATAACGAACCATTCTCATGCTCTCAAACTTATGTTCTGCATTTATCTACACTTACCAGTTAGAGTATCTCTTTCGTATCGTATAGAAATATGCGTATCATGATCTAAGTTTCTAAATTTTGCTTCACAGCCTGAAAGTTGCGTATGGGTTCCATCGCGATCGTGATCATAATGTAAAGAACCGTTATTAACCATGGCAGAGATGTAAGGATGTTGATGCTGGAAAATTGAAACTTATTTCAACTTTGTCAATTTATTCTGCAGTATAACTGCAATTTTTGTTGTCGTATTGTATACGAATTATTTAGAATTATATATACATTATGTGGACCATTATGGTTGCTATACGTATCTAGGATTATAGCTAATCCTTGGAAATAATCTTGATTTCCAAATACAGGACCCGTTAGCATTCTTTCCTTTGCATACCAGATGACAAAACCATCGCCAAACAAGTCTCTTCCTTTTCCATGAACTTTGAAGTGGACTTGCATGTCCCAATTTCTTACATGACATGGCTAAATTAACAGATGAAAGAAAAAGGTCTCTGATAAATCTTTAATCTATCCATTATTAATAAGTATAAGACATTTTATATGTATTCTTAAAAATGCTTTAAACTTACAACTGAGTTCCAAATGGCACCTTGTTTACTTTGTAGATCTGGTGTTAATCTTATGTAGTTATTTGTTACGATTGTACTACCAGAGAAATCCCAGTAAGGAACTGTCATTCCAGATCCTAAACAGAAAAGAATATGTTATTTTGTATAACATTGACATAAAATTATATATACATTACTTCAAAAACTCTATAAGATACTCTATAAGAAATAAAGAAAAATTCGAATCTTTCACGAGAGTAACCTTAAACTTGTGTCATTGTAACATATCACTGTAATAAGATCGTACGACATTACGTACATTTATCTAATTTAAATCACAAAGGATTTTACACGTCACAACGTTTTACACTATACAACGTAAGTTCCGCACAACGATCCAAAATTTACGAACCTTGATACGGCCTAATCAATGAATGTTCTCGTTTCATATAGTCTTTCGTGTTCCATTCTGCGATTACAAACTTCGAAACACTTGCAATCAATACGAGGAAGAACAACGCGTTCATTTTACGTATTTTATACAAACACTATGATAAAACTTCTAATACTAAATTTTGCGTTGAACCCGCAGACCATTACAACGCGTAATCGGTGTAATGCACTGAACTGCACTGAACTAATACCTGAATCATAGCGTTGTGTTATCCTTGACACTGAAATTGTCTAGTTATCGATACGAGCAATCTAGCCAGTAGCAGAAATTAAAATGTTCCTTCGAGATGCATGTTAGGAATTTATACTATCGCGAGCAGGACTGATTTTTAAATGTACATTTGAGTCATTTGAGTTTCGCCTCTATAAAAGTATTCTATGATTATAATATACCAAATGGAATGTAGCTTGGGTGCCGCTCTACCGCTATTTCCAGCTATTTCACCACTATTTCACGTTATTTAAAGTATCGTGGCGTAGTGTAGAATAAAAATTACGAATTTATAACCAAAAATTGAATTATTGCTGTCTGAAGTCCCTCTTTCTATTTTCTGGTAAGTTTTTGTGTACACTTTACTATAAAATTAATTGTTTTCATCATTCAGGATTGATGCCGACGGGAAGATTGCTTGGTTAATCTTTTCTTTAAATGTTTTTTTAACTCATATATTATTGTTAAATATACGTAATTAATGTGTATATCATTCAATTTATCGATTTTTAAACGATTCAAGCAACTCACGTTAATATAAAATTTTTAATATTTTCGAATTGTTTATAAATTGTAATAAATATTTCTGAAATACTTTTGAATGTTTATTTCCACTTATAGACTGAATATGGTGCGAGGTGGTCGAGGTGGAATGCTCAGGGGAGGTCGAGGCGGCATGGGACGTGGAATGGGATTTCCTCGGAAACAATTTCTTCCACGTCTTCCATTCGATTATACGTTATGCGAAGCTGCATTTCCGCGAGTTAAACCAGCCCCTGATGAATCAGACTTCCAAATGGCACTTTTGAAAAAGAACACAGATATGTGTCCAACCCCAAAGGAGCAAACTTCCATTTTAAATTTGGTGACTAAGCTGCAGAGTGTACTTGATAATTTAATTGTTACTCCAGGAAGTTTTGAAGCTTGTGTAGGTATTACTTTCTTAATTATACATATTACTTGTTTTCCTTTTGTTGTATAATGATTTACTTTTCCAGCAATTAGAGGAAGTAAGACAAGTTGGTAGCTTCAAAAAGGGAACAATGATCAAGGGTCATAATGTGGCCGATATCGTTGTAATTCTCAAGACATTGCCTACGAAAACGGCGGTGGAAGCGCTCGGAACGAAAGTCAACAACGACTTGAAGACTGTGAATCCAAAAGAAGTTTTCAGGCTTACTCAAACAGAACGAGGTTTCGATATCGGTAATAACGAAGCTACAGTACGAGTATTAATCACTACGTTGCATCAAAATTTGCGGAAATTGGAGTCTGATCAACATCTAGATGTAAAGATTTGTCAAGGTCACCTTGCCGCGATTAGACATTCCCGATGGTTTGAAGAAAATGCTCATCATTCCAGTATAAAGGTTTTAATAAGATTACTCAGAGATCTGAGAAGCAGATTTGAGGGTTTAGAACCGCTATCCCCTTGGATGTTAGATTTGCTGGCACACAATGCTATAATGAACAATCCTAGTAGACAAGCATTACCCATAAACCAAGCATATAAGAGAGTGCTCCAGTTACTTGCTTCTGGACTGTTCCTACCAGGATCTGCTGGTGAGATTTATTATATTTCCGCTAAACACGTGTATAGTAGTATATAGAAGAATTATTTGATATAAACATTATGATTTCGTTTAGGTATTTCTGATCCATGCGAGGGTGGTAATATACGTGTGCATACAGCTATGACGCTGGAACAACAAGACTTGGTATGCCTTACAGCTCAAACATTGCTACGCGTCTTAGCTCACGGAGGATATAGACCATTACTCGAAGGTACCAATAAACTTGCCGTGGAAATGAGCGTATGGGCAGGTGGTGTGGTAGCTAGTCCCTTGGATAAAGCTTACGAGCCTCCCACAGAACAAGAACAACAAGAAGATATGGACGAGAGTAACGAAGAGATGATAACAGAAAGCGCATAACTTATTAATACATAATTTTAATAATTATTTCAATTTTCTTACTATAAAAGAGAAGAATTCCCCACTGTTTTCTATGACGATAATTTATTCGTACTCTTCTTTTTTTATTCGATATAAAAATTAATGTATTCAGTATTGCATATGAATTTATTGATGCATGGTTCTTTTCTTAACCATAACGTAATTAGCGCCGACGCATTTAGTTAACGTAATTGAATGTGGTACTGTACGTGAATTTCACAGGATTGCGAATCGCGGTTCAAATGGACTTTATATCTGAAATAAAAACTAAATTATGTCTACATAAATACGTGTAGAAAACATGCTTCCAGTCCCTGCTTCGCGGAATTTATATTTCTCGATGCTTTGCAAGTATATAATAATTTATACAATAGTAAACCGAATATATTCGGTGTTAGGCAAATTTTTATCCTGCATTGCAGATTAGTCTGCGGATCTATTGGCAGTGCTGGGTTAAATGATACAGTCGCAACATTCTTGCGATTCTATCGCGAGCAGGGATCGTTTTCTGGAGTTCTGTTAACGCGAGCACAGTTCACCGATCGACTGTTCGCGCCCGCACGATCCGGTACTCTGAACAGTTTCCCCTGTGGCATGCAGATGCAAACTTTGTACTGCTCGTGATTAGCTGGATTTTGCAGGAACATCGGTGCCACGGGTATATTCTCAACGTCTATAGTAACTCCGTCTTTGGCATCGAGAACGATGTTTCCATTGACGCTCTTTAAAAATATATCGGCGTCCGCGCTCCAAATGATATCTTTGCTTTCCATGGTCACGCCTTCTGCGCCGTGTATGGAGATCTGATCGTCAGAGTTCACGGTTAAATTCTCGTTAACAGGCGATGTGATCCTGTGAGTCTCCGCTATTTTAACATCTATCTTTTCTACACCAGCTGGTAAACCAAAATTCGGGAAATCGGTGGTGAAGTATGTGACGCCAGTTCTCGGATCTTTGATCTCGAAGGATTCTACCAGAGACATAGTTGTGCCATTTGGTAGAATTGTCACTTTTGCTCGCTTTTCCTCCTGCGATCGACGACTGTTCACGTCTATTTGCACACCTGCCTCGTCGCCAGAAATTTCCATCGGTTCGTCGCCGTAACTCTGACAAACTCCTGATTGCAAGCATACCTGTGAAACAACCCGAAAAGATTAAAATGAAACACCTCGAAGGAGAGTGCTTTCCTTGTACGTGCACAGTAGACGAAAGACATACAGTGAACTTTATCGAATGTACCAATTAGTCTTCAAACTTCGTAATTTAATCGTTATGTCCCTGAATTCTCACAAATTAGAACATGTTTAATCAAGAGATCAAGGAAGTTTACTGCAAGTTTAATATGTCTTTCACGCCATACACGAATATCTGACCCTGTCCAAGTCGGTTTTTCCATAAAACTTCACGAGATTCTCATCAGGTATCACTTCCATGGCTTCCATTCCCTGACTGATCCGTAACACAGCGATCAGCGTGATGTTGAGAAAAAGATTGCATAGGCTGGTCATCATTAAAATAAACGTTACGGCCCACAGACAGTAGCGGTGTTTCGTTGACAATTCATTGGATGTTGACATCGTGCGAGGCGAGATGATCGATATTCGGTTAACGTTTTCGGAACTGAAATGAAATCTCAGAGTTGGGCAAAACTCCCGCGTTTTTAAGGTCAGTAAAAAATCTAGTACGATCGTAAAATTGGCGCTCTTGGTTACCTCAAAAAATGAGAGAAGTATAAAAGAATTTGGACCACGACAGTTATGTAAAGAAATTAAGAAATAATGAAAAGCATTGCAATGTAAAAAGTTAAGAGCCGAGTTCAGTTGTAAAAAAATACAACTGTGATATGGAAAAAATACACATGTGCATGACTGATAAATTGTAATAAGCAAGACTGGACCAATAAGTACAATAATCAATGTAAAACAGATTATGTACGCTTATAAAATAAAGAAAGAAACAAACAAAGATCACGCATCGTTTTTTATAGCTACAATACTGCGTGCTCAGCTTTCTCCAACGCGCATGCACGAGTGGGAGCCATCTTTGATGTCACTGCTTCAAACCAAAGAGCTTCGCTACCAATTAATCTACACTGTGCTGTAAATATGCGATGATTGTTCGTTATTTTACCTTGTACGAACGCTGTTGCAACTATATCGACGAACACAGCTTTTAATTAATGGGCCGTCGCTGTTCGACAAGTTATCTTCCGCTTTCGATATCGAGGGAGAACCGGCGTCATTTCCACACGTGTCGAGGATGGCCGACATTGAATCACCGTGCGACGCACGTACAATCAAGTGTTCCTGTCATTAATGTCCAGTATCTTTCTTGTAAATGAGTGATGCAAGTAAATAACAGAAAATTCACATAGATGTAAGTGTCGATTGCATAAACGAATATAAGATTGAATGCTAGGTTAGGAAATTATCCATTTAAAACGGGAATAGAACTGTTTATATATTTCCTGTGTATGAAAATATAAGTAGTACGATTGTACAGACTAGATTGTCAAGTTATTTGTTTAACAGAACGAAAATCACTGTTTTTTATGAGAAAAATTTACAACGTATCTCGACCATCTTCGATCTCTATTTGTTAAAATGTCTCGGTAAAAAGTGAAACCACGAATAAGAAAATATTGGTTTTCCTTACCGGAAATGTGAATTGCTAGCGTCGATGAACTTTTAAATACGATAAATTTCCGATCGTGTTAACGTGAATTCGTTCTCGACGCGTACACCTGATTGTTTATTTAAATGCACTTGCAATTAAAATGATGCGTGTAAAGTTTTATCACGGGCACAAGGGCAATTCTTTCCTGAAAATTGCTCCTCGATGTTCTGAACGAAAACGAAAATAGACGTCCGTGGTTAGAGCTCGGTTTCGAACGAAAACACTAAGCCGAGTAACGAAAACAGGTGAAATCCGTCGGTCGGCGCTTGCGCGCCCAGAGATCAATGCTGAATATTGCCAGAAATCTTTAATTCTAACGTATCCGAAATTTTACATTTTCTCTTCTATAGATATACATTTTTCTTATCAGCCTTTCTCGTAAATCTTATGGGTAATTTATATAAGCGATGAAATGATGTATGGATGAACGTAAAAATGTATTTATTTAACGTTTACCGAGAGTATCATGAGTTTGGCCAAACGGTACTCTCTATCCATGGAATGTAATTATAAACGCGAGTATATACTCCTGGAGAGCTGCTACCGCAAAGCCTCCCTAAACTTGTAACACCAATTACGCTGTACATACAGTTGTAATCGCTGTTTCGAATGGTTAGAGGTCCACCACTGTCACCCTGCGTATACGAAAATAAACATTTATAAAATATTGCAGTTTTTAAAATATTCTTTGGAATATTCCCATATCCCAAGGCATCTTCCAAAAATGTTTCAGTAATATAATGTGCCATATAGACAGTTATAAATAACCAATGTAAATCGGTGCATGCAACCATACGTAATTTAGTGCGATGGACTCGCCACTAGAGGCGCCCGAACTATAGGCCAGCGCTATAATAAAAATGCCAAGTGGGAATCCCGATTGGTAGCTTGTTACCTGGCAAGTGTCTTTTCCGAGATCACCAGCGCAAATTTGCCACTCGTCTACGATACCACGTTCTAGCACAGGATCTGAACCAAAGCTTCGGTTACACACAGATTGAGACACCAAGCTGATCGTGACTTTCAACAAATCGTTCGAGCCTTCGTCCTCGTCTAAAAAAATTCGATGTACGAATGCTTGTTGTGCTTCTTGTACGATTACTAATTTTAATTGTAACACGTACTCCAGTCGACCCGTCCCCACCCGGTCGCGGTTGCTTTGTCGTTATAATTGGTATCTGGTAAAGAATAAGGTACACAACTGGGCCTTATCCATGCGTCGAATACTACGTCTTTTTCCATTTCGAGGAGCCCGATATCGTGATACTGAGAAGGACGTTTGTACTTTGGATGCCTTATCCTCGTGATAATTTTGATATCCTGTGGTTTTGCGTCATCGTCCATTCTTTGAAGGTTTAGGTCACCTAATCGCACCCAACTCGCGGCGACTTGCCTACAGAGGATCAAAGGCGCGAGAATTTATTGCGACGTAGATATCGATGTCAATGTTATAATTACTGTCGCATAGATTTACCAGTTCATATTGTAAAGACAATGCGCCGCGGTCAAGACGAATCTCTCTGAAATCAGAGTGCCGCCACAGGACCACTCGATGTTACCGTTACCAGTATCGTATCCGACAGCAGCCATATGCGGAAATTCTTTAGGGTCGGCCTTTTTACCACCGACGATAAGCTTCTGAGTTTTAAGCACGCACAGGGATATATTTACGGTTTCCTCTTTGGTCGATAACGCAGGTGATACCACGTTTGCGTACACCGACCCTGCGTACTTTTCACATTCTGAAAATACGGTATTTAAATAAGAATTAAAAAGAATTTTTCCTACCTCTGTTCTTAGGTGTACAGACTGTTTACTTGATTTTGCTACGACACCCCAGCCATCCAAGGGACCACGCGATGTAACAGGAGCTCCAGTTGGCGTTGTCCTTTGAGTCGTCGTGGTTGTAGTAGCTTTACCGTTTGGACAACAGACGACTGGCTCGAAACCAGCGTATCCACACGACTCGCGCGGCACATTTCCTTTCAACAGTTCCTCGTAAACCGATGGACAGTTTTGTAGGCGCTTGCAAATACCAGGCGCATCGTCAGCGGTGCACGCGTCACCTGAAAATTGTAAGTATCGTTAACAAAAATTCAACAAAATTAACAGTGTCTGACAAACTTGGCTGATATTTGTCGTACGATACAGAAGATCAGGTTTACCAGTATCTAAAAATAAACAGCATAACGTAAAGCAAATGATCGGTAATGAATATTTTCTCCATACTTTCCTGAATCATCGATATCTATGCATGAGGTATTCGCATTTTTCTGCGTGATTGAATACAATCGATCGAAAGCTACGCGATTACAGAACGAATGTAAATGAGATGGTTAAATATTGTTTGTCGTTGACTTTCAAACCTTTTCCTGCCTTGAAGCTATAACCAGGTGAGTAAACAGTATTGGATTTGAAATAAACTGTAATTATCTGTTATGTATGACGATTGTAATTGAAACGTCTCTGGGGAGGCAACCCGATCCTCCCGTGAGTCACAATCTCACACCTATCAAGGCGTAAATTTCTGCTATAACTAAACGTTTCTAATAATTATATCTTAGAAATATAAAGGAGATATATATCTCAGAATATTTGGCAACAATAATTAAGCATTCTTATTTTAAATTTATCCGATATCTCTAGGTATATCGACTGCGCTGAAACTCGTCTTTACCTTCATCTCGAGCACTGCAGGATACAGCAACACTTAGGATCAATAGGAACGATATCACTGCTGACACAAAGGGATGTGACAACATCGTCGTTCGATAGACTTCTTTTTATCCACGGTACCCTCGAATCGCCACGCTTCTTTCTTGTGGCTCGATGACTACTTCGTATCTTCCTTGGTTCGTGGCTTTTGTATGCCTCTCCATTTTTCTGCAATCGTCCATGGTGGGGGAAGGAAACTGTGAACTCGTCTACAATCAACAGACTAGAGGAGTCAAGGAAGTTCCAGGCATCCGCAATTTTGTTGAAAACTTTTTTTATCATTTTCGTACCATAATTCGTATAAATGAATCTAAGAGTATTGTTTCCTATTCATACACGTTTGTACAATCACGATAAAGCAGAGTATCTGGAATATCGATAGCTGGTGAAGTACTGTGACAAAGTGGAAGTCATAACACTCGATGGCATTGAATAAACCTGTTAAACCGGCTTGCTCTTTTAAGCCCCGAATCACTTTTGTTTTTTTCATGTCAGTATTCAAATTTATAAAAATACCTATGATTGAATGAAACGTTAGTCAAGAATAGCGTAATATCGTTAACTTAATGAATCGACCATTCATCGACCCTTTGTAGCCTACATTTTTATCTTGCAATTTTAATCCATTTGTATTTTTGCATGTTTACCTGAAGACGCTAGGTCCAGGAAGTTGCGCCCTCTGCTTTGGTGAACACTGTTCTATAGCGTGCGATCAGTTTACGTTAGAGGGCGCGTTCATTACGATTTTACATTGCAAGAACATAACGCTTTACAAAAGTTCTACGAATATGATTTTTCTTTATTGGATGATTCACATTGTTTATTTTCCTATGAGTCTTCTTATCTCTTATCTTAAAAGCGTAAACATTTTTTTTTTTTTAAACAAAACACGAGGTAAGGGAAGAATACATGACACGGCATTGTAACACTTCCCACTTAGAAATATTTTATTGCTATTTACTTTATACATAACACGTTAGCATATTTACAATTCGATTCCTGAATATATGTATGTATATATATATTTATGTATGAGCATCTTGTATCATCCGATAAAGAACAGACGCGTTCGTTTTGTACAACAATACATCATCCGCAGTCGTAGTATCGTTAATAAAAAATAAAAATAACAGCGATTAATAGAAATCGATACGTAATCGATAATATAACAGTAACAATTAACACTCGGTAAAAGACCTAAAGGCTAATGTCGGGCATCGGACGCTAAAAATAAAGGACATTCTCTACCTAAAAATACGACACGACGAACGATGCTTTAACCTTTTCACTGCTGAATTAATCAGTAAACAAGTTAAAGCCTCTATGCTCGATTAATTTCACAATTTATTCTTTCAAATAATTGTACTTATAAATAATCATGTAAACAATTAAATAAAGGAGTAAAAAAAATCTTACACAATTATCGAGTATACGCAGCAGTTAAAAGGTTAATGTAACTCTACACGAGGCGAATAAAAGAAACGGGGAAGTTTAAAACCGATAACACGTTGTATAAGTTTCGTGCAAAGGGGAACTTCGTGCTGTATTGCGAAGACTAAAACGAATTTTTTTTTTAAACTTAACGCTGAATCTGCCTCCAGGTGGCAGAGAAAAGAGTTTCGCACAAAGCTTTCGAATCGATTCGTTGATTGGTTCAAAAGAAAAAAAAAAAAAAAAAAAGAAAGTTAGGAAGACGGCGTACAGTTAATAAACGCTATGCATAACGTTGGAAAGATTTATCGAAACTCAATTCCACACGTTTCGTAACGACACGCTATTTACATATAGTCCGTGTATTTTGCGTTCAGTTATGTCAGTCTTGCGGCTCTCGAGAGGAAATTATACATTTACGCACAGGCGTATATCGCGATTGACATGCGTGCTTTTTTAATAGTTACACCAATCACGGTGCGGCTGGAAAACTAGTTCGAACAGGTTGCGCACGTTTGACTAAAAACGGACACTTGAGGTCGTAATTCAACGCCTCTTTTCCTTCCGTTACGCGCCCACTTGTATCGAATAGTATAGTATGGTCGATGGAAGAGATACATGGGGACACCCAGGAGCCAAACCGATTGAAAAAGTTGTATTAATCTCTTGAGGAATATTGACTCGAGGAATTAATCAATTTGGCATCTCAGAGGTTCGTATGAGTCTCTTTCAAGACGTTCTCGAGTAGTATTCAATCTCCAAATTTTATTTCGGCCATCGAACGCTTAATTTACGACTTCGTTATGTATTCTGCACTGGCTATGCACTGTAATGTCATCCGTTGCTAAGATGATTTATGGTTTCGTTCCCGAGATTGATGTCCTATGATCGACTGTGAAATTAGATAGCTTTTGCGTTTTATTCGAAGACAAATATATGTATAGAAAACTAATTCTGTCTTTAGAAAAAAATGTTTGAACGCTATCAAACTTTTCATTGCCCTATTGTAATGTCTTAAGCCACATTCCCACGTGGTTTGCTGTGCGCACAAAAGTATAGTCAGCCCAAAATATGATAGGCCGTTCAAGTATTAAAAAATATCGCACATCGAAGGAACATCGCACCGAAAAATCGTCACAATCATATGCTAGCATCGCACACGTAGGAACGTGGCTTTAGATGAATAGGTTCGTGGAGACTATTTTTCAAGCTCTGCAGAACGAAACCAACGCAGCACGCTTTTCTCGGTTCATTGAACTCGTTGCAGTTTATCTGTTACTATTAATATGTACATATATATATATATATATATATATATATAAATATCGCGTTCGTTTATATATAGGGTGTCTCGTAATGCGCGGTACAATCTTAAAAGGAGGGATTCCACGTTTAAAAATAAATCTCGGAGTAGTTTGGTGGAATAGAAAATAGTATTTTGTATTTTTGAGCGTGGAATTGCATCCTTCGTGGTTGAACCGTCTAGTGTGCAACACTCCATATCTGTTCGGGGACAGATAGAGAGAGAAAAGCTCTATTCCACTGTAAAGGATATCAGCAAAGTCGTATTTCGTTTAGCTTATCTCGTTCGGTATAACATTCGTGTATCAAGGTCGATATTTTTGTACGTATACGATCACGAATAACGTGTCGAAAATCAATTCGCTTCGTTCGTTCCGACTCTTCTGCATTCAGTCTCGGTGGCGCAAACAGAGGGTCGAGAGGTCGTACACTCTCAGAATTAACAAATTTTCTTCCAATATTTACAGAACGTACACGAAATGTTGAAACTAAAAATAAAATAATTGTTCCTACCCCTAATCCTGTTTGAAATTTCTGATTACGCCACTGTTCAGTCGTTCGAAATATTCTTTCGTAATTCAATTCATTAACGACGATCGATCGATATCTGGAATGAATCGAGTACAGGTTATGATACAAAAAAAAAAAAAAGAACAGAGGGTTGGTTCTTAATCTCGAAGATAATCACGACAGGGGAGCCTATGGTGGAACGATAACGAATAAGTTGATTGCTCTTAGTTTTGCCTTTTCGTCATTGGAATTGACAAAGATAAATATAACTTCGAGTGTCTTTTACGTATAAAACAATTATCCAGAATAAGACAAAATACATGTGTATACATAAACAATTTAATCTTCGATTTACTAGCAGCCTATTTGTCGTGGAGATCCGTCTACAAAATAAAAACATCTAGACATAGAAATATCGACGAATGTACAATTGGATGCAGAGTTAAGTACTGAATGATCAACAGTGAACACTACGGGTATATGTAGACCTGCAAACGTGCTGTATACAGGATTCGATGTAAAAGTTATTCAGAGACATTTAGCACCGCCAGCAGAGAAGACATTCGCTGACGGCACCAGTACCTCTGGATAACTTTCGCGTTATCCAGCGTACAGCGACGTTCTTCGTCCTTTCCTTCAGACAGAAGTACCAAAGCTATCTTTAGTCTTCCTAGAAACTGTAAAACGAATTTATTTACAAAAATTCATCGTGTGAACCGAACGATGCACAACTGTGTACAAGTCTTCTACTAAAATTTTCAGAAGAGCCACCGCGTTACTTCGTTTTGCAATCAGAATTTCGACTGGAATAACGCATGAAACATGACTTCTCTATACAACGCGAGACTTAAGTACAGTGTAAGTCGAGAATCTCAAAACAGAGGCAAGCGAGAGCTAAACGAGGGTCACGTAACCCTATACTTCGTACAAAGTCGAGGAACTCTGGTAAAAAAAAAACCATGTGACGTGACAAACAGTAATCTCGTTTTTTTTTTTTTTTTACAGATTCCTGGATGTAGCTTTCGCCATTTTGATCCTGTCCCGGTCATGTGGTTTCGTTTAATCGAGTGCCTCGACTCACTGGACAAAGTATAGGTACAATGGGGAAGGGGATTACAACGATGTTTAAAAGTGAACGAATATGTACTAATTATTGAAACCACTGTTAAAAATGTCCATGAATGAGTATTCGATATTCCAGACGAAGTGTATCGAGAGAATGAGGATGATCCCTTCCACAAAGTTGGTACTGCCACCAGGCGAAAAAACTGACCAAAAATGACCAAGCCGGACTGTGAGCGCCATCTAAAGGAGTAGATCTGTCGTCGTTGCTCCCAGTTTCAGGGGATCCCCTAATGAACTCGTAGTTATTCTATAACTCGATGCCCTTCCCTCGTGACCACGTCCATTCCCGCAGTTGCATTCCAGAGATAGGGAGAAACCTCGCCGTACCGATTTATTTGCGATATGTATTCGATCGAAGAGGCATTTGAATAAGCTTCAATCAACCCGAAACAAAAATTGATTGCAACTTTGTCGAACAGCTAATCTTTTTAAACATGATTTTGACGTTCACGCTGGCGTTTGTGCTACACTCATTTATATCGTTTGTTGATCTTTTACTCGTAACTTCTGGTCTAGGCGAGAATTTGTCCCATCTCTGTTAAATTCCTCGCAAACTCGAAGCGCGAATCACGGAGCCAAAGTTCCTGCAAAGAAAATTTCGTTTCCTGAGTATTTGTCTCGCGTGCTTTAAGGGCGTGGCCAAAGTGGCGCGTGTATGCGTGGTTTCTCTGCCCGCGTACGAGCCAGTCGTACGTAAGGTCACCACAGCGGTCAGCATACATTCTGTCATGCGACAATAATAGCAGTAAACTCGCTTTTCGTACTACTTCTTGGAAACGATAGAGAAGAAAGGAAAAGAGAGTAGGATCGAATTTCGTCGACGGGTGTGTAAGGTTACCGTGTGCATGCGAAAAGAATTCCCTCAAAGACGAGTAAACATATGTTTTTAAAAGATGAATTCGTACACTTGGCACCAGTGGCGTAACTAAGTTCATTTCTGATTTTCCTCTCTGACTGAACACATTCCTTTTTTTATAAATCTAATAAATATTGATTTGCAAGTTTCATTGGCATATTTTCTTTTAATTTAAAAAATACCATATCTTTCTAACGTTATACAAGACTGCCTCGTGTAGATAGAGAGAACAACGATACATTTACTTGGGCTAAGAATGAATTCTTTTCACCATTTCTGTCGATATATACTATGTACAGTTTTGTCACGATAAGTAAAATTTGCTTCGTTGAATTTGAATCGATAGGACACGCTCTTGAGAACGGAATTTTAATCCCCGTGCAAACTCGCCAATAGAGATAATGCTCGTTTCGCGGAACGCGCAATAAAATTAATGAAACATCGATACGTGTGTACACGTCAATGCGTGTACACAACCCTATGTACAAATTATAAATTGATCGATAAAATTAAAGCCGAAAGTATGGCTGAGAGTGATACTATCGAGTAAAGATTTAAAGAAAAGATTGGCGTATCCCTGATCGTCGATCAATTTGTCGTGCATATGGGGAAACACGTGAAAAGAAGTGTGACGTGGAAACAGATACCAGAGATGGACAAAATTCTTATCCTCTTATCCGTTACTCGTTGAATAAAAATTAGAATTTAAATTAAAGATAAAATATTTCACGATAAATAAATAGAACATTAACCGTTCAATCGAGTAAACGCCGCAAATAAATAGGTTCTTATTCGTTATCTATAATTAGTCATAAATAGTAATTCGTTATTCGAATAAGATTTTGTCTATCTCCACGTCAAACCCCGCTCGCGCGTACTTCTTGGCAACCCTTTAGGAATAAGTTTTACTTACTACGAAACAACTCTGAGTTAGACCTACCGAATAAAAGACCTATTTAAAGAAACAAGCACATGTTTACATTAAGGGCAACCTCGTGAATTTAAAAGGTTTCGAAACATGTTAGAGAGAACGTGTTCCTGACCATGCTAGTGAAAAAAAGCAACTGTTAACTTAGGAACACGTCACCTTCGACGCGAGGTTGCTCCTAGCGTGACTAATTATAAAAAAGTAAAAGTAAAAAGTAGTCAATTCGTGAACGTTTGTGCGACGTTGAAGAAGAATCGAGAAAAGAAGTAAGAATCGATAGAGACAGAGGTAGAGATAGAGTGCAGGATATATAGAAAGTAGGGTGAGAGTTTTGAGAAAGAAGAACAGACGAGACCAGCGAGATTTTGGTCAACTCAAAGATGGAAAAAACTTATCTTGACGGACATCCTCGGCTTTAGCAGCCAAGTTCCAGGAAAGAGGAACAGGAAGAGGAGGAAGACGACGATCGAGAAGAAGACTCATGCCGATTCCCAAATTGGCAGCCCCTGGAGAAAGCAAGGAATACGAAATGGAACCATCCAGATGATTGTGACGCCATCTGCCAATCTCTTGTCGCACGGCTACTGTGTGTAGGGTATGTATGCGTTTCTGCACGTTGTAATCTGAAACGAGAGAAATGAGACCATGTAGACGTTGTTCGTTTAAAGTTTAAAGAATGAATCGTTTAGCAGTCGAATGGCACGAAGGTCGCTACTACCGTATTCAACGCTTCACGGTCACCACTCGAGGCGCATAACTACTTTAACCTTAAAACAAAAACAGTCCAATAATATTTTTTAACCTTGTCGAAATATCCCAGCCAAATTATTTTTCTCTTACAGCGTTTACTTATTACGCCGCGAATGTCTGTAATTGTATCTTCGTCATGGTAAAGGTCGATGGACTTATCAATGACGTAATTTAGGTTATACGTATTATCGCATTATAGAATTATGACTTTATCGTATCTACATGTAAGTCATTCTCGACCGATAAATCGAGAATTCGTGGCATTACACATTCGATTGATCGCACTTCTTTCAGAAAAGCTTTACTAAGCAACTTGTGCAATTCCACTGCAGTGACTCATCGTATCCAAGAATTGATTATCGTCTGTCACCAGCAGGAGTTTATAGTAATCGAATATACCCAACGATAAAGTTAGTTCGATGAATCTCGATCGAAACTATAGGTCTTCTCGATTAAAAACTTCTGAATGAGCCAAGAAAAATATTGCTCAATTTTATAATAAGATAAGTAAATATATGACATCGCAGTACACGAATAAGACTTACGATAATTGAGCTCGATTTACTAAAATAAAACGAGTCGTAGGTCATGATGGTCAATAAAATGTAGTATGTTTTTAATTAAACCGTTATCAGTATTGCAGTTTAGGTCATCGTTGGTACAGTTTAAATTCAATGATCTACGAAATAAATCACATCTTGTTTACCACGAGGACAGATGAACTTATTGCATATTTTTAGATTAAGATATTTACACGCAATATTTACAAAGTGTTGACAATATGAGATAAACGCAATAAAATTAAAGAGGTTAAAATAATTCGATGTAGTAGGGAGGATATGCGTTTAACAGGTGCGTCTAACGAGTTAAATTAGAACGAAAAAAATATGAATGAATTCAAATCTCGCGGGAAAGGGATTTTCCTCGGGCGAGTATCGATAGATTTGAAAGTACGGACGCAGTAAGGGACACATGCTCGGTTGAAGTGTTGGGTGACGAGATTACCCGGTCGGCCCACACGTCTAGACGTTTTAAAGTTTTTACAATGCTCGCGAGGCGTGGTATGGCATGACTGCAACGCGACACGATGGGATATTATACGATCCTGTGCCACCGCCGCTTTTTACAACCACACCTCAACCGGTATGTACGAATACATACAAGTGCTCCTATGCACATTGTATGGAAGACATAACCTCAACGAAGAATGTTACTCCAATTGTACTATTAGTATTTTTCATTTTAACGAAAATAGAACTAAAGAGTAATCAAAATAAAAATTGATCACGATAAATTATGGATTTTATCTCTCAGGGGGCGAATTTTAAATGGATCTTTGTAATGTATATGTAGCTTATAGGTCTGTCACCTGTTGTACTTTTCAAATGAAAAGCTGCTTTTCGCCCGCGTCAGAAGTGACGCTATAAAATAAGCCGATTTATAACGAATAACGCGATGTAGGTTAATGCTTGTGGACGGGGTTCGGGATTTCGCAAGCTTTTTTCTAGGTCGCTAGCTAAACGAAATCGGGAGACGTTTGTTTAGATAAAACTGACGTTACGGGGGTTCCAGGGATGGCTTCCACTCGCGTATGCGCATTGTGTTCAGCGACAGTGATGTATCTAATACGTTCATAAAACTGGTGCCGTTAGTCGCCCCTAAGAATGATAAAAGTATACAAGAATTTGAACAGATAAACGGTATTAAAATTACGGGGCAACGAGTGTTATAAGAATGTTAAGATCCAATATAAGACTGATGTATGGTTAGTGTATACATTGTACTAATACTATAATGAACCTTAAATAGAGCAAAGCAAAGCAAAGCAAGAAATCACGTATTGTTTCCTATATAGCTACGGTACCGCGTACTCAGCTCTTTCCGACGCGCATGAGCAAGTGGTAGCCATCCCTGACATCACTGGAGGGTTTGTGTGAGTCAAGTATTTTCACCAGTCGAGACCACTTTAAGCTAATAAGTGCGCACAATGTATTTCGCACATGTCAGTCTGGTGGCAGTAGGCCAAGGATCATTCTTTCGACCATGAAACCGTTCGTGATCTATAAAATGTTCAAGGCATGTTGAAATTATCGTCACAGTTAAAATATTTAGAAGGCCCATGCTAATCGTCGAATTCGAATCATATCCCATCGAGGACAGAACACGGGGCCTCTATTAATATGTGTACTTATATGTATGTACGTGCTTTGCGTAGCAAAAAAAAAAAAAAGAATTAAAAAAAAACACGAATTTTTAACGATGCACTATCAACTCACGACGAACCACGTCAGGAAAAATTATACATAAGTGGTTGTAAACGTCGTGTGTTATTCCCCGAAGTTAATCTCAAACAAAATTGTTAAGACGAGTTCAGTGACGATAATTTTCTTAACAGTAATTTTTGTAATCGAAAACATGTCGAGTGTAGTCTTAAGTCTAAAGATATACAAAGTCAAAAATCATCGGACAGTTATCTGCGTAGTCTTAAATATGTCGATTCGAGTATTTGTTGCGATAAGAATTAAAATCGTCTCGGTAGTTTATGAATAAAAACTTTCTGAAGATAAATATACACGATATATTCGATAAATAGTTTCACGTCATTTGAAATCTATAGCTAAACATCCCTGACGTAATTTTACGTCATTCTATATTCACGAAGAGGCAGATGACTTTACCGACTCGTACTTATGATTACAGCGACAACAAATTAACGTTCTGGTTCGTTGAAAATAGTACCGAAAATTTTGTTAAATTTCTGGATCGAGGATAGCCTTAATTTGTTTCTTCATTTTTAATTTCAATGTTTGAAAAGCAGAATTGTTTATACGTGTCCGTATCTTATTTGTTTCTTAACGTTTACATTAGGAGAAGATGTTTGTGTCCCCCCTTATCTGTTTTTAATGCTCATCAGATGAGATTACGATTGTTTCTCGTTACGTCCTAGCGATATCGACAAAGTTAAGTATTGAATAATAATGTTCGATTATTTAAATCGCTCTACGTGTTTTTATTGCGCCTGGTCGGACAAGGACGAAACCGTCTGCGAAAAGAAACGAAGAAGAAACGAAGACGAAGAAATTGAATGAATCTCGTCACGCGCGGTAACAGCCTTTAGTTTAAGGCGATTAGAGTCAGGCGACACATCGGTCGCGGCTGTTATCGTCGTGCCATGGCAGATTGTTATTTATAGAGAGAAAGTACACAGCGCATGCAGTCTCGCACGTAAAGACGCCGACGTGCCAGATCCTCTCAAGTTTTTCATCCAATTTCGGCTCTAAAAATCCGCAACCCACGAAAATCAAAGTTTCAAACGATCCAAGTTAAATAGCTGTGCTTACTCGGATTCCTAGCGACTTGGGTCCAAATTTACAAATGTTATTCTTTGTTATTCGTGTTTCCCTTTCTGATGCGTAGGATATAATTAATAAAAAATCTTTGACATATAGTATCCCACATTATAACACCAATACATGTTTTTAGCTATACGGTGTTTTCTAGGAAACCACGGCTCTAGAAAGTAGTAAACGTATGAATTGCGTTCACGAAATCGTTTCAGCCTCCGCGCTAGCGATCCTGTAATTTAGCAACTTGTATTCTACGCGAGATCTTCGTGCCCTCTCTGTCGCTTTTCTCCTTCGCATTGCGTGCAAGGACAGGTCCATAAACAGACGTTATCTTACGATCACGAGCTATGAGCACACACCGTGTGTTGGTAGTCGGTGAACGATGCAAAACCACCGATGAATTTTTTAGCGACTGTCGTTTCGCAAGAGTAGACGAATCCCTGGCTCGTATGACGGATTTTAAAAACCACGAAAATTCAACGTAATCGTTTTACTAATTCCCAACGGATAAGGTGAAATATTTGTTATATAAGTAATCTGAATTATCTGGATGGGCTGGATGTAACTAGATCTATCCGAATACTTGATTATGGAGATGGGACTGATAATATTCGGTATCGATGACAATCGGCCAATTCGACGCTCAAGTGCCCACGTTACCAAGTTGATCCTATCATCTCATTCTTAACACTTTACCGACCAGTTGGATATGTAATTAAGTTTAATATTTTTTATTTTCGTATCGTTAGTACTATACAATATTTATTCTATCTATTGTAACGATGAAAGTTATACAACGCTATCTCAGTAATAGATAGTAGTGGTCGGTAAAGCGTTACTTAAAGACACAACATCTCAAATAGAATCTTTAAGGTTTGAAAAATAGATATTTGTAGAGATTTTGCGATTGCTCTCGCATATCTCTTTGGATGCGCTTGTACTACGCACGAGTGAGCAGTAGGCATTCTTGGGTGAATTCAGGATCATTATCTTCGTGGTATCGAAACACGATCAACTTACCATAAAAGTAACGCGACCGGTGCCTTCTCTCCCGCTGCACCGTGCTGTTCGACCTCCGATCGCGTGTCTCTCTTCCGCGTGAGAGTGTCCTTCCGATTTGAACTGGATCGTCGTTGCCCATCAGCTTCCCTCTCTTCGCCGCTCCTCTGTTCCTGGCGCCGTTCATGACACACGCTTCATACGACCGTGTCTCCATCGTGTGTCGTGCGGTGTGACGCCTCGTCCCGCGTGATCTACGCCTCGACAATGAACCAAGTAAACTGAAAGAATTCGTACGACTTCGTACATCGTTTGACGAGGACTCCCGGAGATTCACCAATACGGGGCGTCGTTCGTCAGGTGTTGCCAAGAAGCAAACTCGCTCCACGTGTGTATGTTTGTTCTCGTTGCGTCCGTTATCCTTGGGATACCGTCTCGTATACCGTTGCTCGAGAATCCGTCGCACGAGGTTGTGAGGATGTCGTACCGTTTAGCCGGTGCCCGAGGCTATAACACAGAAATCACCATTATGAAATCAATTGCAAAGCGATCGCGACAGGATGAGCTAGGCACGAAGAATGGTTTCGTTCAGGTCCTCGGACACGACTGCGATAAAGCACGTCGACCAGAAGATGAGACCCGAGTGGTCGTTGCCTAAATGTACCTCGAGTACCCATCAGGGGCTCATCTTTCGTATCGTCGTACTTTGACGATATACTGATAGTATCCGTTTGGAAAAGGTTCCTAAGTGACCAAGCAGACGATTTTCAACCCTCTAGCGCATGAATTTGATTTTATCTCTCAAGAATGAAATTGTTTTTCGGCTATTTACGACAAGCCTATGTTTTAATTTACATTTTTAATGAACTCTTTAAACACCATGCGTTCTCGGATACCTGACGAAGCTATCGGCGCAGTTGGAGACCTTCGAAACCCTTTCCAAGACTGCAGTGCAGCCTCTCCGTCACGCTAGAGGTACACACCTCTAGTTTCTTGCGTACGATGAAGTTCTTCCCATCGTTGTTATCCCAGTACTCTTTACCATCGGTACGGTACCGGACACAGAACTCCACCACGTTCGATTTCAATGGCAAAGTCAGTCTGAACCGGAAGGTGTCGTAGAGTATCAGAGCAGGGGCACCCGGTTGCTCGACGTATGTACAGTGAATATCTTCGTGGGTCTTCCAGGAGTCGCTGCTCGCTCTGACCACGACCTCCTTGTCGTACGCCAAATTGCGTACCTTGATCGTCCCCACCAGACAGTGTTCCGACTCCCTTACTATCACGTTTTCCAAGCTGACGTTTTCTTGGTCGAGTTTCCGTCGGAAGGCCAGGTAATCGCTCGCTGGCTGGGGAAAAGTCACTTGCCAGGGCGACGCAACCTCGACGGGCTCGTCGTTATCTGTTTTCGAGTGGAGAAGTCGTCCTGTTAGCCCAGCTAGATACGCCGTACTCCAGAGTGGCGGCACGTTGCTGGGTTCCGACATAACACGGACCTGTCGAAAAAGAAACGGAACAAGCGGGTATTATCGAGTTCTGACGAGCCAGAAAGTCAACACACTCTGAAGGAGACTTAACCATGAGAAATCAGGACGAGAATTTTGATAGAAATAAAGTACATGTGAAAACACAACTTCTTCCACTCATCGATATAAAATTAGGTTTCAGACTTTATTGCCAGTTGCAACACGATGCTGCGATCGACTCGAGTGTGGAGTTACATTCACCAGTCGGCGCAACAAGTGGAGCTACTGGAAAGTCCGTATAAAGCAAACAGAAAGTCGAAGCAAAGTGTACGCTACGTGAAACCTTATTTTTCCCTTTCACGAACAGTGATGTGTGACAGGAATTGTGGATGAATTATCGTACAGAAGCTGTATCACCTAAAGTACTTCGTTTCTAATCGATGGTAGCGAGAAATGTTTGAAATAAAAGTGGTATTAAAATGGGATTTTACTGTATATTATCGCGCTTGTATTTCTTTCAAGGGCTACCTCTCCCTGAACAATCGTAATGGATAAATTACGTACCTGTGTGAGGGGACGACCACGGTCGTCGGCGAACACCACTCTTTTTTTTTGTTTGTTGTTTCCTTCGTTGCTGTTCCGTATGCTGTCTATAGCCAGGGAGCCAGATGAAAGGCATGGCCTTATTCTGGGTGGTACCGATCTGCTGGTAATCGACGGCGCCGCCACCACCAGGGGGCTATACAAAAGCGAACTGTATACTGGAGGACTGTGCCCCAGAAGCAGCTCCGCAGGCATCGCTATGGAACACATTTAGATCTAAAAAAAAAAAAAAAAAGAGAAATGAAAATTACATTGAAAATTGTTGAGATACGAGACTTTGACAAATCAGATAACCATTCCAAGAGTTCAATGCCCGTTAACCTTTCCCTCTAAGAGTTCCCTCTTTCGACTCAACATTTCAAAGATAAGATGGACAGCACTAATGGATTGACGTCGTGGGATAGTTCTAGCTCAAGTCCTGGACCAACGTCTGGAAAATATTCTCAAGGATCGACCCACCCAGTTGCATACCCCCCAAACGTGTCTGCTCTCTACGAGGGTCTAAGTAAGTGGGAGAAGAGCTGAAGCGTGTTCACGTCAACATTTTTTTAAGAATGCTTTGAGGGCAGATAGTCCGCCGCTATTTGGCTTTCGAGAGGTTTATGGTTGGGTCAGACACCGAGCCCAATGTTCTCTGTGACGTAACTATGCACCTCGCTAGCGCTACTAGCAGTTACCTGACGATGACTGGTGATTCCAAGTCGATCGATAGTTTAAAATAGGCCTGGTCGCACTAATTTCCCCTACTCACTTTTATTAATATCGTAGATAAAATAGAAGAAATTTCTTCGTGTTCCAAAATTCGTTCATCGCAAAGCTTCCTGTTCGATTGGGCGAACGTCGAGGACCCAGTCCTCGTTTTACGGAGAGCTTGGCGGTCGCACTGTCGCAATTGGAATTTGCACTGCTTCGGTGATCTAGCGCCAAATCTTTAATAACTTTAAACGTGCGGGAAAGCTTGCCAAAAATGTCGCTGACGGAATTAGGCGACTAAGACGGGTCACGTGAGTCATCGAGGAACCCAAAATCGACCGAACTGTTTACATCCGGTCAATAATTCCGGATGCGACCAGCGTTGAGAAAGGTTTGAGCCAAAAATGGACTAAACAAATTCGACGATTCGACTAATTTCAAGTTAGTATTTTCTATTAATAACAAAAAATTTTTTTGTATTTACTAGACTATTTTAGAATCTTTTGCATTTTCCAGTTGAAGCGAAATGTTTGCAATTGTATCGTTGAAATAACGGAGCGCATCTGCACTTTTGCACTTGGCGACAGGGATGTATGATCTACCATGTTAGAAAAGTAGGTTGAAGTAGGTAGGGGACGGGTTGAGTGTTTCCCTTGTCGGTATATTGATCGATTTATCGGTGTAAATACAGGAGTTTTTTTTCAATGTAAACCAAATTGTACACTTGCGCGGATAACGGTTCAACGACACACAGGTGCTAAGAGGCACGTTCGTAGATAATAAACGCGTGAATCATGAGAACAAACAACTGTTTCTTTGAAAAATGAATATTGCTTGTGAAATGACAAACTTAAAAATTATTTAGTACTTCGTATTTTGTGTAAATGTGAACAAGAAATGATCTCCTCTTTCCGATACACGTCTGTTTTGTCACAAATATGAGATTGCAAAGAGAAATATTTAAAAATATAACTGAAATTGTTTTATCGTTATATCGAGCAATTACCCTGGCCATGATAAGTAGTGCATCAACCTTGAAGAATAATACAGAAAAAGAAAACATGGACATACACAGTTGATATTGTAATAATTAGAGTGTACATTTCATACACTTGTGCAAAACGAAATAATAATATTATTATATTATATATAGAATATATTCAACATCTATTATGTATATTTTCCATATCGCTATACGTCATAAAGGCAAAAAATTTAGTACTGCCAACATAAATTATCTTAGACCAGCGTGTAATTCGAATCCTAGCGAAAAGAAACTCCGAACCTCCACTTTCTTTCCACCAGTTATACGCACTTACGTTTATCGACCAATTACACGGAAAGCATCGACGTCCCCATCGACTAGTCGTTCAACGCACGGTGCACCTTTGATTTTCAATCGGTAGGAGATTGTTAATTAATCGATTCGTTCGCTAATTTACTCGCTTAACGCTCGAAGCGTAAGACACGGCGCAGATCTCGTATGACTCTATCACGGTAGAGGTATTTTGCGCGTCGGAATAGACGCGCGTAGTCATGTTACTACGGGAGTGGAATTACGACTCTTAAGTGTGGCAATAATCTCTTCTCTCGTCCCTCGAGACTTGCTCGAAAACCAGAATCGACATGTACCAGACCGGAACCGAACAAGCAAGCGTACACTAGTGAGAATCAAGCGGTATCATGAATCGGATGTTTCGAGTTTCAAGCTACTTGAATCGCCGTCAACGGCCACTTCGACTCTACGCGACGTTCTTTGGTCGATTTATCGCGAAAAGATATAATAAAGTTATCGTGTTCCTATGAAAACCAGATAGATATCTTTCGAACTTCGTACAAGAATTTAATACTTCTGTAATCGTCTCGACGATCGTAATATTTGGCTACTCGAGTTTCATCGAGCGTCATTTTTTTTATGTCACTTAGACGCGGTTTATTCTGCTTTGCGCGATAACCACGCTCACGTGATTCGATAAACTATTTGAATCTTTTCTTTCGCACCGTTTTCAAAACATCTCGACAAACACAAAGATATCGACATCGACAGGAGCTATTTTAACGATAAATAAGTTTTGTAAAAGGTCTGTTTTATAGATGTCGAGAAAAATTCTTGAAGTATACTTAATTGTTCGGCGGTCGTCGACCTCGTGATTTGTTGAAAAAGAAACGTTAGAATTTTAGGGATTGGTATAACTTGAAAAAAAAAAAAGAAAATTGCGTTACAAGAAACATTACGTATAACACTGTCCTCGTGTGCCGTGATTAACTAAGGGTAGAGGTCGAAACGAACACTCGAGTATTGTTTATCGTTACGCGAACGAGGCCCCCAAGGTCAAACTGTTTGGTTTGCTAAAACAAGCACAGAAGGAAAGAATATTGGTTTATCGCTCGTTTTCTGCATAGTCTTCGGCGACACTTTCGATGAGCGTGGCTCGGGCCACAAGTTTAAAAAAAAACTTGCATCGGTTGTGTCATTTCAATTTTTGCGCGGCTCTTATCGCGATGAGAATTCGTCTCGTTAACTTCTTAACCCGGTGGCGAACAACAATAACAACAACAATCGTGGCAGTGCCGCGAAATGAATTTTCCGATTATTATCGAATGTCAATTGCTGCAAAACTCTTACACAATAATTGTTTTGCAGCTGATAAACGATTAATTAACCAAAAGGTTGCGATTGCGTATGAAACATTGCAATAAATGGCGAGTCGAGTTGTGACAATCATCGAAACGAGATCGACCTTTACACAGGGTGAACTTAGGTTATGTTTGCAACGGATTGAAAATTTTCCTCTCTGATCAACACCTTCCATGAAATTACGTATATATTCGATCGTAAATAAATGTTTAGGTAATTATAAATGGTTTCGTGCTTTTTTCAAAGTAAAAATATATAAAAGATAAATGAAAGTATTCCGAATATATTCGTGATTTATATAAATCACTGTCGACGGATATGGAAAATATCAGTGAAATATATTTGTCACATTAATTTGTTTTTTTTTTTCCTTCGAACAATTATCGTTTTAACGGCGCAAAGAGATTCGTTACTTGGCGTGGTATTGACAGATTTCCGATAATTACACTTTCGCGATAAGTCGATTACTTTCGAGAATATTTCGTCATTTGGTTATTCCAAACGCAGAATTATTATTATTTTCAAAGTTATTTCGTGAAAAAGTAACGTAACGCGATCGTATTTCACGAGCATGGTACGCGCGAAGAGGAAAAGTACGCGAATCGTGAAGGAAACGTGACGTATGTACCAACACATTCGATGATGAAAAATTCGTCGATCATTGCGGGGCCCGATAAAGAACACTCACGCTAGAGATAATCTTCGATCACGCTAGCGAGACGATGCACCGTGATATTTCATAACCGGTCGAGCGGATTATTCGTTACAAATACGTGTTATAATATCATTATCGTGATTCACGGTAAACAGCACACAACGGCCGTGATAACGTCGAATCGTCTCTCACGACCCAGACCAAACAGTGTTTTCTATTTTATCCGCGTGTCTGTCTAGGCTTTTTATTTACCTAACGATAAATTTCGATCGTGTTCACGCGCTACATATACGTGACTTCGATATTAATATAAGAAAAGCTTATCTAAAACTTGTGATTTTATGTAAAAATTAATACGTTCCGTATTAGTTCGTATCATAGAGATATTATAAATAGACCAAGGGAAACATAGGCCAAGCTGAGAGTAGAAATGTCCCATCGTTAGAAAGAGAAAGAAAACCGCGGCATCCTACCTATCTTTGTCTACTAAAAGTCAGACTGATATTGGCTGTTGACTTGGCTCTGTATGTTAGGAATTTTTCAAACTTATACAGACAAGGTATCGCGGTTTTCTTTTTTTCTTTCTGGCTTCCCTACTCTGTCTATAATGTTTCTGTGGTTCGTATCCATCGACGCTGGTATAGTCATGGAAAAAGCATGGTCGTGTTTCGTGACTCGTGAGTGAAAATTGCGCAGTCGCCGTACTATTTCAAGCTTACGATGGTTAAAAATAGCGCATCGCATCTTCTAAGCGCCTACGTATACCCCAGACACGCTACGCGCTTGGAATCTATCCAATAGTCTGACTTTTAAGGTAAAATATAGGCGAACTGTCCTCGTCGAAAATCAATAGAGAACACGTTTTGTTGTTGTTTCTTCTTTTTTTTTTTTTGTGAATACAGGTGAGCCTGACGACCTAATCGACTTATGGAGTATCAAAACAATCGAGCCTGAACACGAGACGAGTCACGTGTGTCCGTGCAAATTAATGCTCGTGGCATCTGTGGACCGTCTAGTCCAGGCGATTCTTAACCTTTTTAAGTTCAAGGAATTATGCCACTTAAAATATATATCCGAATAAATATAAACGAAGAATTATAAACGAAGAATTATAAGTGGACGTGCTCTCAGTCCAGGAGAGTATCATCGATAAAATATTTATTTTTGATCCATACCGAGCGCGATTACAAGGAATTTATATTGGACGAGTCTTATCTAAGACCCGTCGTGGCAAAAAGTAGCATATTTCAATCCGAGCGTTTCAATTATAATGAAATTCTCTTCTATTGTTGTTAATTTGCTATCAATAGAGTTCGATAAGACGAGGTCGCGGGTTATTGGGATTCACGTGCGGAATTAGACTACAACTAAGTCGCGATAATGCGCGATGATACTCGTATAGAAGTCCTTGACTTATCATAGGCGACAGAAATTTCGTAAAATCAAGCAGCCGGAAATTATTAACGACCGATAGCGCGACGAGAGATAAACTTCACCGCGGGATAATTAATTAACAGTTAATTGGTTTATTAACGGAAAGTCGTGTGGTTCGAGGGAATATCGTTCGTCGATTCCATGAAAAATGTGACAAAAACATTACGATAAGTTCTTATTGCGTGACCTTGATTATTCGAGCACGACACCGACTCGAAAATATCCGAACGAAAATGTGCATTGGTTGAAAAAATATAGCGTGACACTGGTTATCAGCGTGCAACAAACTGGCCGGAGATAATAAAAAGACTGGCGATAATTCGCGTGGACTTCGATGCACTCGTTCGTCCATTGAAACTGTTTTATCTATCGTGTCTTGCCAATTTTGTTCAAAATGAAATCGGTACGATATTAGATCGAAGCAACAAATTCTAACAAAAACAAATACGCGCACGAATTATAACTGAGGATGGAGTACGTCGTTTACGGTCGATCTTTTTTTAGAATATCGATACGAGCAATGTAAACTGTACTGTTACGCAATTAGCTGATAATGGATACCGCGATGTGTAAAAATATACGTAACCAAAGATAGGGTGGGGCAGGAGGAGGAGAGGATGAGTATATTTGGAGACCTTACTGACTCGGCGAAACCCTTGAGCATGCCTGACCTATGATAATTACGATAATCTCCAATAATTTATTAGTAGCAGATTTATTTTTAGTATATTATCTTATTTCATGCTGTCTGCTATTGATCGACGATTCTTCTCCAATTATTTTAGAAATTTCAAGTTCAGAAAGATCGATTCCGTTCGCTTTACTTTTCACCTTCCCAAACGCTTTTCTTCCTTTTCTACACAGAAACTCTCGGAGTTGTTTGCCCGTCGAAATGTAAACATTTGCTCGAAAGGATCGAGCAACCGATAAAAATCTTCGCAACCGGTTTATCTTTGCACGACATGTAAAAAAAGAACACCTCAGGCGCCGTGCCGACAATATAGAAACTGGTTGGCAAAATTTGAATATTTTCTTTTTATAGCGCCGAGTTTCTATCTCGCGACGGCTGTATATCATTAAGAACAACCTTGTCGGGTATGTGTTAATATCCTCCATCCTTGAGGATATTTTTATTAAGACTAACGAACAATAAATCGCTATCTGATCCAACATCGCGAGTCAGGAAGTCCGACGAGCAAGGTAACGAAACGATATTACGAACAACAAGAGTAAAGTGGCCCGAGTATAACCTCGATGGAATCGAGATTACTATCAATTCAATTATTAACGTACTATTAACTAACGTATAAATTAACGTACCAAGGCTCGACTCTTTTTATTCAACTGCCTGGCATAAATCACACACGGATTACGGATCTATCGAAGCTTTCGATAATAAATGCAATCGATTAGTCAACGTTAATCCGCCGCTGAGGAAAACAAAAAGTTATGGAATTATTATATACGAACAGTTTAAACGAAATTAGTGCAACGCGTAAAAAGAAATTTTCACAAACGTGATCGACGGTCTCGAAGAATATTTTCCTCTAAAAAATGTTGGACGTTTCTCTCAGCTGAGACGCTTTTCCTGTCCAGTGTTTAGCGAGTAAACAAAAATAGAATATATTCCAGTTGAAAAAAGAAGCAGAGTGCCCTTCGGTCGACTAAAGTCGCATAAAACCGTTAAGAACTCGTAGCTCGTAAACTTTCTCCCTGTGTCACGTACGCCGTGTCTCGACCGTTAGACGAGACCACGAGCTGGACACGTGTTCGTAGGAATATTTATACAATTTCATCGGACGATCTACGATTGGCAACTAGTGTCATTAGTGCCAATACAGGCCAGTCGTAACAGTTCTCAGACCGGTAATTCTTTCAACGATCAAAGACGCCACTGAGGTCGGATCCTACGTTCTTATCGCGCCGCGTTTCTGGTTCGAAGCAGCCCGATAACCGACATATCCTTGCCGACATTGCACCCTCCAACGCGACGGAATCTTACCGGACAAAGTTTAATCGCCGAAACCATAAAGAAGACGCAACGCATCGCATAGATCGCACGAGATGCTTTTGTGTACCCGATAAAGGGAAAAAGTGTCACGAGATAAAAAACGATTTCGACGTCGATCACGTTCGACGGTGACTCGTCGTGCGAGGGACACACGATTTATCTAGGGTGAATTCATTTTCGGTCTTGTTACAAATTTTTCACTTTTATAGACATTACAGCGGTGGCCCTGGAAGAGGCAAAATGGGTGCTTGGGGGTCTTGTATTGTAATTTTTTTGTTCATTTAAATAAATTTACACTAGAATCATTCTATCGCGAGTATTATTATTCTAGAGTGATCCGATATTAGTAATTTGGCCAAACCATTGATGCTATCAACTGTTTAAGCTAAAGAGTGACATATGTTTGATCGATATCGGAAACTATGTATCTGTATCTCACAAGTGTTTTTTGAAAATCATGATGGAATGGAAAGATAGCGACACGAGAGGTGCCATATTTGTTTTGTTGAAAGTTACCAAACTTTCTTCGGTCTCGCTGTCGATATGATCGATTGCTTGTCTGACAATCGATAATAACACGGACGATACTAAATCATTGGAGACAACGTACTAAACGCGTCGTTAACCATTTCTTTTGATCCGAAGTGGCTTCGATCGTTCTCACTAAATCGCCAATAAATGTTCGATGTTATCGACCAAAATAAAGAAAGAAAGAAAGAAAGAAAGAAAGAAAAAAGCATTTGACCGCGTGACAATTTGCGTGACTTGGAGAGCGTACGATAATCTGCGTTCGTGTTCTCCCCTCGTGCAATAAGAAGGGAACACGATGTTCAAGATACGAGGCGCGTGTCTCGATTAATACGCACCATAATTCTATATTTACGCGTCCGATAATGACAGACTGCGCGTTTAGAATATAATTATTTCAAGACACATTGGGAGTTTTGCATAGATGGAGATAACCTCTTGACTTTTGCTGATTTGTATGTGGAACGATACAGTTAGGGGACGTTGATACACAGTTATTGTATATGTGCAACGCTAGATAAATCGCGTAACATCACGTGCCCATAACTATATGTACCGTGAATAATTTAATGCATGTTTCGTGTCACGCAGTAAATCATTTTAACCATTCCAATTAATCTTTTTCCTATACCACTTGCGTAAACAAATACGAAACTATTTTCTAGCGTCGATGACTGGAAAAATTAGATATCTGAAAACATCTACTTCCTTTGCATAGTAAACGAGAATAAACGAGAATCATAGGGCCTGGAGGGTAGCACTGATCTATCCCATTCGGAAACCTATTGAGCTGGCACATATCGTGTAAATTCTAGTCGGTAGGAAACGTCGAGTTCAAAGGTGTGACATAATAACATTTGTGAGTCACGCGTGGCTCCCGAAACTAAATAGTCTACACTTTTAAACCGAACGACTGTTATGTAAGTCCTAATGGGGCGTCAAACTCTATCGTACGTTCACCGCGACAGGCTACGTTCTTCGGTATTTGTCAACACTAACGTCGATCTATTCACGTCTCTGGTCGTTCTTATTTGTTTACCTTCCGCACTTTACAGTTTCGCGAAGGTGTGATGTAAAATCAAAGTCCAGCTAAAGTGCTGTATTTTTAAACTTAATCTCGTGCTACATCTACTCCAAGGAAAGTTCAAAGTTAATTACGATGACGCAATATTTTAGATTACGTAATTTCCGTCACAATTCTTTCCTCGAGAGTCAGTTACGAGATAGCTTGATATTCGCTCGTTCCCGGACAACCAACGTGTTTATTCAAATTTTTACCTCTTTCGGGCGTGTATTCGTCACTTTTGAACCGAGCTTCTAAAAACGTCCGTGGGGGGTCCGCCCATGGTTGTCCCTATGTCGGTTCGCATTGCAACTATTTTCTCAGCGCTTTCTCCGGAAGTGCATATGTCGCAGGGCGCGCGTGGGAATTATATGGGCAAACGATTCATCTTATATCACGTCGACTGTCTCCAAGTAGGCGTCCATGAGAGACGAGTGACCGGGAAACACGGCGTATGTGTGCGGGGGCACGAGAGCACGCGGCAAGCGCACTTAAAAACGAGCAAAATGCATTTTAAGAGAGCAGTCAAGCCGGTTACCAGAAGAAATCTGCTGCTAACAAGTCTGGAACGCGATTCATGGGAGACACTGTTAACGTTACTTTACATTTTCGATTCGTTCGAAAAGAAACTCCAAGTTTTCATTGATAACTTACGACGAGCTATGAATAAGTCAATAACTTCGAGCGCTATAATTATTCCACGATTACTCTCAGCTTTTCGTATGCGATGAATACATTTTTATGAATACGATTAATAGACTGGCGGTACTTTTGATTATGTTTAGTATAGATTTATATGTATAGGTAGCTTATATCGCGAATGCATAAAATCGGTATCGCGCACAGTAACGATAGTTTTTAACGTCCTGTTCGTGGATAAAAAAAAATCGCGATATGGTAATTATATTAACAAAAAAAAAAAAAAAAACAAAAAAAAACAGACACGACTATCCATAACCAATTAGAAAGTAACCGTTACTAGCTTTTGCATCGCGTGTCTGGCGCCGCTGAAAATAATTACCGTTACAAACAAGTGACTCCTAATACTTATTCATTATTTTCGTTGTGTCGCGAGGTCAGGAGCCAGCTAATCGGTCTCTCGTTCGCGTCGTTAAAAACGTCGGAGATTAAATAATAAAGCTGCTAACAATGTTCCGTCCCTCCTATAACGTCTAATCGGCGCGTTAATATTCTTTCTTTATTTCGCGATAAAAGCATTTCTCTGAAATGCAGATAAGAGCAAGCCTTTCTGGAGCTTTCGTTCCGCTCCTACAATTCTCTCTCTCTCTCTCTCGTTTTACTCAACGATTATCTCATACACGTGTTTCTCGCGGGCAAAGCGTGCACGCGTATGCTCCGCGCATTGTTTCCATCTAAACTACTTTCAACACCGGTCTCTAAACTTTTTTAAAAGGACCCTCCGAAATTTGTCCGAAATACACAAGGACACACGGTAATGGGAAAACCCCATTATTTACGCGAAATGTTCTCGAGCATTTTTTCAAAGGAGGAAACGAGACAAACACATCGGCAAACTTCAGATTAATTCGAATCCTAGGGGTTTTTCTCCGTCACAGTTCCATACAATAGGGAGTCAAATGAGAAGAAAATGATCAAGGTACGAGATACTACAGTGCAGAGGTGCTTCACTCAGCCCTCTCCCTTCCCTCCAATTTTGTCAAAGCCTGCAGAACTCGGTGGTTTTAATTGATTAAACGAATATGCGAATACGTCGTCGGACCAATGATCGCCATACATTGGCAAGAGATAACGCTATACGATAAATATAGAGCGTTCCTTTCAATACGACACTCGTGACATTCCTCGCCGAACGTTATCTCGGGGAATTTGTTTGTAAACATAGAGATCTTGGCGTGGACGATATACACGCTGCCGACAGGATTATAAATGAACTTTATCTGAAGTTATAGTTGCATAGTACTCTGCGATGGGCAGCCAATTGTGTAATCCTACGCGTTTATGTATTACATAAGAAATTGTTGTGGATTCGCGACGGATATTTTCTCGGTCGCGTGCATAGATTCCAATTGTAGATCGATCCATGAACTTTGCGCAAACACGATTACACGGCATTTAAAACGCCGAACAAGCGACGGGTTTATTCTATAGACAAAAACAGACATCTGCCTGGGTTTCATCCAACGAGAGGGGGCCTTAAAATCAATGTCCCAAAAACTCGTTGATGCTGTTCGTATATAATACAGGAAGAATACCTCGTTTGATAAGTTCGATATAAATGAATATTAATTAATTGAAATTAATAAAAAGTTCCAGTTGCTCGCGACGTAGCACGAACGTTTGTAATACGTAATTTGTATACTTTTTCCAAAATATTACCAAATATATTTTTACTTGAAATTGGTTACACGAAACTGATTAATTAGAGGTCCTCTATCTTTGTAAAGTAATCACAGGGCAAAAAACAAAGAAACTATTATTCGTTATTTTTCGAGGTCAATTTCGATGGAATATGGAATAACATCAAATTCAAAAATGTTCCTTAGACGCCACTGGAAACGACTAGGTATTCGACACTACTCGCAGGTTACGAACCACACTATCATTAACGATTCAATCGATAACAAGCTTATACAAAATAAATAAGCAAATAGAATAACAACAAAATTACTTACGTATTTGTTTGCTTCGAGAACCGTTCCACCAGGGAAGTGGCACGAAATAGGAAGATCAGATTTTTTCTGTAGAATCGGTGTAAGGCACGTGCCTTCTCTGCTTGTCTTCCAAACACGCACAAATCTTTAAGTTCTTCTCGAGTCTTGGTTTAAAGTGATAGTAGGCAATCTCCAAAGGAACTTTCGAATATAGTTGAACACATTGTAGATTTCTTGTTAGTAATTTAATGTTGATTTTTCCGGGGTAGACACCGCAAAAAAAAATCGAACACTATGAAACGAAACGGTTCGTAAAGCAAGGTACAAAGTGGACGGTTTTCACGTGGCAAAAACGACGCTGTGCATCGATGCCAATTTGTAAGCGTCACAAATGTTTGTCCATTCTGTTTCGTGATATGACACTTGTTAAGATTGTTACAAGACTATTTCCGTGGACGTTTTCTTGTATCGAACCGTGAGAGGTTTACGAGATACCTCTGTTTCTGATCGCCGGCGCGAGTCGCGCGTTATGACCTCCTCCTCGTTCCAATTGCTTCTGAGGCACCGGCATAAAGTGTCATCCCACCATACGTCGTCGGCGAGCCGGTGTCCTGTAACGCGCATGCGCACGCTTCAGCCCCTCATGTGCTTCACGTGATCACGAGAAATCGGCGAATCAGAAGGCTCCGTTGGCCACGTGCTCGCATTCTTACGCTGGTGCTGGCGACACGACAGTCTCGATTCGTAGGCCAGAAGTTAATAGGAACCGAGAAAAGAACAGGACAACCGATCGCCGGGCAACACCGGTTTTCACCTCGATTTTTATTACCGATCCTGTCCCGACATCCCTTAAAAATAAAATTCAGAACGCCAATAAATGTAGCACATGTCACTTAATCGCTTAACGCTACGAGCTCAGAATACTCGCGATCACTATATCTATACACTGGAGAAAATGTCTCCGAATGGAATACAGATTTCGCGATCAAATAAAACTCATTTCATTAATTAATCAAGATTTTATACGAGGTAATGATTAAAGATTGGTTTCTTTCATACGATGCCACCAATTATCAGATGTCAGCTTCTACGATATTTTCGATTAGAATTTTTCATTTATTTCAATGAAAATGTAACTGAAAGCTAAGTAATATATTATTATTGCATTTCGAATACGTTTAATCGTCAATGAAAAAAGGTGAACGCGCGATCGGGGTTTCATAATTCTATCAAAAATTTTAATTGCTTTAAACTCGAGGCATCGTCAAAGAATGTTTATAAAGTAAGAGCGTAGTATGATGAATATTGCAGGATTGGTATAAAATAGTACGGGTTATTTATTTTCAAGTTAGCCTCCCTGTCGTATAACGTAAAAACGGTAACTACAGACGTTCTTTCTGACCATTGTATCTGATTGGATCGATGTTTACAAAAACCATGAATCATGAAATGAACCAGAGGGATCAATTCAAACGCTCCAGGGAGTAATAAGTATACAATGTTTGTCGTCAAGTCTACTGTGGGACAATAGAAATGAATGGTGAATGGTATACTGATAAAATTCGGCAATAAAGTAACGGTTATTGATGACACACAATTTACAAGTGATGCACGACTTACTCGACGACCGTACATCGTAGAAACGAGATAGATCTGTTTCCTTCTTTGCGAGTGTCGCAGATATAAACGAGTTTTCTGGTAACATGACACTGCCATATTGCTTCAATGCAAAAGATTCCTATTATACTCTAGTTCTAGTATATGCTCCGTTAAGTCCATTGTCACTGTGCAAAGGATTACAATCACTTAAAATATGATATATCTCTTGGTTAGGACAGCTTCAATTTGATTTGTTTTTTTTTTCTCCTCACTTAAACGAACAATGAACAAACATTCGTCGAATGATTTTCACGTGAAGCCAGTCGCGAGGCGAGGAAATGCAAAAGAAAATGTGAAACTGGACGTAACGGTAAAAAGAATTTTTTTTTGCTTCTTTGAGTCAGTCCATTTTGTTCGTACAGTTAAAGCATAAGAATCGAATACGTTCGATTGACTGCTAGTTCCGGATGTAGCAAATACAAGGACAGAAATTTTCGGTGTGTTGGTTTATAATACTTTGTTCGTTCGTATCCTTATACATATAAGAATGCAGAATTGACAAACACTGAATTTGTTGCATCATGTTTGAGCACTTACTTAACGAACACATACTTTATATATACACCCATAAATAAAACCGTCACCTAAATAATTACTACGAGTGTATCGAGATTAATATTGAAAACGTTTGTTTCATTTATATTCACACTCATACATTTATGTATTCGCATATTCTTTTTTTTTTTTCATTGGAGATACAAGATGCGATTTCATACCACAATGTACAATACGTACATACAAACAATTTAATGCCGCGAATTATTTGAAGCAAGATTATTCCTATTAGTTTAAAGAGATCACGTTAGCGATATCAATAAATAATGATACGAATAGTTTCCTATTTATAGAACGTTACGTCGATCGTAGCGTTTTACATAACGGAATAAAATATTTCCAATTGTAATCTAATTGCTTCATGCGATTGATATTAACACAACTCTCATTAGTAATTATTAATAAGAAAAAAAGACTTCGTTGTGTATATTAAAAGATGGTAGTATACTTGGTATTTGAATGAAAAATATTTGCATAATTTGCTCGAGGGAAACCAAACTATGCTCGTGTAAAAATAATTAGGTCGGATGAACGATCAGCATGTTTTGTTGAAAAGAAAAATGCATGTACAATAAAATGTATATGTATGTACAATATTAAAAATTATTACGAGCTTATAGGAACCCTGTTGATAATATCGTCAACATGAATGATTTATTCTATGCTTCAACTATCAACCGAATATATAAAATACTCGCATACCTATATACAGGTTAGAGGTAAAGTCTAAAATTTTATTAAAGTAAATTTATATCTTCTCGGTGGCGTAAAAAAAATCTACGCGAATGATACAAATACTAAATTATAATACCTTTCGTTGTGTGAAGAATTTTCATTTTGCATGTAAGTTTTGGTTGTGACGAGTCTATTTGGTTCGTTCGATTATGGTCGTATGGCTACATGCGAAAACATACTTATAACTTATTTACAAATTAAACGTTTGCTAACAGACTTTACCTATAACGCATACGATTAAAACAGTTGTTATAACCAGCACAATTATTTAGTTTTAAATTGACACATATATAGAAATGCCTTCCTCTCATCTTTAAGAAATACCATACGTCTCACCATTATCAAACGACAATTAGGTGTAATGATTAAAATGTATTATATTACTTGCGTATATATTACGGAGAACGTATATGTTTACATATTTATCGTAATTCTTCTCAACAAAGAAGACAAAGACAAATGTACGATTAGTCATTTACATTAAAAAATCATGCTGGTCTTCGATATTCTAATTGATTCATGCTGATATATATATATATATATATAGAAATATACACCGTAGACAATATACATCGATAATCAGTCGTGTGTACGATTGCGTGGTCGAATAAGACCATTACGTTATCACAAATAAATGCTAAAAATTAAATGTCCTATCAATTGTCTTCTTCGAACTTCTAAACAAAAGAATTCGACGAACATCGTTGAAATTCACCTATCACTGTTTTACGGATTCATCAGAATGGTCATGATTCGGCTAAAGCAGGTAAAAAATGGAAGAAATTGAATTCGAATGAAATCAAATTGTTTCGACCATGGTTTAAGACAGAGAGTTACACGTTCGAGATCTCTGACAGCAACAGAGACTTCGGAATCTTGCCGCAGGGCTGGACTCTTCCGATCACCGTTCCTCAACACTTTCGCTTCCTCCGGTTTCTTGCTGGGGCCTCGCAATCTGGTACGTAATCAGATACTCAGGATATGCTTGCTCACCCCTGTACACAACATATTCCGGGAAAACTAGGCCACCTTGCGATGGCCTGCCCATTACGCTATGATGACCTGGTGGTGCATGAGCCATTTTCATTGCCGAAAATTGCAAGAATGACTTGCCCAGCGTAACGCGGCACAGCAATAAGTGTCTGCAAGTGAGAAACATAAAAGAATATATTACTGGGATATATAATATTAATCATGATACTGATTCAAATAGTGCTGCTTAGTTTGCGTATTTACCGGTGGCAGATATAACAGCTTCTGTCTTTATGAGCTGGGCACCCTGTACCTCCGCATATACCGTACACGTACTGATTACTTTTGCTGCTGTGTTCCGCGAAATAGATACCAGCGCCAAACATACCCCCGATATACGCGTGTCTTTCATCGAAACCCTTTTGAACGATAGCGTTGATGAATGGACTACCGTGAAAGAGCATTCTCTCGTTCGCTTGGGGCAAGGTCGAGCCAGGAGTGGTTCTATTGCCAGTGCTCGGAGAGGATGGTGCTGCCGCGCCAACTTCCTCTGCAACTTCCTGCCTTCTATGCGCGTAACGTTCCCACAGTTTGCGGTTTTGCACTTTTTGAATCTGTTTGTTTTGAAGGATCGTTATTAAATTAGCAAAGATGTTATTTTTAGATATTTTAATGAAATGCACTTAGTAGACGTACCCTAACTATATTATATCGAGAAAATATGCCACCAGAATGACCGTTATCTCTGTGCTGTCTAATAGTACTCTGCATTTCTTCTTCGACAGCTAAAAATTCTTTGTCCTCGGCTAATAAATCCACCAACAATGTTCCAGGCGCGATAGTCGGTTGCCAAGGAGTACCGGCAGTGGTATTTAAAAGTTTCTCCATTCCTTTGATTAATTTATGCCTATAGCCGTATGCGGACACTCCGACTTGCTTCAAGTCTTCGTGACCCATCTCCGCTAGTATATCTAATGTGATTTGTTCGCGTTCGAATAATTCCAACAGGAGTTGCTCTAAACCGAGACTCTGCAGAAAACCGGCAACGGTCGTGATGTTCGAACTGTCTTTCGAGGAATCTTTGGAGTCTCTTTCGGAGCATGTTTCAGACGGAGGCATCGGGCTCAAGCAAGAAGACGGTCTCGCGAGTGGCACGCACAATGTCATAGCTGTTCCAGAGGGCATAATGACGGTTTCTTGAGTGAGAGGCGGCGGAGGTGTCACTGGAACTAAACAAATTTGAATAGTAAATAAAATATATATGATTGTTGAACTTGAATTTACAACCAGTGATATTGGTGTATATCAGAATTGAAATTTATATACCTGCCACGATACTGGGTGGTCTACTGTTAATAGTATTATTACCGTTACCACTCAAATTAATGGCAACTCCTACGCCACTGTTACCAGATGGTACCGATGGTACTACTTGCTGCGAAGCCATAGCATCTTGCAATAAGCATCTCACGTCGTCAGCGCTAGCTAAATCCACCGGAGTTTGCCCTTCCTGATTTTTCAAGAAAGGATCCGCGCCGTGCGCCAACAAAAGGGCGCACAGCTGCGTTCTTCCTTTCTGTGCAGCCTCGTGAAGTGGTGTAAAGCCCCATTTGTCAGTCGCGTTTACTACAGTATTATATTTAATGAGTAACGCAGCGATGTCTAAATGACCATAACTCGAAGCATTGTGCAGGGGTATCAATCCTCCTTTATCCTGAGCATTAACATCTGCTCCACGTTCAAGCAAAAATTCCGCTACCTCCAAATTATTGTACCCCGCTGTGTTAAAATACGATTAGATTAGAATGTACGATAATAATACGTAACGAAGGAAATATAAAAAAAAAGCAATCCAACTTACCAGCCAAGTGTAACGGAGTACTGTTACGACCTTGCGCATCTCTGCAATTGATATTGTCTTGAGTAACGAGTCGCTGTACCCTGGCTAAATTACCCTTCTTCGCTGCATCCAAAAGAGCACTGTTCCCTCGCAACAAGTCCGCTACATCTTGATCACCGTCTCTCACTAGATCTAACGGTGTTGCTCCATCTCTATTTTTTTTAGTAGCATCTGCACCGTGTCTTAGCAACAAGCGCACTATTTCGTATTTTCCTTTAGCAGCGGCCTCGTGAAGGGGAGTGAATTTCCACAAATCCGCAACATTTACCGACGCACCATGTTTCACTAATAATTCCGTTACCTCGTAATGACCGTAAGAGCAGGCATTGTGTAAGGGAACCAGTCCACTGAAAGTAGAAAATTAATTTTTTTTTTCAAGTAAACGCTTTGTGGGTTAGTCGAACATTTTTGAAAATGTTACAGTCAAATTAACATTGCTCTTACGACCAAAAAACACATGTATATCGAAGAGCAAATAAAGAAAAAAGAATTCGCTTATTATTTTACTTATTTAAACATTTCCATGGTGAAATTTACCCTTTATCTTTGGCGTGTACGTCTGCTCCATGTGCCAATAAATATTCAACTACAGGCACTCTATTAAATCCCGCTGCGAAGTGCAGCGGTGTGGAATGCCGACCATCCAAGTCGCGACAATTGACAGCGTGTGGATTCGTTTGTAAAATTCTTTCCACCGCTGCTAGATCGCCAGATTTACTTGCCTCTAACAGCTGCGCTTCCGCGTCGTCTGTCCCGCTTGGCGGATCTGGAAAACAAAAACGTGAAGGGAAACATTACTCGATTAAACGATTACATTGCGTCTCAGATTAAGTTAGACTCCGAACCTTGTAGTATTTTAAGGACATTTTCTGCAGCTACTTGTGCCGCGGTATAGCCCTGAAGTGATACTATAGATGGATCAACATTGTACGATAACAATATTCTGCAAGCTTGCACATTGTCTTCTCTAACGCACCTGTTTATATAATAATAATTTTTAATGATAAAAGGAAATCAAAGATTTTCTCAGAAAATAATAACGAAACATTTCAAACGTTTTATACGATTCACGGTACCTGTGTAGTGCAGTTTGCCCTAATCCATCTAAAGCATTGATTTTCGCATTATGTCTAAGCAGCACATCCATTGCATCGTAATGAGAATGATCAGTGGCCACGTGAAGTGGTGTAAGAAAGTCTTTATTTTTCTCGTTTAAGGCAGCATTTTTCCTAATCAATGATTCTATTACTTGTTTTCTCTTGGGATAAGGAGATGCAACGGCGCAGTGGAGTGGTGTGTCCCCAGTATATGGGTGTTTAAAATTTACGACTTCTTGGGACAGGTACTTTTTTAACTTAGTAAGATCTGCCTGCCTGCAGGCATCCAAGAGGCAGTGGCCCTTGTACTCGTCTACAATTAAATTGTATCTAACAAAGTCACGTTCTGCGCGTACTTTCATTAAACAAAATACGAAAATAGTGAACATACATGCTAATCTTTCTTGCAATTCCAATGTTGGGGCCACGTCAATGGCGCTCTTACTGTGGCAGTTTAATTGAGTCGGATCTGCACCCTCGCTTAAAAGTAACGAGCACACCTCGGCTCTGGATTTACTAGCAGCTTCGTGCAGCGGAGTGAATGCCCACAAATCGCTAGCATTAACTGCTGCACCATGTTTCAGAAGTGCTTCCGTTACCTCGAAATGGCCGTACGAACAAGCGTTATGGAGTGGAACTAAACCTCTGTAACATTATCATTGCAAACGAATTACATTGTGCTACTTTCCATTAGAAATCATATATCGATCGAAGAATATTAATGATATTTACTTTCTTCAATCAAAAACATGAAGCACAAGAAAACTTAATCATTAAATTAGATATTTACCCTTTATCTTTTGCGTGCACGTCTGCACCATTTTGTAGTAAAATTTGTACTACTCTAGATCTGTTATATCCAGCAGCTAAGTGCAATGGCGTGGACCTCCTGCCGTCGCTCGCGTGGCAATTTACATTTAAAGGATTTAGAAGTTGCAAAAGCCGCTCCTCGTTTCCAGATCTCGCCGCTTCTAGCAACTCATCCTTCTTATACTCTCCAGTTAATACTGGTTTAGTTGCAGAGTCTGCTAATTCTAGTGCTGTCTTTTCCTCTGTATTTCTGATGTTTGCATCCGCTCCATGTTGTAGTAAAGCGATGCACACATCTATCTTACCCTATTGGAAGAATGTGATATTTAATCAAATGGACAAGATACACTAAAAATTAGTAGATTGAATTAAGTACCTTAATCGCAGCTTCATGCAAAGGAGTGTAATTCCAGTTGTCTCTGGTATTTGGATTAGCCCCTGCTTCCAATAGTAGTCTCACGACATCAGAATGTCCAAATGAGCAAGCATTATGCAGAGGATGTAATCCTCCGTCGTCCCGTGCTTGTATAGATGCTCCAGCAGAAAGCAGAAATTCTACTACATCCCTTCTACCATAACCTGCACATTAAGAATACAAGATTAATTAAAAACATTGCATGAACACAATTGTTTAATGTAGACATAAATATTCAGTTAGTGTGTTTTAAATTTGATATGTACAAAGTAACAAAGTTTTTAAGTCCTTTAATTGTTATGCCACAGTTAATCAATTTTTTTTTACTTTGAAAACATCTTGTCATAATCAGTTTTCAGTTTTCCTGACATTTATAATTTAAAAAAAAGATGTAAATATTACGACAAAGAAAGTTGGAGTGTCGTAATCTTATTACCAGTAAATAAAATCACGAATTGTAGGAAAAATTGCCGTCAGGTTTCGGTTGTGTCTCCGTCGACCGCGAAGTGTTCAACCAAGAATTTTCGATATCAATACCCACAAAAATTAATATGCAAACTGACAATAGAAAATAAAGTATCTCGAGCGCTATTTTTCCAACTCTCCCCCATTTAAATCGTCGAATGACAACATTCGAAACTTCATATTATCCACGTCCGTGACGTGACACTGGAACGTCGTCGTTCCAGGCTTGATAATTATGTATCGAGGCGAATCGCGGTCCGTGCGCTGAATATCATTAACGAAATAAAATCGAAACAGTTCATGTAAGAATCGAGCTCACCAGCTGCAAAATGCAGGGGGGTGGACTTGCGTCCGGCAGTGTCTCGAGCATTGACCGTCTTCGGTGTAACCAACGCCTTTACCCTCGCTAGATCTCCAGTTTTGCACGCCTCGAACAGCTCCCTCAGCGGATCCGTGTTTCCCGATCCCGACAGGGAATCGGCATTTGTCAACGTCGATCTACGTCCTGCCATTTTACTCCGCCATTTTCACGCCACTGTCCGATAGATACACTTCACTGGCTCATAGTGTGTTGAAAGCTTTCACGACGACACCGAGATGAGTTGCTATGGCACAAGGCGCAACCCAGTGGCGCCGCCTTCCACCCAGAAACGTGCATTTTTTAAATGCTCGGACCGTATGAATCAATTCCTGGCAATCGGATCTGCACAAGCATGTGGAAAACAAAGATTTAAAAGAAATACTTAATAGAAAAAACAAACGAACGGTGGAATCGAAATTGGAAGAATGTATATAACCTCAAATTGCACCGATTAAACAAAAATTTAACGCCTATCGGCAATCCAATTCGATAGAGAAGAACGGACAATAATAAACCGACTCCAAGGAGAGGTCTCCAAGCATGACCCTGACTTGCTAATAAATTTTTGTACAGTAGATAATGAAAAGCTATAGCTAATAGTATATAGTTTTAAGGGTAGATGGTTTATCATTTATAAAATATACACATTGTAAATGACTACTGTGTAGCATAAAAAACATAGTCATTTGAAGGACGCAAAGACTGTCGTAAGGCAGTCTTCCAACAGGTAGAAGTGTGGATCGCTCGTGTATACGTTAATTCAAGTCATACGGAAATTTTTATATAAAACATATATAACGTATAAAAGAATAAAATATGTCGATCGATACTTCGTTTTATAATAATGTGTTTCTACTTATGCAAGTTGTGCCAGCATCGTTCGAATGTACCAAACACTTGAGAAAGGTATAATATAATTGAAACGAAATGCTGTTTAAGTTAATTACTATTTATGATCTTAATATATAACGATTTATAGGGAATGTTTGATAAGCCTAATTCTTCTGGTTTCATTCATGTCTCGCATTACTTGTTGTCCGTGCATAATTCGAAGGAATTTAAAAAAATGGTTAACTGGCCGATAATGAACAAAGCGGATGAAAAACGATATCGTGCAGAAATAAAAAATTATTTAGAGATTTTAGCTAACGAAAATCCTGATATAGAATTTCCACAAATACTCATATCTCGATTATTTCACGCAACAGGAACGAAATTCTTGAATATTATGTGGAAAATATCAGTAATTAGCCTTAGAGCTTACCTTAGTAGACAAAGTAAATCCTTAAAAGTAAAATTAAGTATTCAATTTCTTTATAAACTTGTTAACAATATTTTTTTTTAGATGATACAACATTATTACAGCCTCCAAAAGCAGGGATCAACTACAATATAACTAAAACTTTCTTAATCAATATAAATCGAAGACATAACATTAATATTTTTAAGTTTCACAAAAAGATAAAACTTATTTCAAAAAATTTTGAACACTATATGCAGTATAGTTTCTTTTTTACTTCGTACATTCTACTGCTTTGTATTCTCTGTAAAAATATATTTTCTTCTTTATTTGTAGAAACACAAGTGATCATTTAAAAACTGTACAAACTGACATCTTTAATACAATGGAAACAATAGAAAAATGGATACCTATGGCTCCAGTTAGCCCATTAATTCTAGCAGAATTAAGAAATATTGAAAACTCAGACATTATAAACAGTGTGTATATCGTATACGATTATTTAAAATTGACAATAATTTAATTTAAATATTAAATTATCTCAATTAAAATTTTTAGTGTGGAAAACAAATATTAAAGATAATATTAAGTATCTTCAAAACATCAAATCAAATTTAAACAAACTGAAAATTCTTAGTAATACATTAGACAATTTAAGTACGAATTTATTTGTTGATTGTAAAATTTTTCATGGTAAAGATCTTACAAATATAAATACTGGAATAGTACCTCTGTGTTTTGGTAACAACATACAGGTATATAAACTAATATGAAATTATGGGTGCTGTTAATAATTTAATCAACAACTCACAATGTGTTTTGTTTAAAGCACATTAACAAAGGATTATATAAGAATGGCTGCTTAATACTTCACACTCTATTGTTAATATTCAATAAAACATTAAAGCATATGGAATATTGCCTAACAGTAAATATTCCAATAGACTTATCAAACTACGAATCAACAATTTTCGAGCACTGTGAAAAGCTAAAATCCATGGAAGAATCATTTCAAAAACTGGAATTCAAAGTTTCCAATAAGTTACATGATGTACAATGTCATACTTCACAAGAGAAATCTTTAAACTATACTATGGAAACAGATTTCTTTAATTTGATGAGTGAAAAAATATTGTACACTTCACCAGAACTGAACTTTTCTATTAATGTATGCAAAGGAGATGAAAAATTATACAAAAGATTATGCTTTTCACCATTGAAAGGTAATAATTACTTTCCCTAAGGATAACAAAAGATTAATATTCTTAATTTCATAAATAATCTGTAGGTAAATACAACCATTTGTTTAAAAGGCATCCACTTAATAGACAGTATAAAACAGTTTCACCTAACCAATCACCAGTAAACAATCAATTTAATAACAGTCTGGAAAATGTTATGCAGACTTGGAACTCTCCTAAGAGACAATTATTAACATGTAACCAGAAAACTCCTAATAAAAGAGAGATGTCTCCAATATATACACGATTGTTTAGTCCAAGCAGTTCAAAGCAAAATAATTTTAAGGGTTTGTAATAAAAAAATGATTGGATAAGCAAATGAACATATAACAGTAAAATAATGTTCCTTTAGGTAATAATGCAGCATCTACTCCAATGAGATCACAAATAGTCGAAACACCAAAGAGATCCAAAACTCAAAGCATGGAACTTGAATCTGTGAATGTAAATGATACAATGAAAGACATTTTTGATCTTTCATGTAAAATTACGAAGCTCGTAGAATCTTTACCCACACCGAGTATGTAACATCGATTTAAGAGAAAAGTAAAATAAATCTATGTATGCACATATTAGGCGAATAAAAATGATATTTTGACTACATATAATGATCGTATTTCTTACATGTTTTTTGATTATCGATAATCCTCGTGTTTGCACAGTTATAGCGTAACAATGATTAAATATTAAATATTTATGCAAGAATTGCATCTATTACATCACACGAAACATAGGTATTAACATATTTTTGCGTGTGAAGTTTTATGTAACTTTGGAAATGAGAGATAATGCTTTATAATATATAGGTTATTGTACTTGTTATAGGTTATTATTCGTTGAATACATATTACATTTTGATACGTTTGAAGATAAAAGTACTGTTTACATACAATAGTATAATAATAACAGTTTTGTGATGGAAATTCATAGAGATATTAAATAAATAATATAAATAGTAAAAAGGTTTTTAGTAGTGGAATAGTTTTCTATTTTGAACGCTAGATGATGCTATCGATACCTTTGAATCAATTATTCTTTATTTTTCATAAATACATAATTAATACGATTCTTTGCCTTAAAATACTACAGTATATTATTTTAATATATTATGTAAATATTTATCAGCTTTTATATATGTATCTGGGCCTAAGTATCGATCACTGGTACTAAAACCAATAATAAAGTTCAGTGCTTGCTACCAGTAGTAACCGCCATATTTGCTCACCCGCTCACGGAGTGCTTAGTGAGCGGTGCTTGTCTATATGCACATTTTATTTGATATTCTTGTTACCGCAAAATAATACGTTAGATAGTGTTATTTAAGATTTAGATGAGTTGTGCTTCCATATATAAACACGCGTGTGTTTAACTTGACCGAGCTTCTCTTCTAGCTTTGCTGACATAGACGTGCATTCCATTTTTGGCGCGAAACCCGCATAGCATTTTCGATGATTTTTGTATCGTTCAAAGAGTAGCTCGTAGTTTTGAATAAATTGTTTTGTTATCAAGTTGAATCAATCTTTCCTATCTACCGTACGAGTAACGTGATTAGATAGCTTCTGAAATCCCCTACATTTACGATAAATTGAAATGTATTATAAATAAACAAAGTATCCTGAAAGCGTACATTTATTTTTCACAAAATGGCCGTTTATTTAGTTACACGTTCACAGTTTAGGAATTTCATATCGGTTCCCTGTCAAATAGAAGACGCATTTCAAAGCTTCTATCATTTTCGAAACTTCTAGGCAGGGTTTTGGCGTTTGGTAATATAAAATGTTAATCATTTTTATTATGTCATTTGCGATGCTAGACCCATCCAGAATATTTCCTTTGCTAGCATCGTCTCTGTATGTCTTGAATTTCTTTAGTACTTGATTAGCCTCATATAGTATTTCCTTCTTCAAGTCCAAATTCTACAGTCGGATATAGCAAAAATAAGTATTTAATTGTAATTATTCGATTTATGTTTCATTGTTAACTTACTACACATGATTTTAGATCGTTGAATAGCGGCCAATTTTCCTGGCATGGTAAGCAATTGCACTTGAAATAATACTTTTCCAGAAGATATTTCTGTCTCACAGCTTTTTGTACATACACGTAAAGTTGACTATAACTGTCGAATATCTTAAAGAAAATAACATTTGTTGGTACCATTTCTCAAATATAACTTTTACAAATAATTTAAATATTTGTTTGTATACCTGTTCACCTTTTTCAATTGGATATAAAGCAGACATAATCATATACCCAGACCTTGTTATTCTAGCTATATTTGGATCACAGCTGTGATTAATAAAACACATAGATGGCATAATTGCAGAACCACGCGAAAGAGGATGCATTTCAGGGATCGGCATTTCTGATATCTACAAATACAGTAAAACCTTGACAAACCAAATTTACCTGTCAAAATCTTCCTATAATCTTTCTATTATTACATACACCGTGCCTATTACAGGGAATCAACTGCTGGTGCCTTAATATAAGGCTGCCAATGAATGTAACATCAGGGGTTTCTGCTAACATAGATATATCTTTTTTGAGTGGGCTTCCAAACATGTTGGTATACGTTGCCAAGATGTACAATATAAAACTAGCATTCAGAGATCTGATAAACAGGCGGTCTTTTGCATCTTCTTTATGGGTATCCAGTCCCCATAAACTTCTGTATTTATCGCTTTCAAAGATACCATTCTTTGAAAAACCTTTTGTGCATGAATCTAAAGGAGTACACAACTAAAATTAGTGCTTTTTCATATGTAATGTAGACAGTTAATTACCATTGCAATCGTCTACTTCTTTCAATTCTTCCCTTAACTCTTGTATACTTGAAGCTTCCTTCATAGCCTGTATAGCGAGTCGTAAGCTAAACAATTGTGATGTGCTAAAGTTCATCTTCATCATACAAGGGTATACAGAGCATTCCATGTCGTGATATTTTTTCCAACCCAAAGTCTTACATTCTTCCGAGCAATACATGGCGTAAATACAATAGTCACAAGGAATGTTAGCCCAAGATAGTTCTAAGCAGTTTGAGCAATGTGTGTACATATTTGCAGGACTCAAGAGTAACGAGTATGGCTTTTCTATAGCGATTATTTCACCAGGATTTATTTTACGAGTAGCGACAATGTGTCTACCGTATTGTTTGTTGTACATTAGAGTTAATGCATCCGAAATGCAAGGAATTTTAATATTGCGCGTCTTTAGTACAGGAAAAGGAGATTTATTTTTGCATTTCGCATCGTTTTGTTCCTTCGAGTTGTACGATTTTCCCATTTCTTCTTTGGAAATAAGTTTTTCGTTCAAGTTCTTACAATGAACATTACTGAAAGATATTTTATTTAACCATTCTTGTGCTTCTTTGATAGCATCTTCCATGGTAGGATGCTTCAGAACTTCGAAACAATCGATTTTTCTTGCATAAATCTTAGCTTTCAAATTATCTGGATACTGTAATGCCAATGCTCTATTTATATCGCGAACGCATTCTTCGTATTTATGCAATTTTATCAAAACTGCAGATCTATTAGCGTATCCAAGTGCAAGCTGTTCGGATGGATAAGGAGCGTAAACGATACTTTTCGTATACAGTTTCAATGCTTCTATACAAGAAGTACTCGTCAATGGCGAGGAAACAAATACCTTGTTACCGCGTTCTCTTAATCTCTCGGATTCCTTTGCATTCTTTGCATCACAACTTACAATAGGAAGTATATCATATTTTAACATAATATTAAGTGTAAATATAATGCGTTCCTCGTCGGTGTCTAGCATTTCGAATTCATTAACTACATCTTCGTTATTATTCGCAATTATCCTTTCTTTTAGCGTATTCCATGCTTCTGTCACTTCCATATTTTATTTGCTACAATACGAAGCTACGTATTAATTGAAAATTACTTCTAATTTTAAATACATTTTTTAAACGATACATTGGCGGGTTTTGCTCGGAGTACAATACCTTTCGTATAATTCGACGGCTTTATATATCACTTTCTTTTCGTTTGCGATAAAAATACGCGATTCTATCAGTTTTCGAAACATTCAAAATATTCACGCACGTTTTCGATCGTTCTGTGATAAGAAGGGAATCGTGCGAACTTCTATTATAAGAGTGACTTAACTTTCCGCGTGGTCATTTTTGGTACACGGACTAAAATAGTGCGCTCTAAGAGTTTAATTCAGAGTGCATAAGTTTAGAGAAAGTACAAATAGGATATTATTATAATAAGAAAGACGAGTACAAGTCGTGTTACATGTACATGCGTTACATTTTCTTAAAAACATCATAATGAGATCGGGAAAATTATTTTGTATGTATATTGTATGTATATGGGTAGATCGTAGAGGCAAGAGTAGAATCGCATGGAACGATTACAGCTGATAATAAAATAACTCGAACAGTAACGAAATACATATAAAGGCGTTACGTTCGATTGTGAAACATTATCTAAGCTGTAATGTTACTTCTACTTGTATACGACTAACAATAAGATCATATTTGATTAGTGTAACTGAGTTTTGCGAAGGTACCGTGAATCGTCTATTTCAATTACAAGGAGTTGCGCGCGCATCCTTAATGGCGACTTGGTGCCATAGTCGGTCGGTCAGAGCACTATCTTCCGTATTTTCCAAGATACGTTTCTCGTCGTTCGATCCGTCGGTTTTGTCGTCTCACATCGCGTCCGACCAGCGAGTCGAGATTATTTTCAACCGACCTGTTCTACCAAATCATCAAGACGAAGCTCAAAATGTCATTGGTAAGTTCATTTTTCGTACTTCACCTCTAACTCTCTCACTATCAATCGCTCTTTGAAACATTTTCGTTCCTCGCTTGTTTCGAATGGCTTACATCATGTTAGAGTTCCGTGACTTTAGGTTTGATATGTCATTCTATCCTTTCATACGTTTTCGATTTTGAGTGGACAGTTTTTGTCACAGTAATTTGGGTGCGGTTTTGTGGTTAGACATCCTACAGCAGTGTTTATTTCAAACAAATTTTGTTCTTCTGGGACTTGAGTCACTCCCACAACTCTGGGTTACAAATGAATTGTTTAAGCCAAAAAGTAAAATTTGCATATTCCTTGCTATATTGTTTTAAGACTGGTTCGATTGAATGTACATGCTTCTTAGAGATTTTTTAGATAGAGAAACATTATTGTATATGGATAATAGGGTAAACTAGTAAAAGAACGAATATAAGAAATTGCAGACAATTTTGTACTCATAAGATACCTTTCTTTTCTAGGGCAATCATGCTGCCCTTACACCCTTGGAGGACATGTCGGCTGGTCGAGGGCAAGGAGGTGGGGGGCCTCCTCCAAATTGTCAAAAAGTTTTTATACAACGCGACTACAGCGAAGGCACCATGGTTAAGTTTCAGACAGAGTTTCCCACGGAATTGGAGAGTAGAGTACGTAATAAAATCTTACTTTGATTACTTATAAAATTCATATTATTAAAATGTGCTCAGTTTTGCTACAATAGTTACATATTTCTCTATAATATCGCATATGTTTCATATTTTTATTGTCTATATGTTTGTTTGCCTGGATTTGTGTATGCGCTCAAGTTCCCTATAGGATGTTTTGTAATTTGAAGAAATGTTTTGCTGTCTTCCTTTTTCTTGTAAGCTAGGATGCAGAGAAGCAAATAATTCTTACTTTTTTCCATTGTACCGTTCGAATCGAAGTATTTGTTAAATTTGTAATTTATTGAACATTTTTTGCTGTCTTGCTCCTTGATTTAGCTGGACAGACAGTCGTTCGAGTATACGATCACTCAGTTGAACAACTACTTTGCCGAAGCGGAACGGGCCAGTTGTTCCACGTACTGCGAAGGCTGCCTGGCTTGTCTCACCGGTTACCTAATTTACATATGCACAGAGACTCATTACGAGAAGTGTTTGCGAAAAGTGGCAAAGTTTGTTAGTGAACAAAATGACAGAGTCTATAAGCCGCGCGGGCTGTTATTGACAGACCCGACGATTCGTGGACTTAGGTTAATAGAAATTTCAGTATTGGACAGACCTGCATCGTGACTGCACATTAGCCGATCCAGGGAGTTCTTTATGTGATCCGCGCGCTTCTGCCACTTTGCCAGGATTGCAGACCCACGTGAGCCGATGAGTGTTTCTGGACATAATTACGTTCAACTCCGACCTCCTTTGATTTAGTTGCGCGATATGAATTTTGTTACGAGCCACGAATAACGAAAATTTATATTTTCAGCGAATCGTTCTGTAAACATACATGCAATATCGTCACGAATTCAAGGAACGAAGCTTGTCCTCTTCGAAGTTGCACAGGATGAGAATCGATTCTCTTGTTCTATGACAGACTTTATATTTCGCTGGTGTATCGTTGAAATTTAACGATTTCACGTTGGTCGACTAGACTTATGATTTTGAGTCTGCGATCTCAAAAAGATTCATAAAAGTTTCGTCCGAAAAGATTAACAGGGTTCGCTTGCATGTATGTTTCGTTTGCTTGAAAATTATTGTATCTCGTGTACAGAGTTCATTCGAAACATGGACACGTACCGCGGTATTGTACAAGTTAAATTTTATGCGCGTACGGTAATACACCGGTGCAAACAAAACAACTACAGCAAAGGAACGAGGTATATGTTTATTCAGAACAAACTGTTTCTTACGAGGAACTGATTCGCAGATCCCATGTGCGTCGTTTCTTCGCGCGTTGGGCGAGGTTCGAACAGTTCTTTTTTACTGTTCGTTTAAAGACTTTATCGTCATCTGCATTTAACAGGCGACACGTGAATCAGACTTGAGTTCCATGCTGTTCGAAATAGAAAACAAAACAAACGGACTCGGCGTCAAGTTTGATTCTAACATCTTCGTCAAGTACTGAAAACGTTTTTTCACGTTATAAGTTTAAACGCTTCGTAAACACTAAGCAGACACTTGAATTATATTTTCCTCTTCCGCGATATATCTTCCACGATGATGCTTACGGTCAATTTTCCGTTTTCGTTTCGAACACACGTACGAGCCAGGTGTTCACTTGTCGTGGATGACACCTCTTCAAAGAAACAAACCAACCGAAGAATTCGATCGAAATTGCTGGCACAAAGTATTTGCGCTGAGAAATCCAGGGATTGGCTAAGAAAAATTGTACAAACAAACAAAGAGAGAGAAAGAAAGAAGTGGAATGAAAAAAAAAAAAATAGGAGAGAAAACGAGGTGATTATATTAGTAGAATACAATGTATTAAACTGATTGAATCGTGTGAACATTGTGATCAAGGATAAATTACGATTACACGTTCGCGCACCGACGTTCCGGTGCCCAGGTGTACGTATGTTGTGTGCGTGATGATTTTTTTATTTTATATTTTTGTACGATACCGCATGAGCGACTCAACCTTCGGAAATCTCTCTACGCATCCGGTGGTTACGCGGGGTGCACGTTTGTGTGTTTTTTTTTTTTTTTTTTTTTAAATCGTTCACGATTCGATTCGTTTTAAGGAAACGATTTGATCTCAAGCGTGACATCTGATTCTATATATTTTTCTTCGTGACTTTCGCGCGGCCGTCTGATTTACAGCAACGACTATACATATATACAATCGTTAAGTCTGCCTCGAGCGTTGGGTATACTTACCTCTACCACGTACTGCGTCACAAAGAGGAGCACGATTAATTTTATACCGCGGTGGGGTATTCGGTCTCGTCCTTGGTCACAATGAATGCGGAGCCTGCTCGACGTAATCATGCGATCGACCCGATGGATAAAATCTTCGAGGCTTTCAGGACCTGGATTACTTACGGTTGACACCGTGCGAGAGACTTTTGGGATGTAAAGTGTGCCAGCTTGGAAGTGTGTTTCGACGTTTATACCTGTGCATGGAGTATGGTACCGAACAGCGTCGTTTGGTTGCTTTAACGCGGCTGGAGGAAAATTAATCTATCGTCTATTAAGCCTACCTAGCTGTATAATATTGTAATATCGCATAGTCGCATTTAATATCAGTGCACATGCATCGTAAAGTGTCATCGAGTATTATAGATGAGCATTCATCAGACGGTATCATGTATTTTAGGCGTAGAAATTAATTCTGTGCCTCGGTATTGAATTATTCGTAACTCTAGTTTAAACGGATATATTTATATAGATTCCAAGTTCTCGGCCTGATCTCTGTCACAATGTATCTACACCTGAGTCTTAACCTGACGGTCATTCCGATGCATCCGTACGAACATTAGTAGCCATCAGATTTCGCTTATCGTTATTCTTCTACAGTTACTGTAATTATCAAGCACGCATTTATGGCTACGAATCCTCCTATATACGTGTACACACGTTCCAATGGCCATCAGGTTTGGACTAGGTCGAGAATGTAGAAGGTTGACAATTTATTATATAATAACAAAATATTTCTACTTAAGTGAAAGTTATAAATGATTAAATATTAAGGCAGAGAATTATTTCTATAGGTAATAATAGCGTGCATTATCATTATCCAACGGCCACCGCGTGAGGTATCGTTCAGCGTCGCTTAACAGCGTAAAGTATCACGTGGTATCATACTATGGTTTCAGTGGGTCGTCGAGAAATTCGATCGAAGTTAGGAGCGGGCAACACGTCCAAACACGTTTCCAAAATGTCACGGCTGGACACCAGGAAGCCGCAAATATTTAACCACGGTAGGGGTCGACGAATCTTGCCAAATAGCCGCGCCACTGCCTCCGACAATTTATTTTCCGTTACCAGCGAACGAAACGAACGAAAGAAACGAATCTCAACAGCCTTACGGACGATCTTGAGTGATTGTAATCGGGAACGAAAGAAAGAAAAAAACAAAGAAAACAAACTCGAGAACGCCGTTCACGGTTCTGGTTTACTCGCGTCGCAAGGTTACGCGCGGCAGGCTCCGCGCGTACGCAACGCGACGTTGCGTACAATGGTGTAAATAGCGAATTAATCGTCAACAACACTGAGTATCACGAGAGAAGTACCGTTTGTTATACTTAATTTAATTGTAGGACCAAAACGTTTGATGATTCGTTACTGTAAAGAACACCATCGTTCGAGTGTAATTTCTAAAAGTTTTAATAATAAAAACTACGTAAAAGTCATAAAGAGAGAGAGAGAGAGAGAGGGGGGGGGGGGGAGACAGAGAAGGTTACACGTAGAAACGTTGTAATCGGCGCCTACGATCCTGTAAACAGAAAAATACGCACGCGTCGTATACCTCGAAGGAAACAGTGGGGGAGAGGTGAAGAGATTGGGAAGACACCAGCGAGTTTGAGCACATTCAGATTTTATTTTGTCGTTCGCGATAGTCTCCGACAGGCATGCTCGCTCGTAGCTATATCAAAAGACTAGAAACCAGTCTAACTCGTGTCGCTGAATTTCTCACGTTCGCTTAAAAACACCGCGGCTCTCTTCGTACATCGATAATATCGTAAGTCGATTCTCTGCCGCAATCGGTATGCAAATGTCACCGCCGTCGGTGAGGACCTCGTCGAGATTTGTTAATTCGCGTGACCACTCGTCAACGATCGTTCGCCTCGATTCGTTTCCTCCTGAGGAACAATGGAATACAGTACAGAGCACGTACAGTAACGCGCCGATTTTAACGAAACTTGGTACACAGATGAAACAATGAAATGCATCGGACGCGTATCTCCTTACGTCGGTTGATTCGTGACGCATAACGCGACGTTCGAGGGTAGTTCTCATGAATCGTACATGAATCAGCCGACATAAAAAAAATACGTGCCCAACGTTTTTTCGATGCTCCAGCTGTGTACCAAGTTTCATTAAAATCGTCGCGCAACAGTTGGATGATGTTCCTCGCGAGCATGATTTTGTTCGTCTAAACGAAGCGCGGATAAACGAGGTTCTACCGCACAGTAAACGACGGGTCAACGCGAGAACCACGAGTCGTATCCTTGAATACTCGGATGCGCCTCGTACAAAAGCGGAATGCGAAATCACGTTTTCGTTTTCTGCGTCACAGCCGCGTGACGTAACGGAATCATTGATTCGATCAACATCGACATGCCTAACTAGTTTCAAAGGCGTCCGTCTTTGGAGTCGTTCGCTGTGACGCGGAATCGAGTCGGGAGTCCTCGCTTCGTTCGCTGTAATATATATAAAAACGTCGATCTGCTATGTTTCACAAATTTTCGAACGCCTCGGGGATCAACGTCCCTCCGTGACTATCCCAAGATTATCGAGACTATAATACAAAAAGATTGTCAAAATCAAAGTCATATTCACAGTTCGACAACGCAACGTTGCGATTGCAAGCTGTGGTCTGCAACGACCACACCCCTCTAATCACCTAGCCTAATCTAGACTAAACTCTACAGAGTTTTAGCACTCTCTACGTCATTGTTTCGAGACGATGGTGGGTGGTTTTCGTCGTCGAGACACTGTGTTTTATATTTTCGGTAACACCGTTTGCCAACAGAATTCTCGATGTAGCGGTGAATTGTATAGTTACTCTGTTCCTTGGTAACTGATTGGCGTTTCGCCAATTGTCCCCTTCGACAGTGATTCACGGTAGCCGCGAAGTGGAAGCGTACTAAATCGTCTCCCTGTTCGCGTAAACAATCGGGAGAGCTCCCTCGATTTTATTCACAGGCTTCAAGAGTGGTCGACGTGAGACGTCAAATGAGCAGACAGAGCTTGTTGCGGCTCTTTCTGTCGGGAATGAGGGCCTTTGACTTGGCGAGGTCCTCTGGCGCGCTTCTCGTGTACAGCGACCTGCTGATGCGATGCCTGACCCCTTTGCTCAACGTGCGACTGCCCTTTCTCAACGAGGCGAACCGCCCTAACGTAGACTTCTCAGGAACCTCTTTCCTCTCCGCGTGAGCGCAGTTCAGGGTGGTCACCGTGAACTCGATGTCCTTGGGCTCGTAGGAAACGAACTCCTCGACGGGTTCGTCGATGGTGTCGCGATCGATCCAGGTCAGACCCATCTCGACCTTCTCCGCGAGGTCCTGCCAGTGCCTTCTGTTCTCCATGGTGCCCTCGTACAGGGGCATTATCCAGGGGAACGTCTCCGACATGACCTTGTAAAGGGGCTGGCAGATGACGTCGATGAACCCAACCTGCATCTGCGGTAGCTCGTCCTTTCTTTCGCGGTCCATCATTGCCACGGGTTGCTGGTTCAGCTGCAGACGTTCCAGGTCTCCTTGGTCGAAGAACTCGTCGGCTACCAGCTTGGCCACGCGGTGCTGAACGTCCCAAGGCTTCGCTATTGCACTGACGTCGCAGGCGGTCATCATCATGCCGCACAGCACTGAGGACGATGCAAAGCATAGATCAGGGAATGTTAATCGCTTCGCGGACAAATTTTACGCTCCTGTAAGTTTATCCTGTGTAATCACTAATAAAGTTTGCCTAGACTTACGATGTCCCCTTGGAGGAGATATCCGAGTGCAAAGGGTTAAACGTGCTGTCTAGACAGAGACAGCCTTCTACAGGAGAAGCCTTCGGATCAAACTCATCGGAGATCTACCACCCAGTTCCTGAACTTGTAGCCGTTTCCTCGCTGAGTCTAATCCAAAGGCTTTCCAATATAATTTTAGTGCTCTCTGCATGTGTTAAAAGAGACGATGCTAAAGCTTACGTTCTTTCTTCTCTTCGCTCTGCCAGTCGAACTCCCCCTCGTCTATCAATTCCATGAACCGATTCTTCTTCTTGAAGTACACCGCCAGGTCGGTGGAGAGGATCGCGCTCTCGACCACCTTCATCACCCTTCTGTAATCCTCCATGGAGAGACTTTGGAAGATGTTGTTGCTGTCGGAATTGAGGATCATAACGCACTGGTCGAAGTGGTGGTGCTCCATGGTGCTGGTCGAGTACAGGATGGCCAACGGGGACTCGGTTTTCATCTGGAAGGCGTTGTTCGTCCCTCTGTGATCCAAGTCGTGGCACAGACAGGCGACCAGGAGCCCGAGGATCTCCAGGTCGGTCATGAACTGCTCCATCTTCCCAGTCTTCAGCATCGCGAACATCGTCTGGGCTACGTTCAGCGCGTGTCGCCAGTTGTGGTACTTTACTGGCCTGCGAGTTTAATTATCCAGAGAAATGGAAGCAACGAATTAACATTCAAAGTGGAAATGCCTCGAATAGATGGATCATAGACGAAGACTTGGCAGGGATAAATTACACGAATACCGAATAAATACCTGTAATTTTTCTTCACGCTGAGGATCCACCGGCAGAGGACTTCGTACGGTATGTGAAACTTCTGGATCAAGTTGCACTGCTTGAACATTCTGATGGTGGCCCTGCAGGTGTCTTCGTCGGTGAGGTCGAAGTCGATGAAGGTGAAGCTGTACAGATTATACGAATCCGCGGAGGGTATCGTCTCCGAGATCAGCTTGATCGTGTCGTCGTTGCTGGCCGTTGCGTGGTAACTCAGACACTCGAGAGCGACCTTCTGTTTGGCCATCAGCTTGCAGGCTGACTCGTACATCTGGGTGTTGTGTATCCCGAGGCCGCAGAATATGGCAAACGCCTCGAAGATCGACACGTCAGAGTCGGTAAAAGACGTCCCGTTGTCCTGTGGGATTATACTTGGTTGAACATCGTTTGTGACACGAATCATTTTTATTCCATTTATAAGATACTGGAAGAATAACCTTGTTAATCAACTGAGCAACCCCAATCACGGTCCTCTGACCGTTGACTATGGGCATACAGAGAATGCTCTTGATCGGTTCGTTTCCCGACTGGATCACAACTTTCTTGAGCCACGTGGCCACGTCACCGATGTTGAGGATTTGCCCCGTGACAGCGACGTACCTCGCGATCTGTCCCAGCGGGCTCGACAGATCGTTTCCGCTCGGCCTGTACACCTTGGCCTCCTGGCTCTTATTGTCCATCTCGAAGATGGTTGTGAACTTGTTGGTCTCGTTCGTGGCCTGGGAACGTCGACGAGAAATGTTTGGGCGAAACGTATGCGAGATCAATTTGTCAGGAAACCTGTTCCTTAAATCACGCGAAAATGTTAACGCATAGTTTCCTCTAGCTACTTACGTGCTGTTGGAAAATGTCCTCCATCTCGATGTTGTTGCTCTGAGCCGCCAGGAAAGAGAAAAAGTCGATCAGATTTACGAATTCGAGCAACACGTGACGGTGTCACTCACCTCTCGCCTCGACAACGGTTTTCTACTCTCTTGCGTCGATTTGCCGGGTCGCTCGACGATCTTCTCGAGGTGTCCCTGAAATGAAACTTGCGATCTCTCATTACGTTCCTCGGCGACATTTTCGAGAAGCTCAACCTTGTCTTTGCAATTTTTGCAATTTCACGACGATTTTAGCTGGAGAATTGGTAGACCAGAGATTGGACAAATTACAAAGTTTCAAACTTATTTTCTTCGAAAATAAAGCGTCGTACGACGAAATTTTATTCTACAATTTTGATTCAATTTTTGACGTAGAATCATCGGCTACTCGCTTGTACCACCAGTTACGGGAGGAGACCCTGTACAAGTTCTTTGAACTCGAATCGCTATTGCGAAACGTAATCCAGTAACTGTACGCTATTCCAATGAACTTACTGCCTCGCCGCAGTCCAGGTCCAGAAGGTACACGGCGCATCGTTCGCACTTGAGCAGCTCTTTCGCCTCCGTCATGATCTTGGTGACGAGGCACTCGAGGTTGTTCTGCTCCTCGAATATGCTCCTCGCGAGATTCAGGAGGATCTGGTTCCTGCGGTACTCTTGCACCGAGAGTTCGAAGAGTTGCGCGTTTTGTATACCGATACCGCAAAAGTACAGATACCTGGGACCAGTTTCACCCGTTAAATGACGAGAACGACGTCTATAGCGATCGGACAACCGTCGACCAACCTCTGAAACACCTCGACGTCCGTGTCGGTGAACTCGTTGCTGCCGTTGGTTTTGTTTATGATCTGCGCGACCCCGATCACGTCGCCCTCGTAACTGCAGATCGGCATCGACAGGATCAGCGTCGTCTTGTACCCAGTTCTCATGTCGATGGAGCTGTTGAACCTTGGATCCTGGGAATCATTTTAAACTTCCTGCTATATACTAACCATGTACCATAGAATTATTCAATGTTTTCTTTTTTTTTTATAACAGCCTGTATTTTATATCGGTTTACTGCTGTAGGTTACTTCGCGAACCTTGTAAGCATCTTTGATGTTGATGATCTCCTTGGTCTGAGCCACGTAGCCAGCGATCCCTACTCCAAAAGGTATCTTGATCTCCTCGTTGTTCGCGCGTTGCATGGCCTTCTCGAGCTCTGTATCCTGAGTCACGTCGAACAGCTTGGCGACGAGGTACCTGCGATTATAGCTACTAGTAACCACGATTACAATCAGGTACGATAATCAAGCGACTCTTGAAATTCCAAAAGTAATCGCTGCGAAACACGGTACCTGTCCTCCAGAGGTCCCTTGGCCAGGAACAAGCTACCGCGATCCGCGTGAGTGAGCAAACCGACGTTCACTAGGATTTTGTGGCAGAGGACGTTGATGTCCAGCTCGTTCGCCACGTCTCTGATGAGTTCCATGAACAGGTCGCTCTCGTCCAACCTGTTGAGCTCCTCCCTTCGTTCAATCAGCGAGTGGCTCCTGTATCAAATCCAAAACGATCGTGATCCCTGCGTTTCTTCTTTCGCGAGTGAACAGCGCGAAGATCGCTCGTGAATTCACCTGCTTGGACTTCTGCTGCGCTTGGCTGGCGAGCTGGAGGCCAGCCACGTTTGAAAGAGGTCGGAGGTGACGCTGTTGCGCTTGCTACGCGTCAGGAGACTCTCCTCTCGATGCAAGTTCCTAGCCGGCGACTTGGCAGGAGGCAGTCCCACACCTTGCAGCCGCTGCCGAAGCTCGTAGCTCGCGTTCTCGCGAAGCCAGGCCTCGGCAGCGTCCGGATACGCCTCCAGATACCTTTTCCAAAAATACACTCGGTAAAGACACCGACGTATCGATCGAGAATATCACGCTGGCCTGGATGTTCCGTCTATTTTGGCCATCGAGCGGGTCGCGACCGCTGGACACTGGGATGATGGATAGAATAAAGAGGATTCTTCAGGAATTTGACTCGATCGAACGTAATAGATGTCAGCGGTGACGTAGAATGAATTTACGGGGGACGTGTACTGGATCTCGAGTGATCTTTTCATCTGGAAAGCTATCCGATATCAACTGTTTAGAGAGCGCCCATTGGCAATATTGATCTACTTGTCAACGCGTTCGGTAAGGTTTCTAAGTACATAATCCCAACACCACTGAAGATCTTGGAACGCTTAACGGGATTCGCGAGGAATCGTTTAGAAACTGAGAGGATACCAGGATCTAGAATTCCGCAGAAAAGAATTTTTCTTAAACTTTCAGGCAAGGATAAATGGAATAAGTCGAAAGTTCCGAGGTAGAGGGTCCTCTTTGACCAACAACGAGAAACGAATAGCGTTCGAGTAGACACCCGCTTCAAAGATCCAAAGGTTTCAACTTTCATTTTTTTCAGCTGATCTCTCCTACCTTCCAACTTTCTCCATGGTGAGGCCATCCTCCTCGTCGTACTCGTGTATGGTCTCCTGGCAGGTGATCCGTTTGCTCCTGCACAACCTGACGATGTCTGTGTCCTTCGGTTCAGTCTTGGTGCTCGTGCTTAAAGGTAATTTTGATTTCTCTGAGGCACACGTCCTCGTCTTGTCGGGTTCCTTGCAGGGGTCAGCCGCGTCGAGTTCCTCAGGGTTGGGAGACCGCACCAGCTGGCACTCGCTTCTCTCCGTCGCCTTCGAGGGGGTTGGCTTCGTCGAAATCTTCATCTTCTCGAAGCTCTCCAAGTTGTCGTTCACCTGTATTCGATTACTTCATTTTATTCATCCACGTGATCCATAATCACGTATCAACGTTAGGTAATCACATTTTCAATCGTGTGATTAGTTAATCGAAACATTACTTAAAATCAACTTCAATTTTAACTATTCAAGACAAATTTCAACCGAGACGAACCTTTAATTCTATTTAATAATCAATTTTCAAGTGAAATTAAATTGCACGATGAATTTTATTTTATCGATTTCTTTTACTTTAGAGGGAAAGGAAAGAGTATATGACAATTATATGCTTTGATAACGCTCTTTCGTTTGATGAATCGCACCTCTGTGTCTTCCTCCTCCGGTAGCTCTTCGTCCACTTCGTCTTCGGACTCCATATCATCTTAGGTCTGAATTAATTACCATTGGAGCGCAATGGCGAGGACGTCTCGGCTACTAACTCGAGGAGGGTGAGAATGCGGCGAGGACGCTCGACATTGTACCAGTGGCGCTTTGTCAAAGTTTACGTGCTCTCTGTGCTCGAGTCTTCGGAGCCTGGACCTGGAATAAGTATTCGTTTCTGTGGACTTGTTAAGGTCTGAGAATAGAATTTTCACTTTGCTAACTCGACGAGTCGAAGGGAGAAAAAAAATGAGAACGCGAGGGATGAGAAGGGTACGAGAATTCGTAGCCTTATTATTCTTGACGACGTTTGACAAAGCTTACGCTTCAAGAAATTATGTACCTTGCTTGCGACACTTTTGTTTAATTTAGCGCTATTGAAAATTCTCGAGGAATCCTTACGTGTTCTTGAAATAATTTTCGTTGTCGGTGGTAAACGAAGAGGAGCACTGCGTACGTTTAGGAAAGTGTTTAAGAATTTGTTGTGCATACGCTGTTCTTCGTTTATCATTGATAGATATTTATGGAAATTTTACAGGTTCAGGGAATCGAGATTTAGATGTAAGTATGTCCTATCTTCTAAAGAATGTAACATGTATTTTATATATTTTTGTATTTATGGCCACCCTCGCGTATTTGCAGTTTAAACGAGCTTCGAGAGAGCTGCAGTTAATGGTGTTCGATTAAAACATTTAAATCACCTTATTTCAGGGTTGCAGAGAAGAGCGCATCCCTTTAACACGTTGACCGCCACGTCACCCATACCTTGGGACAAGGATTTTCGCTAAGGAATTCGATGCATTAATTCCGAAGGTGAGGTGTTAAAGAAAATAAATCTGGTATTGGTATAATTTAAAGAGGTTCCAAAAATAAGTTCTATCCCAAATATTACCCTTTATCGTTTCTACAAAATTTTAACTTGGTAGGAATTTTCACAATTATTTCTCTGGCAGTCAACGTGTTAAAACGATATTTCCAGCGACGAGCGAGCCTTAGCCCGTTAAAAAGTGTACTCAGGTAGGCCTCCATTCCCTGAGTAGGTTTGCGTTGTACTCTATTCGCGCCGAGAATAAGATTGTACTAAGTTTGCCCGTCGTAAACCCCGCTTGGCGTAACGCGCGTCCCTCTTTCGCTCTCTTCGCCCTCTTTCACGGGAGTGGGTTCAACTCGCATGGGAAATTCGCGTCTAATCGTTGAATTATGAAGTTGCGCGATTTGATATTCAGCGGGCCGTTCTTTGTCCCCGGGTTTTCTACCTAAAATAACCGTTGCAAACGCGAAACAACCCAGTCATCCGTGAAATTAACGTCCACCGGTGGACTCGTTTATCACGACGCCACGCCACCTTTTTGTTTATCACCTGGACGACCGTGAAAACGAACGTAATCTAACCTTTCCACGTTCAATTCCGTACCTGTCGATGACTTTTTTTTTAAACGTGACTCTTGTCAAGCTTCTGGGATCATTTAACCCCTTGAGGGATACTATCACATACACGTTTGATTTTATAGCAATGTTATCGTCGCTTGCGATCGCGATACATTTCAGAATTAAAAAATGTACAGTATTAAAGCGAGACAGGATATCTGTAGTGTAATAATATTATTTAATAAAATGGAATTTGAACTTTTTCAAGCAGAGTTGTCTTAGATTATCAATTTAATAATATTCCTCTAGTAAAATTTTCCTTCGAAACCTCGCCATTTTTCCAGCAGTAAATATTTTCCAATTATTCTACCAATTTTTAGAGCCAGCTTAATTTCATCCAAAGACGTCCTTCTTCCAACGACATGATCCTCTACTTGGTCGACTTTTGTTCGAAACGAGTGAGAATGATTCTCGAACGAATCTGTTACACCATTTACTCGGTATAGCTTCCGGAAGAACGCTTGATTGCGAGAGGTCGTTCACGCCAATATCAACTACCATTTTTTTTTATTACTAGTAGTATCGATTAACTAATTACCATCGATCGTTCCCACGGCGAGTCGATCCGTTGCGCGAATATTACAGCCACGAGACCTCTGTCTGACCTTTTAACCACTCTTATTAACCGTGCACGGCGTTTTTACTGCATCCCTGAAGCCGCATTCGAGCGAGAGCAAATCCTTTGTACGAGGGCATCGAAGCATCCTCGTCCTTATAATAACTTCTATTAACTTTAGAAAGAATCACCGCGATCTTTCAAGATTCATCTCAGCAGGTTCTTCGAAAATTATTTTCACCGTTATTCTAAAGAAACTACCCTCTTAGAAGCACAAGCCAGAAGCACAAGGTAACGCGTTGCTTTCGATCCTTGGATTTAACCCAAAAGCTTTACGATAACTTTGCGTTCTCTCGAGATTCGTCCCCCCTCATCGGAGTCCTCGAAAATTACAATTACTGTCTGCCAAGGGGAGACTTCAGGATTCAGATTGGTTTCGCAATCCCCAAAACAATGACACCCCACGAGTTAACGTCGAGTCTTCGTTCATCCATGGTTCACCCGAAACGCATAAAACGGTCTCAACCCTTCAACCGTGATCGTTTAACCCTCCCCTAACAAGAGATCAACGTAACCCCTAGGATTAGTCCAATCGTCGCCAAGTATCCTCGGAGTACTATAACTTTCCTCTTCCCTGGTCGCACTGACGTTTGAACATTTTTTCAGGATCCACTTGGGTAACACACCGAGATCGAGTCCTCGTCAGTGCTCCATTCGAAACGCATCAAACGGTTCGAATTCTTCGATAGCGTCTGTTTAAGCGTCCTCTGGTCAAAGGTCGACCTAACCCCTAACCCTATCGTCTCATCTCCTCGTAACCAAATCAAAGCTACGGGAAATCAGGCTGATGTTGGACCCATGCTGGGCTTCCTGGCCCCTATCCGTCTTCCGTTACAGTAATCAAGCTGATTCCACGGTCGTCGCATCGATCTCGAACGAGGCTCTGCCGAACGAACCGCGTTCGTCATGCTCATCGTGACTTCGCCGGTCGAGTCCTCTCGGCGGAGTGTCGCCAGGATTCGCGGGCTGGCGACGTTCACTCCGTGCACCCGAATCCGCAGACGGGTCCTCTGTCGACCGTCAGCGTCGCCGCATCCCCGTTCGTCGAGCGTCTCCTTGATCGACGTTTATCTCCTCTTATCTCGACGTCCGTCGACTCTCATCCCTCGTCTTTTCGTTATTCGTTGGCCAGTTGCCTCTCAGACTACGTTTCAACGAGTCTCGATGGATTATGGATTTTCTTCGGTGATTGGACTTTCTTTAACGATTCGTTCGTTTTCGGGTCTCCCTGTTAGAGCTTGAGCTATAAGGTTCCCCTTTTGGGGGCTCGAGTCGACTGAGAATTCCCCTTTTGGGGTTTAGACGTCTAAGGATTCTTTTCTTTGGAATTTTAATGTATGGGGTTCCCCTTTTGAGGTTCACGCGTCTGAGGATTTCCTTCTTTGGGATTCTGTCGTATGGTGTTCCCCTTTTGGGGATTAATTCGACCGGGGATTCCCCTTTTGGAGTTTAAACGTCCGAGGATACTTTCCTCTGGAATTCTATCGAATGGAGTTCCCCGTTTGAGGCTTACGCGTCTGAGGATTCCCTTTTTTGGATTCTCTCATCGAGAGTTCTCCCATTTGAGACTCCGTTTTTCACACTTGTACCGTTCAGGATTCCGTCGCTTCCTCGATACTAGTCGACAGTCACGCACATGTCCGTGGGCCTGTAGCCTATCTCAGCCTCCGTCGTCTGTCATCCCTGTCCATATCGGTGGCCAGCCAATTTCCTTTCGGATCAGGGATCGAGGCAATCCTCGCTAGCTTCCCACCTTCTCCCGCGTCTCGTCGTACTATGGATTTTCTTCGACGATCAGGATTCCTCGCGGGGGCTACTCTCGGTGACATCTGTGGAATTAGTCCACCGTCGCGCACATGTCCTCAGCGCTGGCTAGGATCGTCTCCTTTTATCTCAACCCCGTCGCCTGTCATCCTTGGCCAGCCAGCTTCTGTCCAAGTTAAGAAAAACTCGGCTGTGACTTCTCTTTCCTTCTCTTCGCCGTGTTACGGTCCGAATTAAAGGATTTTCCTTGGCAACGATCGGGATTCCATGGTTCAGGGGTTGTTCTGGTTCGCAGTATCCCGTTTGGAATTAGATCACCGTCACGCACATGTTCTGGGCACTGCGTAGGATGCGTCGGGACGCGATTGCGCGCGAGAGTCGCGAGAGAGTCGACTGGACCGGTCGAAAGCTCCAAGCTTACTGAAGCCAGGCCACCCGACGATGGGTGTTCGTGAAACACGAAGCTTGGACGGATACGCGCAAGCTTTCCCCGTCTTCGCGACCGCCTCTGCGTGTAGGCGTGTGTCTCCCCCCGTATGTGTGGGTCTGGTTGTGCATGTGTAAGCCTGTACGTAGGGACGGGGTTGAGAGAGTGGATCGCGAAAACTGGTGCGCGAGCTTGGACGCGAGCTGGTGTAGGTCTGTACGTGACGACGCGTAGGGCTGGAGCCAGGCGCGAGCTGTGCCGTGGGTGCAAGGGGTGCACGGCACGCGAGCAGTGGTCCCCGGAGGACGGCTGGCGACGTTATCGCGGAAGATTCTCCTGATACTAGTCCAGAAGGTAGCAAATTTTCTTGTTGTTAATTGACGGAAATTTGAATCCTCTGTGGCAGGGGTACCCAAACCTTTCAGCCCAAGGGACAAACTAGCTCGTCGTACCAACGTACCGTACCTTTGAATTACGGTTGAAACGTTCAGTTTCATCGTGTATGTATTGGCTTGTCCTGAAAGTTTGTGGCAATTTGAACAAAAATCTTCTTAATCGGATGTCAGACACGAACATCGGATTATTATTCTTGTATGATTTATTTTACGTAAAGTTTACAATTTGCTTATATTGCGAATTGTACAATCTAATCGACATAAACTGTGGCGTTCGGAGACCCCTGCTCTTCGGGCCCGGTGTAACATTCACGACGAGTTACAAGGACCACGCACCCGCTCGTCCCTTAAACTTGCAAGCATAATTCTTTCCAGCGGCAGCTCTATAATAAGTAGTAGAGCACTTTGTATCAGTCACGCAAGCGAATCAGGCAATTTTCGATACACGATAACCTCCGACACTGACGCATCCGTTTCCATATTTCATTAAAGGCCAGAACACCGCGGTGGTGTATTCAATTTATCCGCAAAATTGAGGGTATTAGTCAGGCTTGTAACGAGCATACAGTCTTCGATATTTCCAAATACCGGACCAATCTCGAGCAATGTCAGAACTCGTATTTCGATAAGGAAAGAGCAGCTCGTGCGTTACTAAATTTTTCCGCAAAATCGTGGCCCTTAATCTATCCCCGCGCGTAACTCCGTCGCGAATAGAACACGTAAATCTTGTATCAATATTCTGTTATCAGTCACGCGAGCCGAATGTGCCATTTCCAATATTTCCAAGTGCACGTCTGCACGTGACGGATGAATGGCCATATTTCAATAAGAATCGAACACGTGGGTTAGATGTTTAACAGTTTCTGAGAAAACGTAGACGTCGGACATTTTGGGTGTAGCTGAATTCACATTTTTATATCGGACGTGGATGGAGGTTATAAAGGTGTTCGGTGTTCTCGAATGCATGGCTCTGCGAAGGGTACGCTCAGGTTCGTACAAATATTCGAAATGAATATTTGTAGGTCAGCCAGGCATAGGGGTCGTCGCGTAGAATTTTTGGTATTTTTAAGGATAGGCATCTCTTTTAGAATTATGCGAGGAACGAGAATAGGACGTTGGAAGCGGTGTAACTGGTTACTCAACGAAGATATTGATCCTAGACGTTTTAGATGGAACTCCATTGTAAGCGGAGCATTTAAAACTCGTGTCAACAACGCGTACCAGTTACACGAGGAGACCTATACGATGTCTGCGATATTTAAGAATTGAACGCAAGGGTAGCATGCCTAATTGGTCCCAATATTCGTTGATCTTAAAACATAAGAAGTCAGATAAAACGTCTGACAATATTTTTTTGATATTCGTTGACCAATCGCTGTACCAAAAATCAGTTATTTCAAGACGACGTGATTTCGCTTTTCTTATTCAAAATACTCCCACGCGTCGTTGTTCCAACGACTAGCTCGCCAGACGACGGTTTACGCGATCGTCCTCTGTTATACTTTTATCAAAAAAAGGATTATCTTCGCCTTAAAATGACGTAAATAAAATCATCCCCCTGCGGCTATGCATCCACGTAGAGCTCACGTTTCATCCCCGTATCGTCGTACTAAACCCGCATCTAACGACCTATGCAATCCCCTCCCGCTTTCAAATCCAATGGAACGCGAACCCTCTCTGGGCTCCCAATTTTTCCTCCGCCGCCGTTCCGTGCAAGTCAGCTTTTATCCCCCTCCCTGTCTCGTGCAAGCTCACCGCTCCAAAGTCCATGCGACACAGACACGAGCCCCGCTGCCACATGTGTCACCCACGATACACGTACTCCTCCGCGCTTTCCAGCGCGCGCACTCCGTCGTGTGGGGTTCCCCGACACATCCTCACCGAGGACGCCTCCGCCAGGGTTGCCATATGTTCAGTGAAATCGCGTTGAGCCTTGCGTGACGTATCAAGGAACAGTGGAAGGGGAAATAGAGTACCTAGTAATAGAGTAATGGGTACAGGAAACAAAGATACATCGGTATCAGCTTTCTCCTTTGTTACGTGCGACGTCACTCTTGGCTCAACGCGTTGAGCCTTCGCTGGGGAATCCCTGGCGACGGGGAATCCCTAGTGACGGTGTGCGGAGGCTAAATCTAAACGCACTTTAGGAACTTGCTGAAAATTTGATATGCTATGAAAATCGATATTATGAACGATTAAAAAAAAATGGCAATTATTGCCCGCGCCGTTACCGAGATATAATTAAAGGAGCGACGTCACATATGACAAAAAAGAAACCTATAACTCTGTTTCTTGTGCCACGTTTATTAGCGAAGGCTCGACCGCGTTGAGCCCAACGTGACGTCACGAATCGCTGTATGTACGGTGTCCCCTCTCTGCTATTCTTTTACACGTCATGCAAGGCTCAACGTGGCAGGTTTCGTTCAACTTATGGCAAGCCTGCCCCCAGGTTGGGCGCGAACTTACCACGGGCCGTGCGTGCGCTCGCGGGACGAGAGCTCACGGACGGGGGATGGGCGTCTGTGTGCCCGCGTTGGGGATGGCCTGGAGATCGATAGTGGAGCACGGGTCCCGGACGCAGCATCCCCCCGTGTGTCTGCTCTCGCGATTTTCCACCGAAAATTTCGGAGAGCCCCGCCACTCCGGCCTGGATTGACTGTCTCGGTGTAGACTTCGAAGAGTAAGGGAGGATCAGGCCTTGGAGGATATGCTAATTCTCTGAGCGGGGAAATTCTGGGGAGTATGTTTGGGTAAACGCGACTCCGAGGTGTCTATATTTCAGTTGTAGCGTACTCGTTAAGCAAATAGTAGCGTACGTCTGTAACTCTTTGCAGTTGGATGTCCCCTTCGAGAGGAAGTAGAAAGTTGGGAAATTGTAAAGCAAACAACGATTCGTCTCATCTCGAGATTGACTTTTCTTTCTATACGGAATACACGTGTACTGCCAGCTAAAAGCAAGTAGAGTGCACTCGTGCTGGCCAGCAGTCAGAAATAAGTAGAATACACTGGTATCTGGCCAGCCAAGAGTAACTACAGTCTGTTTGAACAGACACGGAACGTATCGATGGTAGAACGAGAGACAAACCTCGGAAGAATTCTTCTTCAAATATCGCTCCAAGTAGAATTTTTCCGAAAAAATTTTCCCGTTATTTCTACACTGCGACTTATATGCATTTATGATGTAAACTAACATAATAATTTATGTATGTTTCCTGTATTGTACGCCGTAAATGCGTAAAGTCCGTAATTTAGTTGCTTCATTTGAATAAAACGTGTTCAAGTAGAATGAACCCACGCTTGGACAGCCACGAGCGAGTAGAATGTCTAGACACAGATGTGTCTAGGCAGACAGGAGGGGATAGAATGTGTCGAAGGTAGAAAAGCTGTGTCCTGCTCGAATACTAGCTGATGGAAGTTGGGTGTCGAGAGTGATTTAGATTTGTATTGCATTAAACTCGATCCCACGCTCGATATCAGGATTTGTTCGCGAGGGTTTGCTACCCTTGGCGCGCGTACGTTGCTGACAGTGATGCGGCTCTAATCCGTTAACCCTTTTTGCGGTCCTTCACGTCGATACTCGAGCCTCTCGTGCTATCATTATGTACAGTGTGTTTAAAAAGAAAAGACCATCCTCCAATCTCGATCAACAGGGGAGAGTAATAGATACGTTACGAACTGGGAAGAACATTTATTACATTAATCATAGGTAAGCGAATCATTTATTAGTTATCGTTCTGGATTTTTTTCTGTTTGAGTCAGGCATCCTCGAGTCTCCCTTTCGAGTTGCAATTTTTTTTTCTTTCTTTTTACCAAGATTTATATAGTCTCGAGCACTACTGGGTACAAATTATACTCCTTGGACGTAAATGAGGTATCGACTCGAGTCGCTGGTTCGACTGTGTCCGCCATCATTCTTTCCCGCCGTCTCACGGTCATTTATCTTTCTCCGTTGAGAGTTTACTTACGAAACCGTGGCCGTGAGGAGAGAGGACGGACCTCTCCGTGAATTAAAAATCGATATCCCGGTTAGATTGGCGGGGATTATTGCCTGGGTGGATCGGGGAGATCGTTTGCACATCGTAAATCTCCATTTGGGAGTAATAAGCGATATTTTCGGTGTGTTTCGTTCTAGAACCTAACAGTTGGGTTATTTATGTATCGGAATAACCTAATTAAGGCTAGCAATTGTCTTGAAATTAAGTGCAGCCTCTATTCTTGAGGCACTCACTTATCGATACGCGGGACATTGGTAGAAAATTTTGCCTCGGTCGTTGGAGACCACTAGGCGTAGTGAACTCAGCTACAGGAGGTTGGAAGGTACTAGGCTCAGCTACGGGGTGCTAGAGTCACCGACAGATCAAACAATTAACGTCCGAGCGAGATCTGGAGATCTCAGAGTGCAAAGAATCGATCCTCCTCGATTCCAAGAATCTATCCCCCGATGATAGCCAACATGTAATATTCGATCGCCCCTGCCATCGTTCTTTCTCGCCGTCTCACGGTCGTTTATCTTTCCCCGGCGGGAGTTTACTTGCGAAACCGCGGCCGTGGAGAAAGCAGAGACCATTGTGAATTAAAAATCGATATCGCCGTTAGGCTGTCGAGGATTACCACGGAGGTTGGAGTGTTGGGGTCGTTTACACATCGTAAATCCTGATCCAAGCGGTGTCAGGTGATACCGTGGCAATAACGCGTCGCGTAACCTACCGAGAAATGGAAAATCGCGGGAATTACATCCGAGAACCCCAACCACGACGTACCATTTCACCCTAGGTTTCAGAGGGTGGACGTGAATACCGTAGACATTGACGGGGCTTTTGTCCCTCGTTTCGGGCACCGAAAGTCGTTGGAGTGGCCGTACGTGCGGCCAGTTCGACGTTGAGTGACCCTCCGTCACCGGTGAGATGAATCGTTTTGTTTGTACGCGCTCTGCTCGTAAGGGGATGAAAGGTTTCGAAGATATGGTTTATTTTTATAATAGAAATATAGTCGAGTAGACGGTACCAGGTTCGGTTACGGGGTGCCAGAGGGTACGCGAGCGATTCTTGGACCCCTGCCAAATCGGGAGAACTCGTGCAAGCTCGATGGAATAAAAATTTCTCGTTCGCGACAAGTGCAAATATTTGACGAACGATACGACGAAGCTGTTTGCACGCGCGGATTATACGTTTTAGCTGCGAAGAAGCTCGTAAAGCCTCCGTTATCCGTCGTAAATGCGGGCTACGCTAAGGGAAGGGGCGAGGGGGCGACATCCGTGGCCCGGAGGTCTTCCGTTGCCGCTGGATAAGTGGCGATTGGATGGCCAGGTGGCGAGTTGATCGATTAAATTCGCGAACAGACGAACGGATCGAGGGGATCCACTTTTCGCTACCAAACACTCGATATCGTCGAGGGTGCTTCGATTAGACGCGCAAGTGTTTTCTGATGCAACGGAGATTAATACCGTTTAAAGAACCGCGTCGTCTGTTTGCCTTTTCAGCGTTACGAATACAGTAGAATCTCGGTTATAGAAACGAAATCGTAGCCCCTCCCGTAGTGGAACTCGGCACCCTCTAGCCCCATATAGCTCAGCCTAGGACCTTCTGCTCCCCCCCCCCCCCCCCCGCCGTATTCTGAGCCTAGTGCCCTCTAACCTCTATAACTTTTATTAATCAACGAGTCTGCTCCTCGAAATAATGAAAATTCTAACAGATCGTCGAGTTGGCGATCGCAGAGGGCGTTACGGACGATGAAACTCGTTCGAATGGTATACCCAAGGGCGGTGGTTTCATCTTTTATCGGCGTCTCGTTTACGTATAAAAGACGCCTGGTCTCGCGAGGATACCCTACCTCGAGAACCTACCTAGGAAGTTCTAACGACAAGCTTCGCGAGGCAAGTAAGAGGAAAAAGATGGAAGCGAGCCACCGGGGGAGCAAGGCGTCTCGTTAGCCGTCGCGAAGGGAACGGGAAGTCGAATAGGAGGAGAAGAGGTCGAGAGGGGAAGACAGGAAAGAGATAAGTGGAACCGTCCTCCTCAAATTCTAATCGGAGTCCTGAATGCCTGCTGATTTTATCTGGCGTTTCCTCCGTCGGCTGCTCGCTGCTGGCATCGTTCCCGTTCGCTCCTTCCGGAGTCTCTTCACGTACACCAACGAAAATGAATAAATCCACTGTCGTTATGATTCGCAAGAATCGGTAAGCGACTTCGAGGCACGTTCGCCAGCGACGCTCTCCGCATCCTCCATGCCCCGCGGAGCGTGCCTTTGCTTTTCATCTATTCCCGACGAGCGTGGAAACGGGGATTATAACTTGTCATCGGAGAAAAATCCGAGGTGTCGCGACTTCAAAGGAAATTCATCTTTGTTAGGCTAATAAATAAACGTAACGTAAACCGTGGAAGCGTCACAGGTGCCTGGGGCAGGTTCGGCTCGTGTTTCATTTCGACCAGGATCAGACGCGCGCGAACATCGATTTTCTATTTATGGAGCTCAATTTAACCAGCGTTATTATGGGATTACGGTGACGTTATCGTCGTCCTACCAGAGCGGTTCAATGTTCTTACGGTTACGGTGCTCGCTGTCCTCGTCGATGGCGCGCGTTTAATTAATTAACTTATTTTTATTTAACCACTTTATCGAGTGGAAGACTTCGTATTTTAACCAACGCCTAACGCAGACCTAACCCAACTCTTCGTTGCATTTCGTAGCTTGTTTCGAAAAAAATTAAGTAGGTACGATCATGGTCGTTTTTCGTTAGATTTGCCCTCGAGGGCTGTAGCTACGTTTGGTTGTGTTGTAAGAGTAACGCGTTACATGTTTCGACTCGTAAGACTTTGCACCCTTATAAGTAAAAGCTCACTTCCTCCCTTCGCTGTACCAGAAATGAGTCCATTTTTATATCGCACCTTGCGAGCGTAAGCTCCTTGCAGTAGCCCGCGTACATTATGCAACAGCAGCCGTGGGACTGATTGTTAGTCCTTCTGTTTCCAATAAAAATCGGTTATCCTCGTTGCTCCGCGGGAATCCCGTGAAACGAACAGTGCTTATCGTTCCACAGGGACCTCCTCGTTCTGCTTTCTTGCGTCTATTGAGTTTCAGCGCTGTCGTTGCGAGTAGAGTCTAGAAGGCTGTTTCTTGCGCGCTCCTACGGGATAGGGGGTACGTAATAGTTTGTTTCGATAGTAGGGCAATTAGCGTAATGTTCTTTACGCGGTGGGGTAGGGGGGAGGCGTCGTTGAGGTAACAGGTCTTGTTTACCGTCGCGAGCTAATTTGTTCCTTTGCTTGCTTTTGCAATCAGGAACGCGCAGAGTTTGAGACATTGAATTTTAACACGAATCGTTAAGCAGAGTTATTCATTTTCGACATTTTTTTTTTTATTCTGTAAAAGACTCTTTAAAAATCTAAAGAAATTCGTATATTCTGTTTAACACGTCGAGTGCCATAAATTAATTCTGAAGGTGATATTTATAAAATATTTGGGGTGGTCGTGAATATAGCACAAATTAAGCAAGGTACAAATTTATTTTCTCCAACATTTACACTCGTCGAAATACAGGGTGCCAGGAAAGCCAGTAGTGATGTCGATCGCGGTGATGACATTTGCACTGGAGGAAACGTGCCATCGATATGGAGAACCTTCTAGAAACATGGACTAACGAGAAGACATTCGTTGACAAGTCGTTACGCCTTGAATTGTTGCGACGAACAGCCAAGGTGAGTTATAAATTGTATCGAATATTTGGAAAGAATCGTGTAAATTTTTTAACCGTATCGCAATTTAATTTTATCATTTTATTTGCGTAATTCACGTCCAGTTTTTAACCCCAACGCAATTCTATTTTAATAAACGCAGAATGTGTACTTAACGTAGGAGCAATATTTAGCTCCAGCGCGATCCTATTTTATTTTGATCAAACACGTTGCGTCTATAATGTCTATATACATCCACGTGCAACTTTTCTATCTAACTTTGGATACGCGAGTGACGAAAGTACTCGCTTATCGGCTTTGAAAAACTTCAAATTTTTATCGCGTCGCACTTTTAGTTCTCAACCTTCGGAATAATATTATTGCTAATCGTCGACGTCCTCGTGACGCAACACCGCAATCTAAATATACTTTGTTCGACTTTAGTTAAACGTAAATGTGTCTCCCCACATACAGTGTATCGAATAGCTTGCTGGTAATTGCTTCTTGCTCTCATTTTTGAATTTTTAATTCTATGTATCCTGCTACCTTTTAATATTCCCAAGCACGCAAAAATGGAATTAATGTCGAGCATTGTCGTTTCCATGTCGCAATTACGCTTCGTTTATCAGTCTCGTTCGCGTCCTTCTTCTCCGTTTTTCCATTACGGATTCGCCTTTAATCGCGCGCATAAACGTGCTAAATTATCGTACCAATAAAACAAAGTGGAACGTTTAACGTTTGGCGTCACGAGAATAGTGAAATTACCGTACGATATCAACAGCCTGGACAATCTAATCAGACTCCATTTTCCTTCCTAAGTGTATCGCTAATAGCTGTTCCCCTCATTTTTAAATCATGTCGGTTTACTTTTAGGCGCGCTTTGACATTTAACCTATCGCGACATCTAACAACGATCGCGCGTATCGTGGCCTCTGTAATTGCCTTACGCGACAACTTCGTCGCTCGTCCCACGTTTCGTTAATACGAAGATATTTTTGCCCTCCGAGAGGAACAAAATTTCTTTTTCACTGCCTCGATTAGAAGCTTAGTCTCATTTTCATTTTAATACCTTTATTTACTTCCACCAGGAACATTTGATACACATTTTTATTTAATAACGTAGAAATAAATTTCTTTCAATTTTTATTTCATCGACTTCGTTCGCTCGCGTAACAAATATTTAATATACATTTACGAATGAACGTTACTTTGCCTCTCTAAAATCACTTTTTCAACAAACGGATAAAGCGGATGATTTTATTTCTCCATCGTCCTGGAAAATTTACGAGAAATTCGTGTCCGTGTAAATATTTTTTTGTCGGTCGCTTTGCGCATTGGATTCGCGTCCGTCGCCCGGAGATATCGTTATTAAAATAACCCAAAACGCTTTTGCATTACCGTCACGCCGGTGCAATTACACCGGTAATTTAGTTGCGAGCAATTCAACGGATAATTAGTCGTTTGACTGCGGCTACCACTCGCGAGCCTCGAGCACGCTTTTCGTTCACAGTGGGAGAGTCGCGGTTGAACCGCGTTAATCATGTGCAATTTTCGCCCGTACACGCGACGAGGTTTCCGGTAACGTGGAAACGTCGTTTCGTAAGCTTTCCCCTGGATTGAAATAAAACCTCGACGAACAACCCCCGACGCCACATTTTATACCGAGCGAATCGCAGAGACTGTTCCGTTATTTATATGTTTTCGCGTAATTTCACGTGGACACTTTATTTATTTATTTATTCATTTATTTTGTTATGCGTCTAACGGATTACAAATGTACCTGATAATTATAACGATCGTAAAGGTACGATAATAGGCAAAAACTTTATTGTAAAAGCTATCAGGTCGAGACTTGGAAGGTTGGTATTTTTGTGTACCAAAGTGACGAGTACAGTTTTTTATTTAAATTGTACGAGGGACCCTCGAGGCTCGCGCATCCTGCAGTCGTGGCATTTGGAAACTGCCTTAATGTCTCGGTTTCCTTCGGTTGAGGAAACTTCCTTGGACGCTGTCGTGGCTTGCCTAACAGCCTCGGGACATTGCATAGTAATTTGGGAGATGGTAATTTACTTCGTTATAAGTTACGACGGAGTTACTCCCCATGGTACAGTTAAGTGGAAGTACAATGATGTTGGTAATGTTGTTTCTGAACGTTCTCCGGGGCATGAATTCGACGCGGAGTAGCTACGGAAATTGATACGAACGACTAACGGTTAATTAGGTTAGTTGGGGTTACGTTTAAAAAGCACCACTTCTGCTGAACTTGGCTTGTTTTACGCGAGCACCGCCGTAATTTAATATGGCGGGCTTATTACCTAATTATGCGATAATGAGGCTAAAAGTAAACAGGGATAATAAATGTGCAGAGTGAAGGAAAGAATATATAATTAATATTTCTTTGATTAAAATTGAAATTAAACGTTTTGGAATTTGTAGTAGTAGTAGTAGTAGTAGTACCCATCTGATTAATCGATTGCTTATTTAATTTTAAATGTTTGTAAGATATTTTATTTACTTTCTTATATTTATTATCCTAAGCAGTCTCTTGGGAAATCCAGTTTAATTTAAAAGACGATGTTTTCCCTCGAAATTGTATATGTTAAAAATTATCGATTAATTTACACAAATATGGCGTCGAAACAACTACAAAACAGTATTCTTGATTATATCGAGGTCGAGGTGTGGCGAGCGATCAAAGATCGTCGTCGGAATCCTGAAATCGTTCGTACTTTGCCACCGATTTTTGGAAGGTCTCGTAGTCCCTCTTTTTGTCATCCTGGGTTAGTAGCTTTCTCCTTTCCAGGGCTAGGTATATTAACAGTGGACAATAGCCAATGTTTACAAGCCCCACGATACCCATGACCCATTGAAACCCGATCGCCTTCACCAACTCGCCTCCCACGATTGGCCCTGGAAAAAATAGTCTTTAAACTTCTATATCCATGGTATTGTAAGTTCATATGTTTATAAATGCACTTGGTTAGAATAGTTCTAGGTGAAAGGGATGATTCTAAACTTGTAAACGGATAAACGTTTGTACTATTCCATTGAAGTTCAATTACCAAGCGAGTAAGCCAGACTGACAGCCACCTGCTGAATGGAATAAACGGGCCCATAGTCGCCATTTTGGTCCACCAGGCTGGCCAACAGCGGTACCAGAGCGGCGTCGGCTACGCCGATGCCCAAACCTATTCCCAAATGAGGGATTATCAGCTGCGACATGGTACTAGCCAAGGGAATGAAAATGGCGCTGGTGCCAACGACCAGCATGGCCAGAACCGCGATCTTGCTTCGCCCGTAGCGATAAGCGATCATGCTGAAGAAATTGGTCCCAACCAGGTACCCAACGCTGTCTGGAAGGAACACTGTTCCCAGCTGCCATTTCTGCAAAGGACATAATCGTGCGATCGATTGAAAAGTTTAGAGGATGTGTCACTTATTTCGAATAGACTTACAGTGTATGTACAGAACGCACAAAAAGGAGCACAAACCTTGGGCTTGATGCGTTTTTGCAGCCATATTGGCAAGCAGGACTCCAAGATTGCCATCGGAGACGTCGAACACCATATGGCCCCGAAGATGATGAGTATGTGAGGATCGGAGAGCAGGTGCGTCCAAGACGTTTCTTCTTTTCTAGCCTGGAAGACGTTCGCATCGTTTTCGTATTAATCACGAATAATGTACAAGGTGGATGATTTAAAAAGACAACGCAAGCCATCGAAGAACGCTCACCTCAACCTTGGTCTCGATGTCCAGTGACAAGACTTGTAGACCTGAAACGTTGATTTGAGTATCAGTATTCTGGAGCTTAAGAGTGGATTAGGTGGGTTTTCGAACAAAGAGTTCCGTACATATGGCAACGACGATGAAGCAAGACACCAGCAGGAAAGGTGCCATTTTTCCCTCGAGGTCGTACAGCACAGAACCAATCGGGTATCCCACGAGAACGCCCAACGCGATGCTTCCCAACACGAAGCCCATGATCTTCGACCTCTTGTCCTCTTCCGGGTATTGGGAGGCTACCAGCGACATCCCGGAAACTCCTATGCACGCGGAGGATATGCCTTGGACGCTTCGCGCCAGGAAGAGGATCTCGTACGTTTGTCCAAACGCGAACACTGCGAACGATTATTGCTCTCCAAGTTGGAATTTCAAGCTATTCCAATAAACATCCGATCGGAGAACATAGGAAGGAGTGAAAATCTTATTAGGAGGCCAAATATTAAGTGGTCTTTGTGATTATTTTTTCCAGAGAAAAATTTAAGACGTACCTAAAATAATCTCAAAGTTAAAAAAACTTTACGTCAGTTCTTCGCGAAAATAAATATCATCGCAGATGTTAGATCGTACGCTATCCAATAGTACGAGAACAAAATTTTAGCTTTCCGAGTATTTTCATCGGTATGCCTGGCACTCGAGGTGTCGAAGCTCTGAATTATTCAATCCAAGGTATTATTTTCACGAGAAACGTGGAAGTGACTCAGACGTCTCTCTTCCTTCGTAAAAGTTTGCGTTACGATCGAGGGCGCGAAGGATACGAAAAGACGGGAGAAGAAAAGTGCAGCTTACGCATCGCCGCCAGCAGGAGACTTAAATTCCCGAGGAACAATGGCTTGGTGTATCCCAGGGTGCCGGTTAGAGTGCCCACGGCTGGATTTAGTATTAATTGTACCAGGGCCTTCGAGCTCAGCAATAATCCCACGCGGCCGTTTTCATCGTTTGCGTCGTTCGTCGTCGAGTTTTCGTCGATGGTGCAGAGGTAATCGGGAATAATTGGCACTGAAACGCGAGGGAATCCCACCGATTGTAAGAATTAATGAAAAGTGGCTGGGGAGATTCTCTCGAGGCGGGGATGCGCCTTTATATTAAATCTTTTCCAACTCTGGGTCGAGAAAAAACTTAATCCCCTAAACATCGCGCAGACCAATTAGTGGCACGAGTAACTTTCACCATTGGCCCTTTGTCTCGCGATGTTCTCCACTTATTCAATTTCCGATCTCCGCCATGCTTGTCGCCGCAATGGCGTCATCGGCTATGGAAGCGTTACTAATATTTACCAACAACCGTGAGTAAGACATTATCCAGGAAGAGGCTCAGGTAGACCACAGCGACGAGGATCGCTCGTGAGTTTTTCACATTGTCGAACATCCTCGCTCCAAACTTCCTTACCAGCTCTCGACGGAGAAGCAGCCAATAAGCGATTACCAAGGTCTAATTGCATGCTTCCGTTCGAGTTCTCTGTTTACTTTTCCCATCAGCGAACGATGTTGGTCGCTTCGGACTAAAACACCCACGTTGGGAAAATATTTTTAACGAGCTGAGATTTTTCCACGTAATTTCAGCTGGAAAATATTTTCCTAATCGAATGAAAGTTAAACTGGATCGTATCCACCTCCGTCGCGGTTGTTTCGCGGGGACCCCCGTTCGAATTCCACACTCGATACAAGAAACAGGGATGTATATACGTGACTGGAAAGCGAGCCAGTCCTGATCGAGCTTTTATAGCGGTCGAAACGCGTTCTTGCGCAGAAGCTTTTTCAGAATCCCGGAGCTCACGGGCACCAGGGGCCCTTTCACGATCCGATGCGCTTTTCGATTTATAGCCAGTTATGGCGGCTTATCGCCGACCGCCAGCCGCTCTTGGATGTTCGTTATTTTTCACGGTGAACTCATGGCGCGGAAAAAAAGTTTCGTCGTCCATTGCGAACAATGGATCCTTAAGGGAGCGTTCTGGCTCGAACGATTGAAAAATAGCCGATTTTCTAGAATTTTTTTTTGTAGAAACAATTAGAAGTATCGAAACCTTCCTATAACGTCAAGTATCGCTAAAACTACTTATTTCTATTTTTCTCATTAACGATTATTTTTCAAAAAATATCACAACATTGGCCCGAACCATGCGTAGTTTTCGCGATAGGTTCGCGCTGCATTCGCCGTTTTCTTCTAGTAGTACATATTCAAAACAAATCAGACTTACGAATACTTAAATAAAACAATATTTCGTGGAATGTGACGCAAAGAATTTTTTTGCAGAATATCGAATACCGACGAGACGGTGCCGCTTTGACGATATTTCACGTCGAAAATTCAGTGAATTATTAATCTTCAAACGGATTTTAATTCCTCACGGAATTTTCCGCGACGACCAGGAAGTCCTGCCGGTTTCCGGTTACGGTACTGTCATCGATATTCCGTCGGAACATACACCTGTGCCCTGATTGCGAAATTACGATCGACCGTAATTCAATTTCGGAAGGGAACATGCGGAATTGGTTCTCCGTTCGCGAGTCCTTTCCTCGCACAAAGCTCTCCCACGGCGTTGCTTCGTTTTGTACTTTAATTAAGTCGACAATGGCGGACCAAGTGCATCGGGCATTTTGCGCGCGGGAAATTGAACGGGAGTTTCCGTTTCACGGTTAGATTCGTTGCTGAAATCGAGTTTCTTTCCATAACCTTGCGGTCCATTTTCAGAAAAATATCCTCGATATCTTGGACACCGAACAAGATTTTTATTAACGAAAACCGGATATCGGAAACGGTATTCGAATCCTCGGGATTCAATTATTTTTAAGTTGTGTGTTTCAAAGGTACGGAGTTCACAGGGACTAAGTGATAAAAAAAAACAATCGATCGCTCGAACCGAAAGGATTTATTTGAAGAGGGTTCACAGTTCTCTATTCGGCGCGTAACTACAACATGAACACTGGCGGATTAGAGTCTCAGAATCGCGTTATCCTCGTTACGTTGTCCTCTTCGTCCTCCTCGCGGATGGTCGCCTCCATTTGCGTCAATCTTGGGCTGACGGATCTCACGGGATACATCTCATCGTGGGATCTCCTCGCGGTCCCGTGGTTACTCTCGACGTAGACGTCTGTCTCGACGAAGTCTTTCTCGTTCTTCGTTTTCTTCTTCCTGTGGCACTTGGGGCGGGCGTACGCGGAATTCACGCTGCTCCTTTCCCCAGGGCTCGTTCTTGACTGGAAACGTTACTTCTTCAGTTCTTAACGTAACGTCCAACGTCACCCTCTCCCTAGAACGCTACTTATCTCGACAATTTTCATGAAACTTTTCTGTGCAGGAGCTTTCGCTGTCGAAATAACAAACAACGACCGTCTTACTTACGAAATACGGAACACGTATATATTTGTATCGATAGGAGAGTATACCGAAAAAGGAAGCGGGGGTTACATTACTTTCGACAAGACTGCTTTACAAAAAAGTTTCATCAGAAATGTTGTCTAAACCCTATTTATAGCAAAAATCCTTGCGTAGAATTAAATAACCAAAGTATCTGTTTGACGTAAAACATAGTTCTGCTCTAGTGTCTGCACCATCGGACAGTAGGTATTACATTAAGTAAAATGTACTCGGCCGACGTACATTAGAATCGATTTTCTACCTCAAGCAGACAAATTGGTGGGGGGCCTCGGTGGCCTTGAGCGGCCAATTCATTTCTTCCCTCCCACTGGCGCCACCACGCTCCCCAGTGGCGCCGCTAATGGCACCTAACCTCTATCGCATTTCCATTGGTAATTTACCAGAGCTTCGCGAATGGATACGCGTACCACGAAAGAAGTTTTGCGCGTAACCAATCGGAGGTCGCTGCCAAGGCTACGAGAAACAATTGACAAAAACGTGCTTCGAAAAAAGTTTGAAAAAGTCTCACGTCCGCATCCTCGATGCAGACTTGCGGTATTTTGTAAGCGTTATTCACTTCTCGCATCTCCGTGTGGAATCCGTAGTTGTTGTACCCGGGGATCCTCCTCGAGTCGGGGCTCCTCGAGTGGGTCAGGTACTTCTGGTTCGGGCTGGAGCTGCCATAGTAATTCGGGTACGCGGGCGCGACCTGCAGGTTCGTCACGCTTCCTCCAGCTGGGTGCACGTAATCGTAAAACGGACGTGTCTGCGCAACATAAAGCATTTTTCGTGCGCAACGTTTCCGGATGACAACGCTTGGTCAAATAAATACGATGAATTTCTATTTCGAGGGACGGTCTTTATTTCGTGGCAGTGCTTTAACGCCATCTCTGTAAACTTGAGTGTTCGCGCGACAGATGGCGCGAGCATGCAGATTCGAGTGGAAGGATAGTGGGGGATAGCCACTGTCCTTGAGTAGCCTCATTTAAAACAACGTAAAGATAGAAATTAATGAATATTTTAAAAGAGGACCTGACCTGTCTCATGATCGAGTTGATCCTTGGATCGTGGCCCAAATCGGTCGATCCAAATCTTTGGCCATACTCCTTCCCCCTGGCCAGGTGGGTGACCATGTAATAAGTCCTCGGTACGAGGACCCCGATGATGATCAAGTACGCCGTGGCGACGATGCCGAAGGAGACCACCATGTCCCGGCACTCTGGTTCCACCAAGATGAAACAGGTCAGCCAGATGGCCCAGGTGATCAGCAGACCGATGGAGGTCCCGAAGAAACACTTCCCTTCGCGATAATTGCGCGGCAATCGGGCGATAAAAAAGCACACCACGAACAACGTCACCAGTAGAAATATGTCGTAACCTGGAATTGTTTTTATCGATTTCTATAGTCTTATTGAAAACACCATGGGGATTTATTAAACGGGGGTCCTCGATAAATTCTACCAAGGCTTCGTTCTGGAAGCGTAAACGCAGGACGGTTTCGTTAAATGTTTTCTGCTGGGACGTGGACAAACGAGGGTTGGATTCGGGTTATTTATCCACGAGGAGGTGGAGGGAAGAAGAAAGGTGGTCAGGTCTCGCGCGGACCTGGAAAGGAGGCAAGGTTCGAGCTAACTAGGACTGAATCGAAACCAAAGGAAGGCTACAATTTACCCAGCAGAGCAATGAAGAGAAGGCTCCTCGCGACGACGGCGGAGTCTTCGTCGCTGAGGACAAAGAACATGATCGATATGGCGAACTGCACGCCAAACATGAAAAACACCATCAAGCCTTGCAGGTATCCGTTGATGTGAGCAGTGAACACTCCACCCTTGGAGAACACCAAGAAGAAGGCCCTGGATAGCATCACGGAGAAGTCGATTCCGAAGGCTAGGGTCGTCACCAGGATCTTTCTGGAGTTGAGTGCCTCTGCTCCTACGTAGTAGTCGTTGATGCAGAACGGAAGGACCGTCAGCAGCGTGAAAATGTTCGCCAGTATCAGGACGATCGTTAGCGCTGGATTCCCATCGAGGACGTCCTCCGCGATGAAGCGGTAGATAATGAAGACGGCAATCACGCCGCAGGCGAATGTGCCGCACACCACCACCGTCAGGAAAATTGGTATCCAGTTGCCCGACTTTAATAAACCCCTGTCGAGTGTATCTGTAACGAGCGGGGACATTAGTTGGTCCGTTGTTACCCAGCGTCTGGGAATCGTTTTATCGAGAAACCGTTCTTGTAGGGTTGGGGTATCGATCTACGGACCGAGGTTCTCTAATTATCCGATTATTCCTTAATGAGGACTTTCTTTTGTGTCCCTGGAAGATGGGATGCCAAAGAGGACTCTATCTCGCTCGTAGATCTCGACGAGGTCCTAAAATTTGTTGTCCTACAACTCCATTAAATTAGAATTAATTTGTCTAGTTCTTTAACGAAAAGTCATGAAAGAGGTCAAGAGACCTACATAGAAGTCAAAAGGACAAAAAGAACTTTCGTTCCTACCAAACGTTTCCCACACGTACCTCCGTCTCCAACCATCCCCCTGAATCTAAAATGTTCCCCCAGCTAAAGTAAGACAGTCCTTTTGTTGCAAACCTGTGATCACACCGCGTGCACCGAACCTCTTCTTGAAGTTCAGGCAGTCCTCGCAGTTCCTGGCGTACTTCTTCAAGCAGAGCTTGGGCATTTTGGGCACCCTGGACTCTGGCGTGACCCTAAACTTGAGATTCGCCGGCTCCACCCTGTAGGTGGCCATGTCGATCAATTCCTGCTGAGTCCTCATCGCCACGATGTACTTGATGGAGTGGAGCCTCGGCAGTATACGAAGAGCGTTGTACACGTCGGAGTTGCGGGTCTCTGGAGCTGTGTGAGGATTGAACCGCGGCAGGAGGCAGGTGGTCTCCGTTCTGCGAGGACAGTTCCGCCTCTGGAGGTCCTGGAGGACCTGCGCCAACTCGAACACAGCTTTGCCGACGCCTAGAAGGTGCGACGAGTGGATCACCGTGTTCCCTGCCGCTGCGAGGAAATCGTCCGTCGAGGACACGTCCTGAAGTAGGTCCAGGTTGAAGGGTGGCGTTCTCACCACGTAGGATCCTAGAGGTATGAGATCTGGAACATGGAGACCTTCCGTGAAGCCCTGTATTTTGAAGATTTTCCCCACCACGACTCATGCTGTTGCAATCGTTTGAAAACAATTTACCCACGTTTCGTTGCGTCACGCGCTATTTGCACAACTCGATGGCACTTTGATCATCCGAATCCTACTTAGGCCTTTCTTTCCTAAAAGGATGAGACAGGTCTAAATCTATCGGAGTTAAACCGATTTCTAGTCGAGCTGGAGAAAATCCAGTTAACGTAATCCGTTTACAAAATGAATTTTCTCGATTCGTTGCGCGGAGACGTATCGCAACGAAGCAACAAGTAACTTGCTAACGGTCACATTCTCACCGTCCACGTTGGACCCATCCAACGGCAGGACGATCCACGTCTTCCTGGGTCCTTGGAGCTTCTCACCCTTCTCGATCCACTGTCGAGCGTCGTTCCTCCCGCCGATAACAGCTATCACGGCCTCCGTGTCGCCTTCGTCCAGCTCCACATTCTTCGCGTAGTTTTTCACGCAGATGCCGGCCTCCTTGGTGGCGTCCAGGAAGAAGTTCAACGCGAATTCGGAGTCGACCAGCAACAGGTCGACGATTTCGAACCTGGTGCTGAGGTAGTGCACCATCAGGTTTAATAAAGGCTTGGTCAGGTTCTGGTCCTCGTATGTGCTGATGGGCAAGACGCTATAGTTGCGTATGGGTTCCAGGATCGCGTTGTACTCGGATGGCAACAGGATCCCCATCTCGTAGCGATCTGTGCAGTCGGAGTCCACTGCTGCTTGCAAGGATTGCTTGAACACCGTCATCTCGTCGTGGCAGGTGTCGAAGACCTTCAAGCCTGGACAGAGGATCTCGCGATGAAGGAAAGTGCCAGGAAACTGTTAACATTGCTAGAGTTGTCTATTGGCCCACTGCAATCTCAGCTCACCTAGCGAAAGACCAGGGATGAACTCGTACTTATTCAGAGCGTGCGCCACGTAAAAGGCCGTGGTGATTTCTTGGAGACCCTTGGCAGACGTGACGTTGCAGTAGGGTCCATGGTTGATGTCCAGGAACACTGGAATTAATATTACAAACCGAAATCATGTATTTAGGAGCTGGTCCCCGGTTACTAGACTGCGGATTTTATGCATTTGCGATGCAAGATAATACAGGGTGTTCCGTAACTGATGGTACCAGCGAGTAGCGGATGATTCTACGGAAAATTTTTTCGTATCGGGCTTTATTTTCCAACATACATAAAATTCGCAGTCTACCGATTTCAAATCGAGCGAAGCACTGTACACAGTAGACTAAGAAAGCAGAGTACAAGGAGGACGCTGTCTTAATTTTCATCCTAATATTTCTTAGATCACTCTGTACAGCGTGCATCACGCAATATCCCGATGAAATAAAGTCCCCTTTACAAATAGCCTATCGAGGCTATACAAAAATTCATTCATCCCTAATTCATCCCGGTACCATCTTGTTCTACCTTTCACAAAAAAAAAAAAACACCCAGCCCACCCTAAATTGCGCGACACACCGCCTTAAGAATATCCTGCCCTTACGGGACAGCACAGCATCGCCAGGGGTCTCGATCATACTGCGATTCCTGGAGCACATGGCTCGATCCTCCAGCGACAGCCCCAGCCGAAGAAGAGTCAGCAGGATCGTGACCTTGGCCAACATCCTCGTCATCGACACAGGTGGACCTTCAAAAGAACACGACCGTGCCCGTGTCACTGGCTGAGCAAAGTCTCGAGTAGGTTCCCGTCATTGTCTACTGTTTAATCGATATCCCATCGAAGGGGAAGCCCCTGCCGGTCGAGTCACTCAGTCAAACGACTTCCTGGGCGTCAGTCCGAGATGTTCTCCTCGAGAAGAGGACCCATCGTTCCACCAATTCCCCAGAGATCCTCGGGATCGTTCGGCAGGAGATCGACGCTCGAGAACGACGCTGGAACACGCAGGACGAGCTGCTTATCGCGATGGGTATCCTTCGTGGAAACGTAATCCTCCCAGTAGCGCATTAACCACGACGGGATCCATCAAATCGCGTGACGAGACCCACTGTTGGTCCAACAGTCCACCTGGAACACGTTCTCCTCCCGTGTGTTTACGACTATCGACGCCAGCATTTCACATTAATGCCAACCTGTACTCCAGCAAACCCGGGCCCAATCTCTGACGATCCACTTAAGCGTTTCCTGCTAGACCTACACTCCTAACCTATTGGATTGGACGCGGGGCTCCGGAGGTGTCCCGTTTGCCGCTTCCACACGCACTTTACTCCTCGAATCACCATTATCGATTCGCTTAGTCAACGCTGAAGCCTCCGACACTCGTGGGTCGCTCGACTTCTGTTGGATGGGCCTCTAGATTCGTCCCATTTCAAACTCTAGCCCATCGGTTCTCCCAATCGATAAGCGTCGACTCTCCTTGCATTTAGTAAAGATCTACCCGAGAATCCAGGTCTCCTTATGTCTCGAATCCTTTTTCTGACCTCCTCTCATCCGAAACTCTGGTCCACGCGTTCTCCATCCACCGCTAAAGTCTCGACTCTGATTACAAGTAACCATCCAAGTCTTCGCCAGGTCTCCACCAGGTCCTTTCCCTCGATTCTCTAGCCTCCTCTCGATGACTCATCCAACATCCACTTTGTTTACATATAGGTGTCTAGCAACGGCACTGCCTCGCCCAGGCCTTCCTTAACCCAACTCTCCGAGACTCCAGCCTCTGCTTCCCCAGTTGAATTCCTAGCCGTTGTTTGTTCGTCCAAAGCTGCTATGCCTGGTTCTAGGGGTCGACTGAACGACGTTACGTTTTCGGCGACGCAACGAGGCGTAACTTTGATGACCGCGTCGAAGGGAGCAGCTGGCGCACTGCACACGGCAGTGACCACCGCGGAAGCCATACTTCTTGGCATCCCCCCTTTTTTAAACTTATTACGCGTTCAGTCACGTTGTGTGTTCCGCAGCCATTTAAGTCGCGCACATGCGATCTAATTGACAGCCGGGGTTTTTTCGTGACTGGCGGATAGGATCGTCACGGCCGGGGAACCCCACCATCGTTCGATGATCGAAGGCGACAGCGAGATTCCTCGAAAGAGTTAACCCAGTTCGATGTTCCATTTCATCTAAATCGATGACTTGGGCGAATCACGCTATTACGAAACCTCCTCGTTTTCCACTTGCTTTCTCGATTTTCTTTTTTCTTTTTTTTCAAGAGGCACGAGGAGAGGTTACGGGGGTTGTTTTTGCCAGTCGTTCGAATTGCAGGCGCTTTCCGCGAGATTGAACTGTTTGGGAGGACGCTGAGGATGTGGTTTTTTTCAGGGAACTTGAAATTTAGGAGACAGGGCTGTTCGATGGTGATCGATGTAAGGTTGAGGGACGGGGTTAGAGGTGGGGGAGGGTTTTTCTGGAGGACCTCTGGTTGGATTATTATTATTATTATTATTATTATTATTATTATTACTATTATTATAAGAAGACAAGTGAAAATGGTGGTTGATAGGAAGCATTTGCAGAGTCGGGTATTATCGGAAACTGGTAGATTATCTCGCAGCTTAGTCGACGACCAAGGCCCCTATTCGCGACGAGGGAAAAGTAGGTGAAGCGACAATGTCTTGCCCGCTCTTAATTATCAGATTATGAGCAACCATAATCGAAGGTGACAGGGTACAAGGTTCCTAATCTAAAAAAAGAACGACCTACTTCGGAGACTCAAACTTCCCCTTCGCGAGCTGTTTCATTTAGCGGCAGGTTTATTTTAGTGGTAAAAATCAAAAAATCGTTCAAAATCAAACAAATACTTTTCGTAAGATCTTTTTTTTTTTAAATACACATTCTACACGCTTTCGACTATAATAAGATAATACGATTAAATTAAGTTGGTTTTTCGCACGAGAATCTTGAAAAGTACCCAGTGGCAGTGAACGCGTCAGATGATAATTTTCATTCGTACGAGACGCTAGTCGGAGGCTGGCTCGCGAACCAGTCGCGGTATTCCAGGACACCGAGTATCGACTAGGCGCGTGCACGAAGCTATAGAGGGCCCGGTACACGAGGAACCTCTCTCCTGAATTGTTCATTTATTAGCGTAGTTACGGTTTAAAATCTAGAACAAACTACGAGGACAGCGGGCGCGGGGGTCGACGTCTATAAATTCGGTCCTAGACTTCCAAACTTGAGATTCCGTGCGCGGCGAGCATCAGCCACGAGGAGGTTGTCCTGGGACGGCTTCGATCCGTCCGACTGGTTGCGCGACCAAGGCGCCGATCCATACCATCTTAAGTTCTCGTTGCGTAAATAATCCACCGATTACAGTCATCCGCGGTCATCTCCCGCGCCATTCCACCAGAAAAACGAAACGCTTTTTTCCCGGTTCACCCATGTCGCGCGTAAAACCAGCCGAAGGACGAAGGTCGCTAGGTATACGCTAGGAATTAGTATGAAAAGGTGTTTCGAAAGGTTACGGCTGTAAGATTTTTCTTTCGATAACAAGTAGCCGACACTCGAATTATCTTTCGCGCTCCAAGGGAAGATTGGATAGGATTCGTAAAATAACGTTGACAAACGAATTACGTAGTTTCCAATTGTTTTGAAATGTCATTTTAGAAATCTTGGCGAATCGTATTCTGGAGACCAGACGTAATCAGTTTTATTGTTTACAAGCGTCGCGGTGATTTCTCAATGCACGAGTCGATAAGGACGGTGCATCTGTTCGAGTCTTCGATTTTTCCTTCGACGAATTATCGTGAATGCTCGTGTCAAGGACGCCCCATGACGCAACTGTGCACAGTGGCGAAAGTTTCCGTGTAGAGCAAACGGCAAATCGCCGCGTTATTGTCGAACGACATCTCGCCCACTTTGAACTCCGGATTCACCGCGACCTGAAAACGTAAATATCGTTCGATTATCGTTTCCCTCCTATGGTATCGCGATCGCCAAGGCTTCCCAACCGGGTTTATGGACCGGGGCCGTTCCAATCGCGATCCTTCCACCCATTGGTGCAACCAAAATCTTCAAATACATGGTCCGTATTTGTAAACAACAGTTATCATTTTTCCATAATGGCAGGTACGAGTGTCTCGTCATTTCCAATGGAACATCGATGTTTTTAATACGATTTTCTATTGGAAAGAATTTTTTAAGTGTTTCTTGTACGTGTGGAATTTCATGGATTTTAATATGTTTAGGTATAGAAATGAATTTCTATATCTTTCACGCCTGTCCAGTAATAAAAGTAAACGGAAATAATGCGTCTCGACGTCCACGAAACATCCATAGAATTTCAACGGAAGCTTTCATCTCGCGGAACACTGGCGCGTGCAGTCGTTGCACGAGAACGCGCCACGGTCAGAGGTTTAATAAAGGGTAGCATAAACACCGGTGGTACCTTGAAGGTGTACTGTCCAGGCTGAAGCTCGGATATGTCCACCCACTGGCAATCGATATTGTACTTGTACACGTCGCTGCAGTTCACAGAAATTCCTTGGTCACCGTAATTGGCGCATTTGTACCTGAAATCGTGTACCGTGCGCGGTTTAATTGGCACGCCAATTACACGCGTCGCGGGAGACTCGCGGGAGGGGATAAAAAAAAAAATGTCATTGGGAACCCTTCGTCTCGCGTCGACAAGCCAAACGATATTCGGTAACGAGGCTGATCGCGTTCGGTTCCAATTCCGATCCGTGAATATATCGAGGTTTATTACGATGCACTTTGAAGTTTATTATGTAAAATTTGTACTGGGAAATATCGGAAAGTGTGATCTCGTCTACTTTTTCAAGAAAAATGTGCGAATACGTATTTTTATTTAATGATGAATTCTGAAAGTTAGTGTCGAAGAAAATGAATTTGAAACTGGTCCAGGAGGAAAGAGTTTTTCGTTAAAGCATATAAATTACGATCGCATTAATTAGGTTTACCTCTGTTCGACCCCGGGCAAGCATTGATTATCCTCCAGGCAGAAAGACGCCTTGTGGCCCTCCGCGAGTCTGGTTCCGTTCGCATCGAGGACGTCGAACGTTGCAAACACCTCCATCGAGTGGTAATGCCTGTGGTTAACAGCACGCATAGAATGGATTTTCATAAAACTTCCATTTCTGGAAGTTTCTTGGTTAATCCTATCTTGGGGATTCGAGCATCAAAGCCAAGAGGGTTTGGGAGAAGCATTAACCAGATATCATTTCCAAGAACACGGCTGTTCTGCAAAGCTGCCGTTGATAAAATCGGGGCCAGGCTGCGCCAAACAGCTTGGAAACTCGACTGGACCGATATTACTTCCCTTCCTTTCTTCCCCGTGAGAGAGTTTTATATAAAACGCAACGAGAGATAGCGAGAACTGCGCGAAATTTAAAGTTTCACGGGATTCCTCGAAAGAATTAGCCGAAACACGAGCAGCCAAGCTGTCGCAACTCGGTGAACGAAACAGGAGAACGTTCTCATCAACTTTCCTTCGTTACACGTTTTCACGTGGTACGATTACGACGATAACCTAGCCGCTGGCTACGAAATCACAACCTCGAGGAGCAGATATCGATTGAAATCGTAAACCATGCTATCGATTGGTACAGGATTGGATACCACTTACACTTTACGTTCCTGTAGGGGTGCTTGAAAATAATAGGTAGAATTATATAATCGGAAACTGGAGCTTCGACCTAGCCACGGTTACGTAACCCACCCTCTGCACGGTGCATCAGGGAGATCGTAGCAGTGGACAGATAAAAATAAAACAAACTTAACTTACGAAGACTTCGAGTCGTTAAGACAATATTAACGCAACACAACTTAATAACACGATATTAACAATTCTTGCGTTTGGATAATCCTCTATGGGACGAATTTTTTTATTCGAACTACTTGCAAGACAATATTGTTATTGGTGTCTAGACCGGCTATCACTCACATGTGACACATGTGCCATTCCCAGAGGTGTTTAGGAACAGAGGGTCGAAAGTCGGCGGTTCCCGCGTTCAGGATCCTCGCGGTAAAACGAAGCAGTCGTCGCGTCTCCAGGTGCCAGTTCTCCGACTCCTTTTGCACTTTGTACGCCTGGGAGGCGACGCAATTCTCCTCCATGGCGCACTGCAGCCAATAGAGTTGCCTGTCCTCCAGGTGAGCGGTGCGCATCAACTCCAGGTGGTCGAACACCAGGTCTGGCATCTCCCGGTGGCAGACCACGCTGGCCACGTTCTCGACGAGTCCTGTTGCCAGCAATTGTCGTAACTGAAATTCAAGTGATTGTGAAACTTCGCAGTTCGTAACATCTCTTTCACCTGGACAGTCCATAGTCCTGTCGTGCAGACACTGGCTCAGGCTGTCTTCGTCACCGCGACACTGGACCCCGCTGACAGCCATTGGTATCTTCAAGCCCCCGAAAAAGTTCGTCTGGACTGCATCGGAGGCGTAACCAAGGCTCAACTGACGACAGACCACCCCCGCCTCGAACAGAGTCCATCCGTCCCCGCATACGACACCCCAATCTGAAATTACTCGCTAGATAAAACACGTGTAAAACAAGATGTTTCGCTTGGAAATTCAAGATAAGTACCAGAGTTCCCTAATTTGACCTCGACCCTGCCTTCGGAGTGGACGCGACCCCCGACCAGCCTTATCGCCACTCCCTGTTGATGGATATCGTTGATCCTCGACTTCTGCGGCTTCCTCCTGGGCTTCGTTCGTGTCGCCGTCTCCCCCTCCTCGTCCTGTTCACCGTGGCCGCAAATTACACCAGCCGCCTCGCTGCTCTCGCAGTCGGTGGCGCCCCATCCGTCGAACCTGCACTTGGACAGCTCCTCCTCGCTGCCGTCGCAGTATACGTTGTCCATCCAGTATCTTCCTGGAATAATTTTTTTCAACGAATCAGGACCCCCCGTCGCCTATACAGCCAGTGACGGGGCACGAACAGGTCCCGGGGTCTTTCGAAAACGAGGCTGGAGGGCTGGGAAGATTACTCCTTGGAGGAGTCGAAGTTGGGAGGATTTAAGCCAAGATTACTCGGATTCTTAGGGGGCATGGATCTCTACAATAGGATGTTTGGATCTCTTCCACACCATAGCACTGATATTCTCAGCTAGATTGCTTGGATCTTTTCTACGCCATAGCACCGAGATTCCCAGCTAGAATACTTGGATCTCCATACTAGAATGCTTGGATATCCCCGCTACATAGCTTTGGTGTTCCCCTCTAAAATCCCAAAGAACCCACAAACAACAAAGCGATGACTCAAACACTCCCTAATTCAACCGCCCTACATCGTGTTCAACAAGGAATGATTCAAGAGCATTCTTCGCAGCCTCCCTCGCTAGAGGTTCTCAACGTTTATACTTAATCGACAGAGTGTTCCTCCTATTCGTTAGGTTGGTAGAGCCAACAGGGGGCAAGTATTGACCGGAACGACGAGACAATATTATCTCACTTCTGGCCTGGCCGAAGTGACCGTTCGCCGTCGGTTTAATTGCACCGTCGAAGCCTAATTGCCTGCAAACCACATTGGCCTCCAAGTAATCCCATTCGTCGTCGCACACGCCGCCCCATTTCCCGTCGTGAAGTATTTCCACGTTTCCTGCGCACCAATCGAATCATCCCCTTACAGTTTTCCGGTTACCCCTAACCGGTGGCAAAGGTTTACGGAAATTGCACGGTGCAATTCCGTGGCGCTTGCGCGACATTCGAAGCGAATCGAACCGGGCGAAGGGTTCTCGACCTTCGCAAGGTCGTGGCACAATTCAGACGGAGGCTCTCGGGCTGTTTGAGGTTATGGCGTAATATGGGGAAATTGAATTTCTTACTTAATTAGTATGCAAATTGGCACGTTAAATTAAATATTAGGGATGCGGATGTCGTAGATTATAGGATAACAGTTTCCAGGCTGATGTAGACGCTTTTAGATAATAGTTTTCTAAAATTTGTCTAAATTAAATGTCAGGTTTCGTGTTTAAAAATAAATTGTTATTATAAACATATACATGTGTAAAGTCAGTTCATGCATGTATATATCCATAATGGATCATTTATTCGAAAGCATCAAATCTATCATTTAATTTGGGCAAACAACTTCAACAAGTCGAAACGATTGCCGGCTGGTAATAGAGTTACTGTTTTATTAGAGAGTAAACCACGCGGAAATAAAGTGCTGCGTAAGATTAAGCGCGAACATTTAGCAGCCTGGAAAATGTTGGGCGGGCGGGAGGCAAAACTGCAGAAACAGCATAAGGTTGAAGAGCGAATGGAATGTAATACGCCCGTTGGAGGGCAATAAAAATTGACACGCGAACGTCTGGGACGGATTCTATCCTGTTTTATGGTCCAATTCGACGATGACCGTCCCATCTCATGACTCGCGGTGCTGTGCCTACGTGACGTTTACTACGCTGACACATAGTCGTTGACATAAATCATCCTCTGAGTTGACCCCTTTTTAATCGTCATTGCACAACGAACAACCGAGGAACGACGGATAAAACCGCAACGTTTCACGTAACTCGCGTTTCCACGCACAGAGATTTATAGACGGTGTCCCGATAACTGTGCTACAACCGCAAACGGCCAGATAAAAGATTGAACATGTGGCGTAAAACTGCTGGGTCGCCCTTTAAATAGAGCTTGGGAGAATTTAGCGAATTCGAAAAGTAATTAACACTGTTTAGAAGGGGGATGAAACAAGTCAAAGAAGTATTCAATGTTTTTCGTGATTCCTTTTACAGAAAAGGATTTCCTTAATTTTTGTCGAACATAATATTCTAACGATTAAAAAACCCTTTCTTTAATCTTTCTGTGTAAAATCAAATATCCCAAGAAACACTTAATGCTTGGCCCCCTAATTTGGTTTTCCTCTTAATCGAAATAATTGTCGTTAATTGCACGATTACTGGGACACCCCGTACGGTTCACGTTTGCCACACGATGCTTTTATTTGGTCACCTGTCGTAATTCGCGCGCAAGGCGTCACGGAGAGGACTCCTCGTCAAAGCGGGAGTTTCGAATTTCGAACCTCGTGTCACGTTTGATTTCAAATTAAAAAAAAAAAAAAACTCGTATTTCTTCTATAAATCGCGCCAGAGAGACATTTTTTCGACGTCCACCGCTAACACCAAAAGTGTTACCAAAACATTTTGAACCTCGTCTGGCTTTTATTTTATACATTATTATTATAAATACATATAAAAGAATGATTATTTTATATATTCACCCGTCGAATAAAAGAACTCCCCTCGTGTAATAACACTTCCGTTTTGTCTTACCTTCGTAGCTATGCTCGCTACCCACCAGCTTAATCGCGCCATCTTGTTTCTTCAGCTTGCGGAAGTCCTTCTTCAGCTTCTTCACGATCCTCGCCTTCTTCTCCCGTATTTTGTCCCAGGTGGTGTTGGTGCCGTTGCAAACGTCCAATAACATCGACGTTACGATTAAACTGAACAGAACCAGCTTCCACTTCATCCCCAGACTCATTTTTCTTTTCAAATAGACGGTTATACCATATTCTTAGCTTGGACCTGATGGAACTACGCCATCGTCCTTTCTCTTTTTTCGATAATCGCAGGGACGAGATCGATGACTAATCGATGGCGGTATTTAAATCACGGCACGTGTATTTCGTTTAATGCTCCACGGGCTACTGATGCGTGTGCCGCGTCGATCACGCGATACATTTGCTCTGGTCGCCAGAACACATGGCGAATCGCTTTTTCTAGCCTCCCTTCCATCTTCTTTGCGTTACGTGGCCCCGAAGATGCGGATGATTCGACGATTGCATACGATGCGCCAGACGCTGTTAGGGATCTGTTTCTCATCTTTCTATTTTTTTTTTTTTTTTTTAAACAGCTTCTTACCATTAGATTCTCGAAACCTCTTGCTCGGATCGACTACGTATTTGTACAAGAAAATCCACTCCAAGATTAGAAAATGTTATGAAAATGTGAAGTTGATATTATCCTCTTCAGTCATTGCCTGACTATTATGGAAAACACTTCGTTCGCATCGAAAAGTTATTCACGTCATTTCTCATACGAATTCGGATTCTGCCCTCGATTAATCCCAATTAACGAGACTTTATACTCCCAGTAATACCCAAATCGATTTCTGGTTTAATTCGAATCCATAGCCCACCCAATCGGTCAGCATCGATTATACTTTTATCCCCGTTAATCCAGGTTTCCAAATAGACAAACCACCGTGGTATTTCCGTCGCGTCCAGCAACGGAGAATTCATCGAGACTCCTACACTCGCATGATAAGGGCAGTCGGTAAAAAATATTTTTCGGTCTCGGTATAAACGATCGGTTCGACGATTGTGCAACCACGAACGATACGAGCCGGTGTATCGAGTAACGAGAACCACGTTCCGCAGGCCGCAGAGGCTTTCTAAGCTGCGGATCTTTTTCTCCAGATCGAATTGCCTTTCGTTCGTCCTGCTGACTGACGACACTCGAGCTCCGGACGAATATTCGAAAACGTTTGACGGGTGTCTGTGCATTCGTGGCAAGTGAAAATTGGGGAAAACATATTTTTTTATCGTGAGCAAGGTAGACGCGCAGAAAATTCCATCTATTTTTTCCCTTCGATGAAGAAGAATTTCCTCGATGTATGTCTGCTGAACGCGACTTTTTCGCCGTTTCTCGCTCGATCGTGACCTCACCGCCATCAGCCAGAGGAGGACGCGGCAAAAAATGCTCATAATTCGAGTAACAGGCCGCTTTTGACACGGTTCGTTTCGTGGCGCAACCGCGACGAACACGGTGAACCAATTATCGTGAGCTATTAGCGAAAATGGCCCACGGCGAAATTCTTGACATACTTTCGATACGAGGCGCGTCGTCGAGAGTTTTTGGGGGTACGAGGGAGCGTTCCCCTCGATCCGAACTGTATTTCGTTTTATGACGTTTCGAACTTCCGGTAAAGTTGACAAAAGTTTGCCCGCGTAGCACTTAAATTGTTACGTATAGTTGTTTACTTTAAGAAAGGCTCGATTCGCCAAGTCAAAATTACGTGGAATATTCCTAATAGAAGGGAAACTTTGAAATGGAACAGATAAGATGCCTCGATGGTAATGTAACAGCCTTCGGTAACAAGTATCGATTAGTCTAGATATTTGTTTGCGTAGCATCGCTCGTCCAGAAGAGTTAAAAAAACTGTGTTTACATTTCTATCTAGTCCGACCCCCTCTGTTTTTACTATTCCAAGGGCATGTCCATACAGGACACCCCCTCCACGAGTATCGAATTCTCAAAATTCTCAGAATTCTTTATTTCTCGATAACAAATCAAAAAACGTCGATGTAAACGACCCTTGGTGGCTTCATTTATTTGAAAACGTTATTAATTCACTTTTACTACTCCCAAAGATACAACAATATTAAATCGAATTCTAGATCCCTCGTCGAGTACCACGCGCTCTGAAACACCCTGTACAAACGTTTCGTTCACTCCAATCTTGAAAGGAATAAAGTTTCACGCTGTCGAGACTTCTTACGCGAGCGCAGGACGACCGAGAAGATTTCTAAGGGCAAAAATGAATCCGGCTTTTTGTTTTGTCGGAGACGATGCACATCGTAAATCGTCTCGAGCGCATAATGCGCAACATCGTGTGTACCCGGGCCAGGTGAATTATAGCTCTCGATCCCTTCTAACCGCAAACCGCAACCATTAATGACACGCGTGATCGATGCTCCAGATGCATTGTTACACACGTCGCTTCTGAGATTGCTCGTTTTTACAGCGTGAGATGATTTGGGAGGGAGCGAAGAAATTCGCTGCGACGTTGCGTTTGTGATTTCCCTATAACTTCTAACGTTTTGGTTCGATCCGATTGGAAATTTGTATAGGAGTTGTTCGTGTTCCGACGGAAAGTATAGACCACCTAATTTGAGGATACGTTAGGTGTTTTTTTTTTTTTTTTTTTTTTTTTTTAAGTCCCATCTCAAATCTATAAGCTGATAGCATATATTTGCCACATTCGTTTGTGTCACAAATGTATACAATCCCTAATTTAAATATTACTTTGGAATCGGAGATTAGCGCCCTCGGTGGGAAGATCCCCAAGTTTCCAGAGAAATAGTCCTCATTCTCAACGCTAGATGACGCCACCATCTGTATACCGGTACTACAGGCACCTATCCACGATCAACATCTGTGTGTTTGTGATATTCTCATAACTCCTCCTATCTTTGTCCTATCTATATGAAATTTCATGCAATCCCCTTCGATTTCCATCGTTGTAAAGCGTCCGCATTATGTTCAACTATCGGTGTTTCTATAACTTAATAACGTCCTATTGCTGGAAGCCACGAGAAGCGCGTTCGAATTTGGCGCGTCAGTCGCCAAGGAAATATGGCGGCCGCGAAGAATCGCGGCCGCGGTCGGTATCCGAAGACGAGCCTAGGGACTCTACCACGCCCAATCGAAGTCGTCCGCGCGTCTATCACCGTCTCGCTCCCGCCAATCGGGATGGCTTCGTTCATCCTCGGTTGTCTCGCGGCTCCCCCTCCAGCCCGCCCCACCTAACCTGATGATCCGGCGGCGGTGCATCGCGGCGCGGCTCTAAACGGAGCATGCCAGTCAGTCGGTTTTTATCCAGCGGACGGGACGGTGCGCGGCGGTCTGGCGCGAGTGGACAGCGGGTTAATACGATCGGGACAGTGCGAATCGTCCCGTGTAAACGGGTAAAACACGTCCGCTGGTTATCCGCGTTTCCGTCGCCACGGACCAGCCGTGTCGCGCGCGTGTGTCGAGTCCAGATCGGATGCACCAGTGTGTGAGACTATCCTCGTGGTCACGGAAGGATCGAAGCTACCAGCGGAGGTGCAGCGGTCGGCCATTGCGCTTTCTTCGTGTCGCCGTTACGACCGCGCGGTGCTCTGCTATCGGTGTGTTACATTATACCGGGTGTACCGACACCGTGTACAGTGCTTCCCGCCGCACCCGTGTCGCCCTATCTCTATAGAAAGCGTCTGTGCGATCGTTTACGCCCGTCTCGTGTTTTACGAAAAACGACGTCGCTACGACTCGTGCCCCCCTGTGACGTGCGGTGTAGACCGTGTGTCGCTCTGTCGGTAACGGCGTCTCTTTCTTCCTCCCGTCTTTTCGTTTTGCTTTCATCGCGTTCCTTTTTTTTCCCCACTATCTTCGCGAAACTCGTGCGCGTCTAGCCGCGCTCGCCCGCCGTATGATCGGGCACCGTACCCTACGACGTGGGCAGCAACGGATTAAGATTGTGTGGGCCCTTGTATCACAGGTACTCGTGGTATGCATAGGGTGTCACGGTAAAAGGTTGATTCTTTGTGCGGGAATGGAAAGCGTGGAATCAAATTCGTTTTGTAGTATCTTAGAGAGAAAAGTTACTCGAAGAATCCGTCAGGTACATATGCGCTTTATTTTCCCATTTTTTGTTGGCATAAAGGCATCCTAACCTCTTCGAAGATAGTGGCACGAACGTGTGCGTAATTTCAAATATCGTAACTCGATGCTTGGTCAACGCAGTTGCGAATAAGTATTCGTAATTAATGTTTCGATTGGTAGTAGGTCTATACTCGTTTGGATTTTAATGTACTCGATACAACTTATTTCGTTGACAAAGTGGCTAAACGCAATCTATACCGAAAACCGTTAGGTGCGTTTTAGCATTAGTCATATGCGCCCATACCTGACACGTTTCCGGAAGTGGTTTTCAATTTTTCTTTTTACGAAGAATCCCCTTCTGGAAATAAAAGAATCAAACTCGATTTCTTTAGTATCGTTTAACGCTAATATTACCATAATAAGAAATATCGTTGAACTTTGTTACATTCCTGATCGGTAAACTGTTAATACGTAATTATACCACTTTCAAGTACATAATTCAAGTGGCCGTACTTTGGTTCAACGCTCGATAATGAAATAACTTTGTACCCAATCTCTGGGGGCCCCTGGGGCTGTAGTCCCTAAAGGTCCATTTCCACGTGACACGAAGTCACGACATTCGTCAACATAAAACTTTCATGTCACGTTCTCGTCGTAACGCACAGTAATCACGGGAAAACAAAGTCGTAACTTGGCGACATCAGAAGTCGTGATATTCAGTTGGCGTGAAATCGAAGCTTGCGGCGCATGCCTTGAGCCGGCACTGGCAGGGGGATGCATCCGTCGGAAGCTACTCGCTCGCGTGCTGTCTCTCGTGACAGTTTTCAACCGGTGCGTCTCGTGGCACCAGTCACGTTTTCATTAGAGATCTAACGAGAGCCGCGAAATTACGTTGCTCCGTTCTGGTGCTGGTTCTTTTCAAGAATTTCACGAATTGTTTATTTTTCGCAAACTTTAAAAAAATTTCAAATACAGACGGATGTAGAGAAAAATATTTCGAAAGCGAAAACGGACGATATTTATTCGCTAGAAAAATGACGTAGGTTTCAAGAAACAAACATTGCAACCTATGCTTTTCGAATTGAGTTTCGCGGAGTTAGTTGAAAAATGGCGTACCCTTAACCTTGACGTTATTTCGCAACTCTCGCTAAAGAGTCTCTAGTTTTCATCGTAGAGGAGATATTTCGGCGGGCTTCCGCGTCTACGCGTTTCCAAGTTCATGGTCGAGCAGGTGTTACGACCTCGTCGTTGCGCTTTCGGTCTCCCGTGTATTTACATTGTCGGTGTCGCCGCGTTAGCGCTCGTTTGCCTTCGCGATTGGCTCGCGACCGTTGCAGGAGAAACAGAAACGCGTGGGTGACCGGTATCAAAGTTGTCGGGACGAAAATTCAGAGACGTAAGTGTTACCAGTCTGCGACGGACAATGGGGACGACGCCCCCTCTCGTCTCGCGTTTGATTTTTCAGTTTGATGCACACGCACAAGAGACGGTTTGTGCGCGAGACACGCACCATCCTCGATGGCAGCCGCAGTGTCTCCCGATTCGCGGGCGAAACTTGGCTCGTTTGCTTCGTACCCTTTCAATGAACTCGCCCGTACTACCCATCGGCGTTCATTGTCTCTCATTCAATCGCCCCTTTCGTTCGCGAGCTTTCCGCATCCTCTTTACATTTCAGGCTGGGACGGAGATGGGCGAAATTCTCATTTAGATACAAGTAACGAATCAAATATTATCTTTGTTTCAAACGAAAAAGTAGTTTAAAATTCGATTAACATCTCTCCTTAGCTACCTTTCCTTGAATACGGTTAACTAAAAAAATTCGTGTTTGTTCCGAAAGAAAAAGGCCCCGACAAGATTCCACGATAGTCAGGTAATTAAATACCACAGCCGTTTCGACCATTTACGATCGATTTCAGCTGCGATAGAATTTGAATAAAACCAATATAGGATGTCGTGCATTAATTAAATTTAATTGCAGTAAATAAAGGTCCCCGTAACTTTATAATAAATAACGCTTCCCGTCGCGACCGATAACGGCCGCTCTCTATCGATATTAATATTCACGATGTTTTGAAAGCGGTGAATATAAAGAAAAACATTGTTTACGAGCTGACAACTCTGTAATCGACGTGTTCGTTGACTCTAAGCTACCAATTTGCTTATCTCGGTTTGTGTACACTTGTAAGCAGCGTGTTAGTTCCATATTCAACGAAACATAAATTTCCCTATCGATGTAAAGTAGAGTTGAGAATTGTTTCTCGCCGGGTAACCGTGCGATCGATCGATCGTTTTCGATGTTCAGCTATCGAACGTATAACGTGCTCGATCGAGGATGTATCCGATTCACGATTGAAATAATTTACGTTTCCGTGTCGCTGGAAACCGTGCGACGTATTGTAATTGCGCGTGTGGCGTCGAAACTATTCTATTATCATTGCGTCGATCGTTTCTTCCTGTCTGACCGACGACTAAACACGCCGATACGGAACAATTACTTTTTCTGCGATGTTGGTTACCGCCTGCGTTAGACGAAATTGTAGATACTTCAGTCGATTTAAACATTCCATTTTGTCCCTAGTCGATCAACAAAATTACATACAGGGTGTCTCTTCGTTATCGTCGACGACACGAAGAAAAGTCAAGGGATAAAAATGTTTTACATCGATGTATTATCCATTTTCTAATATTATTACCGACCTCTATTTTCTTTCTTCGCGTTTGTTTCCATTTTTCTGATTTTCACCATATTTTTCGATTTATCTGTAGTTCTATCTGCTTTATTTTTCTGTCTCGCTTCGCCTAATGTTGGCATTACCAATCGTTACGTACAAAACGCATTACCAACTGACACGTCGCGGATGCTTTTAACGGATATCAATGTTCGTGCATACGAGCAACGGGACACCGCGATTGATCGATTATTGGCAGCTTCTATTTCCGCGCATAATCTGCCCGCGAGCCAGCCGACGGAAAACAAATATCCCATGACTATCCATTCCATGCATATCTAACCATTTCGTACCGTGAACATTTCTTTTTTAAAATTAGTTTTTTACCTGTATGGTTAAAGTTACGATAGCTATCAGTTCGTTGGAGTTCTTTTTCATACGCTTGTAGTTTTGGGGAGTGTTTTATTTGTAATTATTATTTTATATATTTATAAATATTAATCAAAAAACGATTCTAATGAATACGATACAGATTGAATTATGTCAATATTGGCAAGATATAAAATTTCATTGAATTTACTTATACGTTTCTTCGCTACATTTTTTACCTCCGTCTATTATAAAGTTATTTTGTACGCGAATATGGAAATTATCTATGATTTCATTTACGACTTTTACCGCCATACATTTCACAGTGTATGTATATTTCCGTGGAATTGGTAGTGATTTTCTGTTTCGTGGGTGTGACCATTTCATTTTCCTCGAATCGACGCTCGTTTCAACCGTTGTGCCAAGGCGAAAGGAGGGGGCAGGAGGGGGTGTTGTTAAACATGACGTTGCGTAAAAGCGTCGTTCCAAGAGGACGCGAAGTTTAAGATCGGGCTTATTATTTACATAACGTGCAACTCGTTCCTCGCGGAAATACCAGCAATTTATTCATCCACGTTCGAACAAACAAGCAAGCCGGCATCTAGTTTGTCCAGGTGATTAATGCGACCGAGGCGTCTTTTTTTCTTTTGTAAATTTTCTATTTTTTCCATTTTGAAAATCCAATCTCGTCGCGTCGTTTACGCGGAAAGTAGCATTACTTGCAGCGAATCCATTTTTCTTGGTGGGTCGGGAAAAATTGTATAAAACTAAGAAAACTTTCTTGTCAGACCCCTAGAAGTTTCATGTTTCAGAAAAGATAAACGAAATTGATTTCACTCTTAATTAGTCTTATTTAATTAGTTTTAAATTATAACAATTGTTACATTGCGTTTATAGACGCGTACGGAACTTACGGAACCTAGGCAAGCCGAAGGCACATGTGTCCGAACGTGCATCACGGTCGAGCACATGTGCCTTGGCACGGCTCGAAGCAATGGCTGCCGATTTAGTCTTCCTATCGAGTCCGCCAATTTCCTTAGGACAAATCATTGATTTTTTTTTATCATGCCATTCTCTTCCTCGTAGCGTATAAAAATAATATTTCCGCTTTATCTCTAGATACCGCCTGACAGATTCGTTTCATTGTATTATTGCAATCAATGGTTCACTCGTGTTTGTTCGAATAGATAAACACCAGTGCCCTCGAAGATTGCCCACCTCCGTTCTAGCCATCGAAAGCTGCAACGATTTTTATCGGTAGAAAGATAGGCAAACAGGAAACACAGCGACCATCGTTATTTCCTTCGCGGTGGCGATCTTTTTTTCCCCCTGTTATCGCTTCCTAATCCGGTTTCGCAAAACAGGAATCGCGTCATTGAGAGAAAAAAAAAAAAGCTTTAACGATCCTCGTTCTCTACTCGACACCCCGCGCTTCCTCTAACATCCCCCTCCTCTTTTTTCCATCCATTACTTAATTCAGAGCTCGTATCGAGTTACCTATTCGATAGCCGTCGCAGTTTAATAGGATTTGCCGACGTCATGCAGCAACCCGTAAGATCCACTTTGACGAGGATCCATCTGCTTTGCCATGGGAGTTCATTTCGAGGCTTCAGTTTAGTGAGTGGCTCGGATTGGAAGATCAGGGTAGGATGTACAGGGTGTGGAGAAGAATTGTTGCGGTGGGAAGAGATTAGTTGGTTTATTTATTTGGGTGTGACGTTATTTCATTGGTAAACTATTATAACTACGTTGCAAAATAAAATAGAGACGTATTTTTCTCTACAAATATTATAATACTGTATGTATTTTGAACATTTCCAAAGTTTCAATTTCCTATAAATTTCTCATAAAAATCCGCAGTGTGATTATAATGTTTTAGTAGGAGGAGGCCAGAATGCCCCCCCCCAATACCAGAGTTTCTCAACACTTTATCTACCGGGCTATTTAGAAGCAGTCTTTAATTGAAAAAAGAATTTTCTACAGTAGCATATGCCGATCTAGACTGACTGAATAATTCCTTCATACTATTACTAGGTACATCGAAAGCCAAGTCTGTTCCCAAAAACTGAACATTGTAATTAGACAACCATCGACACAGTAAATAAATTCGAAAAGCTAAATACTAGAATTAGAAAGGCTAAAAATAGGCTCCCGGTACATAAAGTGTTAAGCTTCGGCCCACTGACCAAATCGTATCTCGTTCGTGATCGCGATGTTTCCAGGACACCTTGTATAAAGAATAGAGAACATAGAGAACGCAGAGAATAGAGGGAAACGGTTGAACGATGGGAACGGAACCCTGGAAAAAGTTATTAGATTACCGTCGCCGAGTATTACGCCGACGGTGCGGTTAGTCGCGTCGTTATCTTTATCTTTATCCTCGTGGTGCACCTGCTGCGAGGATTGTTCACGCACATGTGCATCTGCAATTTCGCGTGCAGAATACGCGACGATAAGTGCGTGTCCCTCGCGCGACAGATAAGCAGGAAAGGCGCGAGAAGCATAGTGATTTTTTAACTACCACTCGCGCAACGATAGAGAAACGAAACGACGAGACTGGCTTGAAACGATCGCGATATCCTCATCCCTGTCCCCTGAGAACAGTGGCGTACCGCAGCGGTTATTATCGCAACTATTGTTACACGCGGAGACTGACAAAATTCTCGTACGATTTTGCAAATTACGAATTAAAATTTGATTAAAATCATTTTCAGATTAACATTTACGTGATATTTCATAATTCGTACAACGATGGGAGCATATAATCTCGATAACAGAGTATCAATTACCATGGAATAAAAGCCGATTATTAAATTATTGATCGGTAAAGTGTTAATAAACGTCGGTAAATGTCAATCGCAACAAATGTTTTTTTTCATTCGAGCATCGACACCGAGAATAAATTGCCTCGCGTCGATTTATCGGCCATTCGCTGTTCCAGTAAAGTTTCGTCCATGTCTGACGTCATCAACGTAATCGTCGACCGCGGTACTGCCGTTCTTTCCACGTTAATAACACGACTACTCTGAAATCTCGTTCCAGAACGCACGTCTCAGGAATCGGTGCAAAGAGGAACGCGTTAAACGTCTGGGAAACTTGCAACCAGTGTTCCACGTTACACCGAAACCATCGATACACGGAAAGCTGAAAAATCCTCGAACCGTCGTTCCGTAAACCGTACTCAACTTGGATCGAGGCCTGATACACGCGCGTCGTGACGAAACGGCGGATTTCGTAAAGTCGATCGTATTTCCATAGGCGAGTGGCATTCAGCGAAGAAAAAGGCGAAAGAAAACAAGCGTTCGGTCTCTCGAATCGTGACGATCCAAGACACGATCCACGAAGAAGGATCTACCGGATGCGCAGGCATCTCTCGCGTCGTTGCGAAGTGTCGAGAAGTGAAAGGCGCACGTGCAAGTGTGTCGTCGAGTCTCTTCTGTACGCGAATCCGCGGCTCACGCGTGACATTTTTACGATGGCGTATCTGGGGATCAGCCTTAACGATTGTTAGCCTTCGTGCACGATTCCCGCTTGGCATTTAAGGGCTCAGCTACGAAGCTGGCATCGAGGTAGAAACGAAATATTCCAAACAACCGTTACGAAGCGGTAATTGCTCGATGTGAAACGCGTCGAGCTGTGATTGACCGTAGCCCAATCGGAGAATCAGAAGAAGGGCACATCGTGGAAGAAAACACGAGTCGTTCATTCCGAATGCCTGGTACCGTGCGACTTACCGACTGCCGCACCCCCATGAAGCCTCGTTCGCGCTGCTCTTTCTTCGCGGGATAAACACGCCACGATACACAGAACCAGAGGTCGAACGGAAGTCTCGTCCAGACGAAAGGTGGAAAGTAACGAATACAAGATAGTTGCATTATATATTTCACTCGAATTACAATCGAACGATGTGTCGCATCGAACAAAGTTAGTAAGCTTTTTTTATCCAAAATTTCGATCGTCCATAAGTGCGAGGATCGACGATCGATACAGAAGACTAATTCCAAAGGAAGAGTTCCTCGAGAGAGCGTCGTTGTAAAGCGAAACTCCCCCGCAACGGTTCCGTGTAAACGTTTAACGTAAACGAGTGCACGCCGCGGGGAAGCGTCGAGTTTTAACCGACAGAGGGGGCCAACGAACTCGAGACGACTCGATAGGTGATTCCCGCGGTCCTCGAGGCGAAACACGTTGGGATCCACGAGCTGGACGTCCTTCGAAACGCGAACGCGAGTGGACACGAGCTAATCGTCCTGTTGACGTCCTTCCTGTTGTCCTTGGTCCTCGGTGAAGGGGGACTGATCGGTCCTCGTGGTGGTGTCCTGGGGCCGCAGATGGGAGCTGGTCTGCCGGAGCCCGACAGGGTGCTCAACCCCGGAAAACGACATCAGACGTACGGACTTCCGTTCCAGACGCTCCCTGCTCCTCCCCATCCCGACCGTCGGCCGGCCAGTTTCTCCCTCCCGATTCGGCCGCGTAAACCCGATCAAGCTGGAATTGATGGAGTTGGAGAATATCGTGGCGAACACTGTGTACCTGAAAGCGAGAGAAGGTGAGTGAATCCTTTTTTCAAACGCTTTGAAACCGCTGGAGAGGCTCAAGTGAATTGGAACGTTTCCGATACAATGCTCTGACTTCATTTTGGTCTATGTATGTTTGGGTAACGGGCTTCGATTCTAGCCGGATTATCTGCTTCTAAGAGACCATTTATTGATTTCACTTCGTGAGTACCGTTAAAATAGTTTCAAGTTTTTTAAAAGAATCTCGACTCTAGTCTCCTCTACTGTTGAAATAATAATAATTCGAACTGGAGAAAATAAAAGCTAAATCCGATACTGACCATGGGTGTTACGTTTGAAAAGTGGGCAGACCAGGCACGTCCTCGTTGTAAACACGATCCTATTCGAGAGGGTCTATCCGACATCCATCGACCGATTGGTTCTTTGAATATAAATAGTACAATATTCTCGTTTCCTTTCTTCTCTGTCTCCTTTCTATCGGGCACTAACCTACCTTCACCACGAGTGGATGGCACCTGCGTCATTCGTTCGTTCTGTCGCTACCGGAACTGTTTGCTCTCTGTGCCCCTTCGTTTCCTGCGCGATAAGGAACTTTTGCAACGATAGGCATACGAATCAGTATGTAGATACGTTTTATGTCACCTGGAAACCAATCCTGGTCGCGTACGTCTTTTTATCGTCGGGACAGTGGTTCTCGAATAATTCTTTCTCCAAGTCTCAACGAAAAATATGACGCGGAGATAGAGGATGTATTACATCTTTTTATATCCACCTTTTTATAAATTCAATTTTTATATATATATATATTTTTAATAGAAATTCCGCATTAAAGTGGCGAAAATTGCGAGACTTCTTTGATCAACAAGTTCTCCGACGTGATACCGAATTACGCTCGCGCGTAAATTGCAGAAATTTCGTGGAGATTGTACGCAGTAATTACGTAAATGATATTTCATTCCGGGGGCGCGCATTCGGTCGAAGTAAACTCCATGAAACATTTCCTATTTCCAGATCCGAAACACCGTGTCCCGTTCGTCTCTGAATTTCACGCGCAGGCGGCTCATAATTTACCCGTTAAGCTTGCTCCGAATTGTCTTCGTAACAGAAGCAATTCTCGAATAATTTCATACTCGGTCGAACTCGCTACGGTCTTATAAATCGCTTTCAGTCGAAGCTCCACTTTTCGATTCGCGAATCAAATGGAGTACTTTCGGTAAATCCTCCAACTCGGAAGGATGACTCGGCGTTTCTCAAACTTCGTTTTCCCCCGGACTCTTTCGATAGAAAATTAATAACATTTTTCTATTAAAATGAAACGAGCTCAAACACGAGCATTTTCATTTCCATCGTTGAACGATATAATAAATAGAATCGTAATCCGACTAATGTCGTATTATCGAGGGATTATTACGTCGTTATCTTCGATAATTGGAATCCCATTCGGCGCGCGAAAGCTCGTTAAAAAGCCAGTGTAACCTCGCCAAGACTTTCCTATGATCCTAACGCCTTGGCGATAAGCCGAGCAAGCCAGTATTTTCACGAATTTACCCGCTACACTTGAAATTACGTTGCCATTAGAGACGGTCCCGGCTCGAACCAGGCTCCATCGGTTTATATGCAAATGGCTTAATGAGAACGCGTACCAGCACAAAACCCTAATGAAACCGCATACTTTACGTTATTACGTTCTTGGTCTTTGTGTCGCGCGCCATAAAGTGCACCGAGCGTAGGATTGACGCGCGCGCCACTGGTAATTGCGGACTGGACGCGTGGCCTGAGGCGATGTCGTTAAGGTAGCTAAACTTTCCTTTACCCTAAAGCGTCCCTCAGCCGTGATATATCCTCATCCAGAATACTAATTAACTTAACTTCTAACGACAATCCGATCAGGGAAGTTGCACACGCTTCTGTCCACGGGAGTTGTGTCACGCGAAAGGGCCAACCCTAAGCTCTTCAAGCCCTGCTGCACCTCCAAGTGTAATAATAAGTAGTCAAATAAGAGCACGGATCGATAAGTACGGCGATGGTTTAGCGGGAAAGCGTTCGGCTGTCGGTCCGGAGGTCCCGAATGCAACGGTTTTCGATATACATATTCGGCGTGTGCAGCAGCGTGAAAATACATCGCGTCTACTGTTTGTTTACATCCTAGGCGTTGAGGCGTCGGGACGCACACGCGGCATGGCAATGCGAACATTACGGTTCCAATACTTTGCTAGCCGCCATGGAGGGGAGCGTCGATGTGCCCGTAGACCTAAGTTTATCGCCAAATTAGCTGAGGCGATAATACTGTTACGAAAGTAACTAGATTTATCAGCAAGCGCGTGAAATGTCTCCTGATATTGGCTGGGCGAAAAGAGTTCGATAACTCGTTACGATAACTCGCGAATTCATAAAGCGACGACGAACACGATCGGGTCACCCGAAGGCAGCCATTAGGACGTTGTACGTTCGGAACAGTCCTCTTTCCACGAATGGGTGCGGTTCGTTTCAGAAACGTAATAAAATCGGACTCGTTCGACCAAGGACACGTGTTCCCAACGGTGCTCGTAAAACCTGGTCCATATATTCGCAATACGAGCGGGAGCTAATTGCGAAGAAACGGTCGAGCGATAAATGTCAGAGGGAGGAAAAGCGAGCGTGTCCCAGGGACGATTGCACGGTGGAGCTTTGAGGCGCCGCTAAGAATGATGGTATTTCAATCGGGTCGTCCAATATATCAATTAGGCCGCGGGGAAAAGGGCTAGAGGAGTCTTTTATACCAGGGATTCTCAATGTATAGGGCGTTAGAGTTAAAGAATAAAGTTAACGTTGACAAGGAGATACTCGGAAGGCGTGTGTTTAGCTATCGTACGAAACGTCTAGCTCTCCTATTCTATCTACGATATCTCTATGGATAGAATTCGACGCGAAAACGGTTGGGAATCGCGTGGATCCATCGATATCGTTCCGGAACATGGGCGTGTTGGGACCATTAGCGAATCGACAGGGGCTGAGGCGAGAAAAGAAACGGCGAATTTTAATTATCATAGTGCCGCCAGCAGGCGTTTCGTGCCGTTCGACGAACAGCTGCAAGCGATGCCTGTTGCGTGGTGGCACGACTGAAAAGTAGGTAAATGGGTGTTCGCGTGATGCGCCGACGACGTCAATGGGCTTGTAATCGCATCGCCTCGGTGAACTTTAATAAACGTGTATACGTATGGGAGAGGGACGGAGCGTTAACGCGACCGGCTGCGAATTACGTAAGAAACCGCGAACCCGTGCCGGGTTAATTGCGAGGGCGTCGTTTCCATCGTAATCGGTAAACACGCCGGTCATAAATCGCCGTCAGAAGAAACGAAAGACTCGACGATAAAGAACGGGGGAAAGAAAAATTAAGCTGCAGGTTGTAGCGCTTTATAGCATTCAAAGAATAGACTTAGTATATTCGCGGGGATCGTTTAATTTATTTATTTGTATTAACGCGTGCTACACGAAACCATGAGAATCTGTATAAAATATCATTATATTTATAATTATGTTATCATATAATAAAAATTACATTCGTTTCGGAAGCGATCTCCAGTTTAAATTTAAATAGCTCGCACCAGGGAAACCGGTCCAGTGGTAGTTCCTCGGATAGCCAGTCGTACTAAAAATTTCATTCCACGTCTTCGACTTATTTTGTCGCAATCACCCTCTTTTCCGCGCTACGAGTCACGCGTCGCACCCTTTGGAAGACGCGAGGTGTAAGTGGGTTAACGTTGCCTTTACCTTACGGTCGGTCTCTCGACCGAATAATAAAAATATTTTTTACTCGCCTCGTCCTCTCCCCCCCCCCCCCCCCCCCTCCGCCCCCCCCCCCCCCGCGCGCGAGATATTTGACGAAACAGTCCGTGTATTCAGATGTTGAACATCGTCGAAAAATTTGCCGATCCTTACGTAAACAGTAGAATTGTACCGCGCAGCTCGTTAAATTTAATATACGTGACGTAGACGCGACGGTGATTGGTGGGACGACCACGCGACTTTCAGCTTTCTCGATGACAAACGTCGCGGCGATAAAGATCGCGCGATGCTGCCTCGCGTGAAAACGACTCTCGCGCGTCGGTGAATTCCTCCGTCGCCGTTTGCCGACATCTAACCCTCCTTTTCTAGCCTCTCGATAGAATCGGAGTCGATATACCGGGGGAATCGACCCCTCGGAAGCTTCGGGATCGCGAACGAACGACTGCACACGTCGCGGAAATGTAATCAGTTGCTCACGGAACCGCGAAAACCGTGGCGACACCCTATTCGCTCCGTCGACTTTTTCTGGGCCGAGGGGGAGGGATGGCCGTCGGTGACGATCGATGACGAGACGCTTTTCAAGGAAATTTCCCGCCAGCCTTGGCGCTTTTCCGCAGGGAATACCGTAGCTCGCTGGGAAACGAAAGGGAAGGGGGCTCGGTTACGTTACTTGAAACCGGGATAACAGTCGTAACCGCCGCTACGTAACCCCCTCTGCGCGACGCATCGGATACCATTTAATTTACTTGAGAATTCTTTTTGGACAAACTGAAAATTTGTTGGTAATAACTTTAATGTCATTCGAAAGACCATTTCTTAACGCGCGTGTTGCAATTTTTGTATTAAAAAATGTCTCGAATTAACAAAGGTGTTTCGAACGAGGGTCCTCGTAATAATAAACATAACGACGCTTGAATAATGCAAGGTATACGTATATCTTTTTCAATTTAATATTTCTTGTACCGCGCGGCGTGCGTCAAGAGAAACGTGACCCTTTCGAACAATTGTCGCTCCTTTTTAACCGTGTAAATGCAACCAGGTCACGTTTACACCTAACGGTACGATAAAGTGTATCATTGATCTCTCCTTATTATCACGCGAACCTTGCTTTTTAACAAAATTGCACGATGATTGGATCGTTGCGCTGGAAATGTCATTCGATCGTTCGTAGAGTCTAGAAAACGAAAACTCTTTAAACATCTTCTATAAACGTATGTATTAATAAATAATACGAATTTAACGTACCGTTTACCAAAGAGTAAATTTCTATTATTTATTAATGTACATATCTATATTATATAATATTTTATTATTATATACTACAAGAGCGTACATTAATAAACGATATAAATTTACATCGAACGCAATAATAATTTGTTTTAGCCAACTAGGATAGGAAAATTGCGCAGAATAAAAGGGTTAACGAAGCTTTTAACGGACAAATGGTCTCGAGGTCGTTATCTTTGACGCTCCACCCTTGTATCTCGAAGACTGGCGTCGTTTCGTTTCAGAGCTTTTCAAATTCAATTGTTCCCTAGCAATCTTAGCATCTTCAACCCTGTGAGAGCTGCGTAATTTACGGTCTTTAAGCCTCGACCTCGTCGAAACTCCGGAAACTGATAATTACGGGCTCGGAAAACGGAACCGTGCCACTTCACCTGTGGTTAGTCCAACTCGGAAACTATTTTAAACTACCCTCCCTACCGCGGTCGCGTATCGATTATCCACCCGAATCCATTTTCCTTTCGTTTCCGTTCGCATCAAAAATTGTTTCGTTTCGCGTACATTCGATTAGACCGAAAAGAATCAACGCTAAACAAAATTAATAGGTAAATAGTTGTACAAAGATTACGAACATTAATTTCCCGATATCTTTTATTCCGAACGGTTTCGCTCCAACGAATTTATTTACTACAGATCGCACTATTTGTTAACAATTTTTAATTTTCCTTTCAGGCGGTGGTGACAGCAACAAGGGTAAAAGCAAGAAATGGCGGAAGATACTTCAGTTCCCACACATCTCCCAGTGCATCGGCCTAAAAGATAAACTTGGTAAGCTTATAGCCGCCACCCCCCCCCCCCCCCCCCCGCTGAATGTTGGCTTCATCCACAGAAAACAGAAAAATTGTAAACCACTGAAAAAGAAGTCTATTCTGAATGCGTGTAGCGATTTTTCCGCTATGGTTCGTTTTTCAAACTTGGACACGATATCTCCCTCGCCGGATAAAACTCCTAGCCGACGATTCTCCAGTGGATCTCGCGGCTAATCGACGCACGACCCCTCCGTTGACCTCGCTTTGGATTATTGAATCAAATTGAACGAATCTCGCCGCTCCGCAGACGCGAAAAACAAAGGAAGGAAAGAAAGAAAAAAAAGAGGAGAAGGAGATAACGAAACGTCCGTCCTGGTCACCCACTCGGATAAGCGGGTCATTGGGCTCTGTGGACTCGATCGATTAAACTGCGATCCATTGCAGTATCGACAGGTAACAGAACCAATTGAAACCATCAGGAAGAAAACAGGACGCATGATCGAGGGAAACCTCAACAGTTGCGAATCAAGTTTCGAACGCTCCTTCCATTCCTCGAGGTCCACTGGATACATGGTGGTGTACCATTTAGCAGCCGAAGACCGTGTCTAAATATTTAGTAGTATATTCTTTAGTAGCCGAGTGTTCTGTAATAAGGATTAGGTTCGAATTACTTAACAGTAGCCTAGAAAGGGTTGGTTACCCCGTCGGATTCATTTCATCCTCGAGGGGACAATCGAAGAAACCTCGGCGTTGAAGATTGAAAACGATAAAAAACGAAGGGAAGAAAATAGAAGAGAAGACGGGCGAAACGGTCGGAGGACACCATCTTTCTTGCTCGCCCACTCGGATAAGAAACCGTTGGGCTTTGTTGTCTCAGTTAATTAAACCGTAATGCTCGATCGTTGTTTCGTCGCCGAGGGCGACAAGAGTATCTCCTCTCGAGTGGCTCCTCGAATCGAATTCGCTTCGTGGCGCTATACGTTGCGGTCGATGAGCGAACGAGAATCGATTAAATCCTGAGAGGCGGGGGGAGAGAACCGATGATGCGAGTTTTAGTAGATTTTCTAGCCTGTTGTGTTAGCCCTATTTTCGCCGATCAACCGCGACGTTATACATGCCTGACGATTCAGTTCTGATGGGACCTTGACAGTTATAGGAACACGACGTGCTGGAATTCATACATATAAATACTGAAACATTCGAATACCATTTCGTAGACTCGAGTACTCGAACATTGGACTACCACGGCAGCCTAATACTCGAGAATCACATTCCACGTTCGTGTTACCGGCGAGTTTCGTTCATTGAAACTTCATTCGCATAATTACGCGTCGCGTTGTCGTGGCCGCGAGCGAAACTCCCATAGCTTCTCAATTACGAAACATTATGTCGAGAACCGTGGGATTCGTAGATGGAGGATTAATTGAACCGCGAGGGAATTATTCTCGTCAAGCTCGCGTGCCTCCGCCACCGTCTAATGGAAGCCAAAGGGACTTTGATATGATTTCCCGATTATCGGATTTCCCCGTCTGCTTTGAAGTCTCGTTGCTCGCGTCGTTTACTCGAATTCGCGCGGGAAATTAATTTCCGGAATGCCTGCGACACGAATTTCGCTGCGTTGCTGCGATTCTTTCCTCTTTTCTGGAATGAGCGATTGAAATAAAATTAATTGCCCGAGCGATACAAATGTTCGCATTGCTAAATTGGTTTAAAATAAATTTATACTTAAAAATTACTCTTCAGAGTCGTCCCTTTTAATCTCGTTAACCCATTTGCATTATTAACGCGCATATGCGTTGGCGGTAGTTTACGCTGTGTAGTTTGCTTATCGAAAGAAGAGAGGAGATACATTTTATCGGTACCATAATTGCCATGTAGCTTCATTCATTGCTCCTTTCGAGTCTTATCATATGCAAAATAATTGAATTATTATCATCGTCTCTGTACATGGAAATTAAATTCTTCGCGTATGCCGTATTGTTTTCATCTGAACGCAATCAAGAGAAATTTAGACGATAACCTAAACGAAATAGGATTCTCCAATTTTCCATATGACGCACAAATGGGTTAAAAGAGCTTTCGTTGTCGATGTTACGCTATTTTTAAACGAATCCAACGATCTCTAACGTTTGGCGATGTTTGTTTTTGTTTAGACATCAGGTACGGGTATGTGGTGGACCAGCAGCCGATCGGGCGACTGTTGTTCAGGCAGTACTGCCAGGACAAGAAGCCATCCTACCATCGGTACAACCTCTTTCTGGACTCGATCGAGAAGTACGAGATCGAGATGGACGAGAATCGCACCGAGCTGGCCAAGGACCTGTTCGAGCAGTACCTGAAGAGAGAGGGCTCGGAGGTCGTCGACATCTTGAACGACTCCTTGATAGCTCAGTGCGAGGAACGACTCGGTACCGGTGGGAAGGAGCTCTTTGTCGAGATCGCGCAGACCGTGAAGAACTTCCTGGCGGGAGAGCCTTTTTCAGCTTTCCAAACTAGCTTCTATTTCTATAGGTATAACTCCCGAACCCCGTGCAGCCTTTCCTCTTACTCGTCGGGTTACCACGGCTCCCATATCCGCGATTGTAAACCCTCTTCGAATCTGTAAATTCCCCTGCCCTTGGAGACACTTGATTTTATAAATGCATAAAATAAGCAGGCTAGTTAATAATCGCTTCGTCTACTCGACATGTTTATAGTTTTGCATTTACAACCAGTCGATCGCTTTAACCTTATCTTAACGACCAAAAAATCATGCTCAATGACTTTCCCGGTATCTCTAACAATAACAAAGCCTTATCGCGGACGTTTCTTCAGGTGAACGACTTCTCTTGTCGCAGGTACCTTCAGTGGAAGTGGCTGGAGGCGCAGCCTGTGACGTGCAAGACCTTTCGCATGTACAGGGTGCTCGGGAAGGGCGGTTTCGGCGAGGTCTGCGCTTGTCAAGTGCGCGCAACGGGGAAGATGTACGCGTGCAAGAAGCTGGAAAAAAAACGTATCAAGAAACGTAAAGGAGAGATGATGGTTCTGATCGAGAAGAACATACTGCAGAAGATCAACTCCAAGTTCGTGGTGTCGCTGGCATACGCCTACGAAACCAAGGACGCTCTGTGCCTGGTGCTGACGATCATGAACGGTGGCGACCTCAAGTTCCATATCTACAATATGGGCGGCGAACCAGGCTTCGATATAAACAGGGCGAGGTTTTACGCAGCGGAAGTTGTCTGCGGTTTGGAGCACCTGCATCTGCAAGGGATCGTCTACAGGGACTGCAAGCCGGAGAATATACTGCTGGACGATCACGGACACGTGAGGATATCGGACCTCGGGTTGGCCGTTGAAATTACTGAGGGAGACATGGTGAGGGGAAGAGTGGGCACGGTAGGCTACATGGCTCCAGAAGTGATCGACAATGAGAAGTACACATTTTCGCCAGATTGGTTCAGCTTCGGTTGTCTTTTGTACGAGATGATAGAAGGCCAGGCGCCGTTTCGCGCCAGGAAGGAGAAAGTGAAACGAGAAGAGGTGGATAGGAGAGTGAAGGAGGATATGGAGAGGTATTCGACCAAGTTCACCGAGGAAGCGAAGAGCCTCTGCCAACAGTTGTTGAAGAAGAGCCCGAAGAACAGGCTGGGATGCAAGTGCGGCAGACACGGCGCGAAGGAAGTGAAACTGCACGGCTTTTTTCAGTGCTTGAACTGGAAGAGGGTCGAGGCCGGTATGTGGGAACCGCCGTTTGTGCCGGATGTGAGTAGGTGTCGCTCGAATCGATTCTCTTGTACAAAATAGTATCTCGAGCACTTCTTCTCTTGTTCCCATATAGTATACATAATGTTAACACTCGACTGATACACGATCCTTTGATCTAGTCGCTAAAAGAGTAGAGTCTTACTTTTATTTTATAGACGCTTCCTACCGAGTTCCTTATCGTAGATCAATTTTGCTTCCAGCCACACGCCGTTTACGCTAAAGATGTATTGGACATTGAGCAGTTCTCGACGGTGAAAGGGGTCAATTTGGACGCCACGGACGACACCTTCTATAGTAAATTCAATACCGGCAGCGTGTCCATTCCTTGGCAGTACGAGGTGAGAAAAGACTCACCTTTAATCTATCAGGATAAACCAAAAGTTCTGTCTTATTTCAATGTTACGTACACCATTTTGTTACTCTTGAATTGCTCTGCCGTATTGAACGTCAAGTAGCATCGTACAATTGCGTATTTCTGACCCGATCAACTTTTGGTTCACCCTAACATTTCCGTCTATATCGGGCTACAGATGGAGCGCGTCATTCGTTGGCATCATCGTGCACCGAAACGGCCGCGCGTCGGCCCCGTCCACTTACATTGAAAAATATGACTCGCCTAAAGTGTTCTCGTACGTCATAGAGACCGAGTGGTTCGCTATCGTTGCTTTCGTTTAAACGAACCCATTTTAGCTTTCAAAGCGAACCATCGAATCGGTGGCAGTTCCCGTTTATCGCGAAAAGATGTAACGTCTCCGATCAAAGAGCTGCTATTTTCCTTACCACCGAATATATCGCTTGTTCCAGATGATAGAGACTGAGTGTTTTAAGGAACTGAACGTACTAGGTCCTAACAACACACCGACGCCTGATTTACTGGTAAATCATCCTCCGCCTAACAATGAGAACAGAGGCTGTTTTCCGTTTCGAAGACAGGTGAATCCCCTTTCTTTTTTAATTGAACTTTTCTTTCGACCTTTGTGTATTACGGCCCGATAACGTTTGTTTTAGAAGAAGCAAAGCGCCCGGACAAGACAGATACCGTTATCAGAGTGCCATCTGCTGGAACTGTCCCAGAGTCAGAATTCAGAGATGCCAGCCAGCTGATCCAAAATGAACGCGAGCAGTCTGAATCAATCGACGTCGTCGTCCATACGACGTCGACGCTGCGGGCGACGCCGACGAGCATTAAGATGCTGCCCAAAGCTGTTATAAACAGAACGAGAAATCGGCCCCGCGACATTGGTGGCGATCCCCTACGCAATCGATGCGCGTGTCACGCGTTCATCGGTGCAAGCATGGTGGCTCGACGCCAGGGGGCGGTGCGAACAGACCGCCATCCGTCGACAAGTACGTAAAACACGTTCTTCTCAGGTTTCCCGAAGCAGAGAGCAATTTGTGGTTTCACGAGGGATGCACGCCTAAACGCGTTTGTCGGTCACGCATATCGTTCGCCGTCGGCAAGGACGATACGATCGAACAATTTCAAATGTTTTGGTTTTTTACATTTTGTAAGAATTTCTGTACGATGCTTTCTCGCGAGGTTGTCTAACAGACTTACAGGTTCGGCCGGTATTCAATTTAATTATCGATGTATGTATAAATATAATCGAGGAGCAATTTTGTAACGGCGAGGTAAAATTCATGCAACGAAGGGTTGATGGAACATTAAAGATTTTTCAGTCGTATCGTTCTTGTTGCGACCGAGCAATTGAATGCAATCACATATGTAGCGACACATCGAAATATAATTCGCGTACGAAGCTCGGTACTCTGGTGTAGAGTAGTTGTTGTACGTATGGTCTCTTTCGTCACTTTCGAACGGTGTGTCACGTTTCTATACGCTTAAAGCCACGCCTCTAAATAGTCTTGCCATCGGTACACGCGGACAACGAGAGAATCGCTAAACTCCACATGTTGCTGTACCAGGTCCAATTGATCGCAACACCTCCACGAATTAGCGAGTAAATCTATCGAAAACGAAAAAGTTGACCTCCGTGTCTCTTTTACACACCTACCTACGAAAAAAACTACCTTCAACAGATCGTGTCCTCGAAAGCAAGCTTATTCGTTCGAAGCATTTTCGTCTATCACCAAAAGCAAATGAGTTCTTCAGGTGGCCTGTCATAAGTGCCTCAGCCTGTACAGAAGACAGGACCCTAACAAAGTTCCTAGCTAAGTCGTAAGTAGTTTGGTCACGTGAGATTTTGTTAATGGACCTGCAAGTACGAGGTTTTTTTGTTTCTCGAGTACAGCGATTGACTCTCGTTACCAGGAGTGTATCAGGCATGCGTACTTAGAGCAATCGGTGCACACGACAAGAACGTACACATGCATGACGATAAAGGTAGCGAAATATAATATTATAGAAGTCGCAATATCATAAAAAAAAAATTGCATTTAAGAAAAGGGACGCTCCGTTGGAACCGAACGCTTCTTTGTTTCTTCTTCAATTCGGAAGATTAATCAAAGAGTCTCTTGCTGAACGTATATTCTGGCTCAAACTAATCGAGGAGACGCCTATTCCAACGGAATTAATTCCAAGAGTTATGAGCAACGTAAACACGGTCTAAGATTGATTCATAGTTGTTTTGCGAAACCCCGATCGATACTCCAAGTTGATCTAAAGAAAATTGATACAGCTGAAAATAATTAGAGGATCGCATACTTGAGCGACATTACCGGCCTAGAAGGTGTTCAATACTATTAGCCGCGAAAAAATCATGGTATTCCATTTCATTCCTAATATTTCATTTATTTAAAAATTGCGATCCCCTAATCGTTTCGAGGTGTACGCAATAACCGGTTGGTTGACATTTCTTTTGGATGCCAATAACACGGGACTAGCGAAATAGATACAATTAACTTAGGAGGTCTGCGTTTTGACAACGCTTCCGCTTTTCGACGATTATTTGCTGTCTGCTCGGCAGACGCTCGTGTACATAATTCTTCCTATTTAGTACGGATTAATTTTAAACGACGAGAAACCCGTCCTGAGATACGCACAAAACGAGTAACGATTCTTTGTTCTCTCTCTCTACCTGTTCCCAAAGTGATTCAGTTCAATTCTTCTCTAGAATCGGCGAATCGCACAGATAACGGAGCGTACACGAATAGGCGCGCACACGAAATCATATATTTATACAGAGTCGAGAGTCCTTATAGACGCGCGATGGGAATTCGTTTCTTCTTTTTTTTTTATATATATATATATATATATATATATATGTGGAGAATCGATAAAGGAAAACGAGAAGCAGCAGTCTTCTTTAACCTTTTCAGTGGTATGGTTGGTACGCACGGACCGCGTATCAATCGAACGCCATAGCACCGAAATGGTTTTATACAAACGTATCAGAATTCTAATTAACGAGGCTCGTACTATTAGCCTTTGATTATCGCACTTTTTTGTACGTTTCTTTCTTTTTTTTGAAGAAAAGAAAAATTGTATCATAGGTCATTGCAAATTTTATCGTGCATTACCAATGGACTGTCAAGCGAAACAACGATTAGAACGAACGAAAATTGAGTTTAATCATTTCTGAATAACCGTTGGCTGATGTTTAAAGAATCTCGATTCGAATTTAAGGCGACGATTTTAACCGATGACATGTTCTTTTTTATTATCCCTGGAAAGATCGCTTGGCAGTCTGTTTGTTAGGAATATTTATGCACTATTGCGTATTTAAAGTGAAACGGCGTATATGGCTGAGTAAGCGGTAACGATCTAGTAATTTAAACGTATTATTAATTAATCCATGAATAACGGTGCGACCTCCTTATCGATAGAACGCGATGTCATATCTATCATTCGTCACAATTCGATCGGTAAACGTTTCTCGATCGAGTCGCGAATTGTTCAATCGCTCACGATACACCGTGTCACTCGTACAAATTGCGGTAGAATTCTCGTTATTCAGTCACCGAAACGATTTCGAGAACGGCTGAAGTTCCAAAGTTTCCAAGGTATCTACTTTACCTTGCGTCGGTTCTCGAGTCGTCGAGGTGGTGTCGAACATAGAAACGTAATTTTGCATTACTCCGTATACCGTAAGCTAGCGTAAACGACTAATTATTAACGGGGGGAAAAAGAATATCGTGTAACGGAGGCTACGATCATCTTTCTTCGTGTCACACCGTCAAAAACGTGGGTCTAAACACTTCCGATTTTTATAAAGAATCTCTCTCGAAGAAACCTCGACGACATCTTATCCACCGAGTATGGTGTTTGATATGCCTCGACGGTCTCCTTGTCAGTGCTTTCGACTGTGATTTTTGTTTTCCGACGTTCTGCAAACCGTTTATTAATTTATTAACCTTTCCGCGAGCCGCCGGGTAGTGATCGTATTCGACGAAGAAAGACAACGATACTCGCGCGTATCGTTTGCTCAAAAGAAACAAAGAAACTCTTTCGTACGATTTCTCGTATGGAACAGGGCTGAGACTACTTGTCTGATTTCTCTTAATCGCATTTACGGTATTGACGACATTTTATGCGACGTTTGTACTGTCACGAAAAGCGATGGATTTACATATTTTTACTACAAGCACGATCATCTTGGCGCCACTTATAGAAAAGACTCTGCTAAAGTGGCGAGAACATTTGAAAAGCATTTAGCTAATGTAGTCGCGAGGTGTATCGACATTTAATTCGAGTATCTATGAAATATTCGAATAGTATCAGCCCTGATATTTAAGTACATTAAATTCTGGCGGACAGATGTCCATGGAATTTCGTTTAGCTCGATTTTCGGTTAGTTTCGTAGCATTCGTTTCTTCGTTCTTCGGGATAAGAAATTTGTTTTTGTCGTAAAGATTACATGGATAGGGAAGGGAAGCCTCGGTACTCTATCTCTGTCTACTAAAGCATCAAGTCAGACTCGTTGAGTTAGCTTTGTATATTACGAATTTCTAAAACGTTTACAGCTGTTGTATCACGTATTTATACAATTTATATATTATATAACACTAGTATAACGATAAAATATTACAAGAAAATAATTGAAAGCTAAGTGACTTGAACCGAATAAAGAGTTAATGTTGGCAATCCGTGCAACTCGTGCGCTGGTAGACAAAGACGAATAGAGTACAGTTGGAGCCATCCCTGGGTCTGGTTTCCCTTTCTCTATTTACAATATTTCTATGGTCTTCATCCATTCGCCAGTCTCCTTTCTGTCTACATTGTAAATTACATACTTACAGATCTAATGTTCTTTCTTCACTCTTCTTCTTCTTCTTCTTCTTCTTCTTCTTTTTTTTTTTTTTTTTTTTAAATCGATTCGCGTGTTTTGTACATTACGTCGTGTCGCATGATGTGGGAAACGAATGTTTTTTATCGGTGAATCAGAGAGGCAGAGGTGAAGCGACAACGCGAGTAACAGTAAATGAAATCATTCCAGTTTTTTCGTGCAAGTGTCCGTGTGTAAGTAACTGTTTTTTACCTTTTCTCAACGACTTTTATGTGCAATGTCGAAAGCTTACACAGAAACACCTTACGAGGCATTTCTTGGCAAAGAAATTGCACCGGAATAACCAATGAATTGTTGTTTGCGAATTTTTCGAATTTCTCAGATACGATCTACGATGAGTTCACCATTAAATCGCACACGATAAACGTAAAGGTAAACTTATTATCGAAGAAACTAAACTGAAATGTTATTCCTGCGAGAATGTTCAGAAATGCCTCGATGGTTGAAGCCTGTGCGAGAATGTTCTGCGAGCACGTTTGGAGGTTCTCCTTTGTACATACATACGTACGTTAGTAACGATGTTAACGGTAACTAGTAATGCGAACAGGAAAAGTTAGTTGTAGTTGCGTGTTTGTATAGGTGCAAAAGAAGGAAAAACAGTGGTAGGAAGCCCTCGTCATTCATAATAATTAATCGCGAAGACGACGGGGAATACCAGCGTGAGATTATCAATGTATTTATATCGTATATCTTCCACGTCCCTTTTTAACCCGCTGCCAACGCGCTACTTCATGTGAAAGACTATCGTAAAAGTCGTGTTAATGTATAGATACATTTCACATAGGGATGGGCAGAATTTTATTCGGGTAACAAGTTTCACAAATCAAATCAAATCGTCGGATAGAACAAATATGCTTATATGAATAATCTATGATCAATCGAACAAACAAACGTTGCAAGTAAATCGCTGTATTATTTTTTTTTATTCGAATAATATTTTGTCCATCTCTGTTGTCAACGAAGTGCAACGCTCAAGATGTTTTTTTTTTTTTTTCATCTTCGTTGTATCGAGTCGAACGAGCGTGAAAGAGAGATGATTTTATTTTATTAAATATGGCGAACATTGGAGTTACACGAAGTTTGAACAAACAACGATATTAAACTTTACGATTACTTCCTTTTCGTCGGAATTTTGTATCGAGTTTACAAAAACTTCTCCAATCGGATGTTTGCGTGCAATTTAGCGGGTAAAGTGGAATGGCGCACAAAATAACTTCAAAAGTAAATAGTAAAAACATTACTATCTTTTTTGTAAGACCTTTATGTACATGTATTGCGTTTCTCCTCGTTTCGACTCGAACGACAAAGAGTATGCAGATATTTTTGTTCCTGATGCGCCGACGAAACCAAATGAAACTTCTTTTCTTTTGTAATCTCTGTATGTTGTACAACTGCTGTGGACAAAGTTATAAATATTATAAATATATTATATATATTGTGTATAAGTTATAAATATATGAATGTTATATATTTATAACTTATATATTTATACATACCAATATAGACACGTATATAATCAAGTGTTTATCATTTATTGCTCCTTCCCATGGTTCTACTTTGGAACATTTTCAGTAATTCTTCGTACTGAATTACTGTCGCGAGGTTTTTAATCATGTAATCAGTTAGTATACCTTTAGTTGGTAAGTTAATTTTTTTAATTTCCCACCATCTCCTGGTACATTTCCCTTTAATTTCCCTCCATTTCCTGGCTTATCACCCTTTAATTTCCTCTTTATTTCTTGATACCATGCCCTTTGAATTACCCTCTTTTAAAATTCAAAATTATTGAACGCTTTATCGGAACTGAATCTCTGAGATGGAACCTTGTACTTTCGAGCTTTGCAACTTTGTTGAAGTTTGAGCGGATCAATCTGGGCGCAGAGTGTGCCCCTGTGAGAATGCAGCCTACGGTAGCCTGTTTGTCGGTTGGTTGCCATCTCTTAGGCGCAAGGATGACCCCTGTATACGGCAACCAGTACAACTATGTTGAATAAAATAATACTTAACAAATTAATTGCAACTGTAATCGTATCAATTACTTACCTTCTGCATTCGAGTTTTGTTTGGACTATTTCAGTTGGGAAAGAACCACCTGGAACCACCTTAAAACAATGAATGCAATAAGCTGATTCACTTGACAAACGTATCTTACAAAATGAAAAGGGATTCCCGAAAATAACACACAATATTTATGCAATATAATATATTGTCACAGATCGCTTGTTCCTTAGACCTCCAGTTTACGTTCTTTTGCTTTATTTAGATCCTAAGCTACTGCTGTGTTCGTGTCGTGCCATCTTTTCATAGACACGCGTGTATAGTGACTACACTATATACTCGCAATCGTTCGATGGCTATCTTTCACAAGGAATTTCAAGTACAAACTGGTATTTCGTAGACCCATAAACATAAAAAAAAAAATAACGATACAAAAACATCGTCGAATTCTAGTAACATTTTCTCTCGGTCTTTTTCTCAACTATCCACCTTACTTACTTTTGATTAATTAATTAATTAATTAGTAGATACTTATTGTCACACGTGCCAGAGTATCTATCGAAGCCATTCGTTTTATAGTAATGCAAAAATATACGACCTTCTACCTCGTGCGCTTTACAACTACGTTTTCGCTTTGTTCTAAACTGTAATCTAGACAAAATGCTACAGCTACCAAGGATCGACCAGTCCATACCTCGATAGACACCCTGGTGAATGTTCCACGGGAGTCTTTTCATCGTTGAAATGTATCCCTTAAAAATGATAACGAACAACAGAAACTATGTGGACGATTAGCATCGGGGATACATCCTTCCACTGGTACGATTGTGCAAAAATGAAAAGAAAATATTAGACGATCGCTGATTATAAAGCAATTTTGAGGAGTCAGCGATCCATCGTGATCCGACAGACTTTAGACTTTCAATTCCATTTTGATATTCGATAGCGATTGATACATTCAGAATGCTTTAGCTCAGACGAATCACCGAGGCTAATTTTCAGAATAAGGAGAATAACAAAGTATTTAGGATCCTATGCGGAGGCGCAACAGGACGTTTCTTAGGCTATAGCCAAGGCAGAAGGAGGTGGAGTGTTAAAGTCACTCTCCCAATCACGATTACAACTTTTATATTAAGTAGATTCACAACTTCTAAAGTGTCTCTCGGAAAAATTTGTCTATATTTAACGATAACTTTGACACGCCAATCGATTCTGCTCCGACTACAGGCGAGATCTGTTTTCAAGAACACCCTGTACAAAATACTTGGTCCTAGAACAGTTCAACTACCGATATGCTGCAATTTTGTCTCTTTTTAGTCTTAGTGTTCCATTATCATTTAAATAGAAAGTTTATATTCAATTGCAACTTTTTTTTTACACAGAAGAACACACGGATAAAGTTTGGATATAGACAAGAAACCAGGGTTTCCTGAATTCGACGATTCGCGAAAATCAACGTGCGCTTTAGAGTAAATAAAAATCACAGTGCGTACAAGCATGAAGGTGTCGACAATGGGGCGAGATAAACACATTAAGTCTTAATTCGTACAGGACACAGTACTTACTGCCACGGTGTCAGACGGTTAAGTGATTCGACTAATAAACGACTCGTATAAATTGAACAGGACAAACTTACGAGCTGTGTCGAATGTATCGCCTAAGGATTATTCCTCTTTTTATAGCGCAATCAAAGTATCGTACGTGAAACATGGATTCCGGTGGTGTCGTTGCTGCTACACAATTCTTAAACATAGTCACCTTCATGGAGATTAAAACGCTACTACCTTTTCATAGGGTCTGTGCAGCTTTTTTAAAGAATTTACTTCAAATTGTGTTTTCAATTTTAATTAAAACGATAGAACGTTATATTTGTAAGAAACATAGTTTTAAGTTTACAAGTTCGAATTAGTAAATTAAATCACTTAAGTCGTACATTTATAATACATATAAATCTATTCTTTTCATAAGAATTATTCCCATAAAAAATATTGTATAACTTCATAAACTATTCGAGTACTTCGGTTGCCTATACAGGTGGCCGGCGCGATTCATTCTCAAAGATGGCGGCCTCGGCATCGTTACGGAGGCTTTCTATGGTTGCAAACCTCCGTAACAAATTCATTAAATAGAGATCAGTGTTCACCATGCATACACGTTTTGTACAGTAAACGGAATGATAAATAAGGAACAAACTGGAATGAAGATTTAGAATCGACTAAAATTGTCCTATAGATTTACGAATAGAAAAGTATAAAAAATCTAAAACTCGAACGATTCACGCTCATAAGCTTGCCTGCAATCGTCAATTTACCGAAAATTCTCGCGATCGCAATTAACACACACGTTAAACCTAAACGTTTGAATAGCCAGAGTCATTCGAGTGGTTGCGCATTCGGACTATCTTTTTCTCTAATAGACAAAAAAGATCTAGCCAGTGGTTTAGCAATGAACAGTCTCCGTTAAAAGTTGCTCATAGAGCGCGGTCCAATGAGTCCATGGAAGCACGAGACACACGCGGTGTGTACAGACTATGGGATTGTAGTACAAGTTTCAAAAATATTAATTATTGCAATTGAGCGAATTGATCTGTTTCATTTGTAAGTTTTTCTTTTCGAGAAATTGCAGATGTCGATGGACACCCTATAGACATGTACATATGCGTGCCTCTTAAGGCTGGTACTACTTTTCGAATACTTAAATACTATTAAATACAAGTCTAATTCAACTGTTCAACCAAACATTATTAAAATAATAGGTTAGGTTCAAAATGTTGTGTGTTTAGGTTAGGTTTTAAATCATGTACGCGGTGTTCGAAGTTTCCATCAAATATCCGAACAGTTCCAGTCCCCGTGCCAATACCAGTGGCAGTAAAATGCGAATACAATATTATTATCGGTATTATTATTATTATTATTATTATTATTATTATTACTATTATTATGCGATGTTGACAATCGAATGCCATCGCGTAACAATTGTTACGAACCTTCGTTTCTCGATCCCTGTGTGAACGAAAATGTTTTGAACCGTAATCGGGACCTGTGCTCGATGTTGTTCAATCATCGCGAAATGAAGAGGAATTAAATAAACATAGATAATAAATTATCGACGATATCCTGGGCTAACGAAATCTACTCGAAGATGAATAAGACTCGAAACGAAGGATCGCATCGCGAAACATGGAAATGGTACAGCATGGAATGAAACGAAGCAATAACATCGGAAACGCGCGTCCAGCGGAGGAGAATACTGTGTGTCTTCTCGTTGAACATTCAGTGATGCCTCTTTAATTTTTTTATTTGCGTCTTTCGTGTTAGTACCTTCGTAGTCACTGCGTATCGCCGTTATCATTATTATTATACCTCCGCTGGAATCGTTTTGGTAATACATCACCGCCATGTCTTGGTGCCAGTGTAACGAGGTTGACATCCAGACGAGAAAAGCAGACGTGGATTTGTTGAGCAACTTTCAAGGTTTTGTTGCTGAGCATTCTGATTAAATATGGCTGTCTCTGGCCAGAACGCCCCTCCCTCACTCGGAGAACGATTAAACGAGTAGCTTGAATATTGAAATAATCTTTGGAATAAAGTCTTATCGTTGAACTGAAAATTACAAATCGTTTTAACGTGTGTATGTATAAAAGGAGTTTGATTTAAATTTTATAGTGCAATGCAGGTCCAACCTAGAATCGAATTTGAGTTAGGAATATCTTCCGTATGAAATAAATATTTTACATAAATCTAGGCGGATAAACGTTCTCCGAGTGTCCTGGAAAGCCTGTCCCATTTCTCGTTGTCTGCAAGCTGGAAGTCACCTCTATGAAGGCTGACGACGCATTCTGTCTGCGGTTAAACCTGAGCGGCTTTCGGCTTGCCGACCACCAGCATTATCTTCTGCAGAAACTTCGTCACGCTTACTGCAAACGAACAACATCAGAAGTTCAATATCTTGTCTTAAAGAAACAGATGGTTAGTAGACTTTTATATTCGAATAGTTCAACTCAATAAAAGTAGCAATAGAAATTTTATTTCGCGATTAGTTCCACAGTCATCCATAGTACATTAGGAACAATTTTTTACTGGTGCACCGTGTGAGAGAATTGTGTAAGTTGGTGTGCGTAGTGCTTGTTCTGTGAGTGCAGCGTGCAAAAATAAACATTAACGATGTTTCAGTAAACTCAAATTAAACGCGATCGTTAAGGGACGTTTGAGACAAAAATAATTGAATGGCTGCTTCAGAGATACGCGAAAGTAAAAAATTGATTTAAAGACAGCGTCACGAAACTAAATTAAAGACAGATTAACAGAGTGTTGTTACGTGTATCTTTCTTGAAAATATAATAAGACTCACGAATACTCACAATGATTATGTATCGTGCAGATCGATTGAAATTTGAAGTGATCCCCTTAATAATAAAATAATTTGACGAATGCATGCAAGGTGATCGAGAAGCGACAAGCTGCTTAATGACGATTTTTTTTTTTTTTTTTATAGAAATTAACGAATGTTAAAAGCATGCACGACATGACAAGAGTAAAATTATGTTAGAGTGTATTCTGAACCTTATTCTTTGGTCCGACGACTACCATCAGCTTCTGCAATGTTTTGGTAACGGCGCCTGCAGGAACACAACGGTTAAACAGAAACAAAACAAAATGGTCCATGTTTCAATTTTCGTTCGCGTAAAAAATTTAACTAATTCTTTAAACGAGATAAGAAAATCGTGTCCAATGTATAACTTATTAAAGCAACTAACTAGAATGACATAAAAACTCAATGTCGATATCCTGATAAGCTAACAATGGAAACATCAATTGTTTTACAGAAATTTTATTTTATGTTAGAAAAAACTTCAACTTACAGACTCCTTTCTGGAAGAACTTTGGCTTATTTTTCCACGCGATGAAGATAAAGTACACGGGCACGGACGACAAGATCATTAGGCAGCCGTATCCTGAAAACAAAAATATTAATAGATTTGAAATTAGAATAAAATAATAACGTTTAATTTCAAGTTAATTCAAGTGTAATTAATTACCTGTCTCCACTGGGCTAGCGTACATAGGCACAACAGTCACGAAAATGGTAGCAATAATGTATATTACTGGGAAGAAGAGGTTCACTTTAATGGGCCTAGGCAGATTCGGTTGAGCCCATCTGAGCCAGGGTAGACAGAGCACGGAGACGCCTATGCTCAACTGTAAACAAACATGAAACATCGTAGATGTGAATAAGATCTCATTACCATAGGAGCGTATAGACAACTGGATGACGGCTAGTGAATTTTACAAAACCCTTTGCAGTTCAGATTTTCTGATTTCAGTACAGTTTTGTCGAGTCTCACTCGACATAGAACAGCAAAGGGTTAAGATATAATTTAAAAAAAAAGCTGTACAACTCGAAATGTCTATCGGAGTCTATGCATCAAAGTTGGCCGCGTTTCTGCTCGTATTTGAACTGGGACAATACTGTCAATTACACCAAGCAACATGAACTAATTAGAAAATTATCACTCGTTCGGTCTGGGTTAACAATTCGTGATGGACAGATACTCGTGCTACTCGACGTGGCATGCGTACACCAATGCTCGGTAGATTTCTTAGAACGTAACGAGGGGTAATCATGCTAATTTTGTTTTGGTTCAATTGGACCATGCAAACGAGTCTGCACATAGTTGCTCTAATGCGGGATACGAGATACCGTGTTCACGAATTACATTATATCAGAAGTAACTCGGTAAATTGTATTACGTTTTGCACGAATTAAAAGTGAGATACCTTCAGCTCTACACCATTATTTTACAATTCTGACAATTTCTGATACATAACTGTATCGAGAAGCAATTATAAGTCACGTGTTTGGAATGTCATAAAAACGTGGTGGAAAGGAAGAGTAATTACATCTATTGTGTAACACACAACGTGTCCTTGCGGTAACTCAGGGACACTATTTCTGGCGTTAATGGAAAAACGGTCTCCAGGGTGATTGGAGATTGTGTACTTACCCAAGCAGCAAAGCCGACATAATTGATCAGAGCATAGATGTCGGAAGAACAGAGGTACACCATGGACAAGAGGGCCTGAAACAAACCAACGAACCAGATTTCAATTATCGTACGCCATTGTTCCTTCCCTCGAGAAAATCCTCGACGGTTCTGAATAGTTGGACGCAATCGAAGCGGAAAATTGCGCGAATAGTCACAATAGATTGCAAGTGTCAATCTTTAGGTGGCGATTTCCAATGGAAGTGACCATAAGTACACATTTCTTTCAACGCTAGGTTTACGAAGCACGGTTCTTATGCTGAATTTTTATCCACATACAGAGTATGTATGCCACTTAAAAAATCTACATGTCAGAACTGTTAGTGCACGTCCATGATTTATTATCAGTATATTTTCACTCAAATTGTCCGTGTAACGCAAATACCAACACACCATGCAGATAACGGCCGGCGTTGGGGTGACCCTCGAGGTTTGAATCATGGTCAATATTTCAGGCATCTGACCCTCGCAGGCGCCGGCGTAGAAGAGTCGCGAGGACGTCAGAAGAATTCCATTTACCGCTCCGAACGTCGACAGTGCCACAAACACGGGTATCGTCCAGGCGAACATGCCGAAGAGACGATTGGCGAAGGTCTGCAAAGTAAAGAAAAATAATTTTTTAAATCTAATTGCAGTAATAGTGTTTCGTTACTGAAAATGATTGTGGATATTAGTTTCTTCATCGGTGACGTTAGTGGCAATCAAAATAATTCTCTTTTCGTTGTATCGTCTAATAAATTCTAATACCGTAACAAGTACAAATATTTAGTTTTATATGAATTACCACTGCCACTGCCTCGCTTCCCAGAACCTCCACGGGGCTCAAGGTCGTGTAGAAGGCTACGTTTGCGCAAACGTAAACAAGCGTGACGAGCACGCACGAAATTCCGATAGCTCTTGGTAAGTTTCTGAAAAAATAAAGATAAGAATTATTAAAGGTACTCGATTTGATTTAAATAAAAGAAAAATACTAATTTCATCAAGTATTTCGGTATCGTTTAGCGGTGCGATTCTCTTTTGTATTTCTGTGCTACCCCGTGGATAGTTGCATCGATCCGGATATATCTCGTTAAGTTGAAGAGCAGGTTCGATGATCGTTAAATCGATTTCAATGGATTTCAACCGAGTGGCGTTTTGTGACGAAAACGTTTGACCTTGAAAAGCATAGGACGCCGGAGCATGGGCCCTTTCATTTGACCTCGTGTTAAAGTCAATAGAACCGGGCTTTGCGACCCCTCTCTTAATTAATAGATACACAAGACCGGCTGTTGCAATCGCTGTTAATGGTTGCGCGAGATTTCAGCGGAGACCGGGTTTAATTGTTTCGATTTGTCTGAGATGATCGTATTTTTTAAACGGAGAAATGCAAGTAAACCAACGTCAATGCGCATAAACGAATGTTGCGTAAACTGCATTTCTCAGACAAGCAATACACACGAAACCGAAAGTGGACTACAAAGCTTCCATGTGGCGCAATATTTATTATCGAGGTTAAATCACGTGACGGCACGTAGTCGTTCTTGCAGAATTGTTAGTATTTTATTTTACATGTTTATCTTTTATTCTTCTTTGCATATCTGTGCTGAAAAATGTTGGCTTAAAAATAAAATACGTATCGCGTCACGTGACACGTGAAGCTGTGAAAGTGGAAGCGATATAGCTAATGTATTCTTCCGTGTAGTTAACAGTATTTAAATTGAACCTTATCTGCTTTGCACAGCGGTTGACGTAGTATTCTGTATATTTAATAAAATTGCTAAGCGCAAGATAGAATAAATAAAATGATAAAACGTAAAGGAAAAGTAAGTATCAACGAACTGTAACCTTTGTTTCGAATCGCGTTGAAATTCATTCCTTAGTTGCAAAACAAAACGTGATACCGTGAAGAATCGTTGAACGCTTATAAGTATTTAGCAAAGTGAACGATAGGTTGCATACTTGACGGGGTCCTTCAGCTCTTCGATGATGAAATTCAAGTAATTCCAACCATTGTAAGCGAACAGACCCGAATAAAAGCTCAGCGCTATCGACGTCACTTCCGTGTTGGTGTTCTCGAACGTGAAATATTGCGTGTGCCCTGCAAGCACACGAAAGAAATCGATCAAACATAACAAATTCCATAGTACACACGGCTCATCGTTTTCTATTCGCATGACGCTTCCAGCAAGTAACAGAAGATCATTCTGGATCAATTTTTATTAATGAAAATAAACAACATTTTTTTTTTTTTACTTTACATTTTAAAATTAAACTATTCGTGAAAATTATCTGTGAAAATTATCCCAATGATTATTGTTAGCATAAGGTACCCTAAGCATTGACCGAACGTTTACCTGTTTCTATTTTCTTCTACTTAAATCGAGGGTAAATGTGTTTTTGATATAAATTTTGATTTCCATGTAAGACTCGTTCGGGTGAGAAGCGATGACGACGCTTACTACAGAAGCGAGACAACATCGGGAGACGCAATTTATCGTAATCAAAGGAGTTCTTACGAAGACGTTCGCTGAAAAGGGACCATTTGGAGGACTGAATAGGTCAATTTAAAGCGATTCCTCGGGACGCAACACCGTGCGCCTCGAATCGTCCGCGTGTTTAATCCACCTTTTTGATTGGGCAATTTGTCTCGTCCGGCAAGCGTGGAGACGCCTAACTGTCTTATGTTACCTCGAAGAGTAACGTGGGTGGTGAAACATTAACGCGAGGCTTCCTCGTTCCGTGACTAAAAATCATCTATAGAAGAGTTTCCTTATCTCGTCTATTTAAACTGATAAAGTGAAATCATATCGAACGGAACAATCGTCCGTTTACACGCGCGAGGGAAAGTCGATCTGTCGTAAGATCGGTTCAGTCTTTGTCGCGTATCAGAGCACAAGAAAACGATCGAGCAACGCCACAAGAAACGAACGGTTACGTGGAACACGAAACGCACGGTGGTCTCCATCCCCTTTTTCGCGTGGATAGCGATCTATATCTAAATCGAGAGTGTCGATGTCGTTGAACTCACCGGTGAACAGCTGACAACCTCCGGCGAAGATTATGATGAACAACGCCAGGAGCTTGGCGTACGTGAAAATGTCCTGCACCCTTGTCGCCCATTTCACGTCCCAGCAGTTGATGAACGCGAGGATACCTGAAATAATCGAGGAAACGTTACGAGACTCCAAACGTGTCGTTCTACGTAAAACAATTTACGTACTCGAATAAAATAAACAAACATCGAAACAATATTTGGAACAAATGATATGAAACCTGTTCGTAGCATTAGAATACCTATAAAACGTTCCAATATCGAATTATTGGAATATATGTCTGGCCTAGTTGAGAGATCCACGGTCTCTCACGTGGAAACGAACCTCCTAATCGGTCCGTGCACTCGTTAATCGGATTCATTAGCCGTCGAAATTAACCGAGGAAACCTATCAACGTGATTGCGTTCGATGTTCGCGGGCGGTCGCGATACTGGATGACGTATCACCGCTGTCTCGATGACACGCATCGCTCGAACGCTGCCACGCGACTATCAAACTATAAACAAAACTGTTCGATCGCGCTCGTGCCGATAGGAGAGGGTGACTGGTCGATAACGAGAAAGGTACGATAATTCGAAGAAATCGGGAAACGTTACGCGCAGCTTTTTTCGGGACGAGTTGACTCGATTACACAGGTGAATTAACCGCAAGTTACACCTGAGGTAGTTTAAATTTTCTTGATCGTTTGCATCTCATTATTTTTATTGATTAATTTTTATGATTAATTTTTACGATTAATTTTTACGATTAATTTTAGTAAAACGATGGAGTTTTCTTGATAATTCTCCCAATTGATTTCCAGTGATGCATTATACGAACAGTGGAAGTTATTACCTCTAGATCGCTATTCAGGTGCAACAATGGTGTCGCCGTAGCATTGTCTAGTTGTAAGTATAAGGACAAAGGAAGAGATAACGAATAAATCGAAAGGTGGTGAAGGTGTCGAGTCGGTTGGGACTGTTTGAAATATAAATATGTTTATAAAAGAAGAAGCACGGAAACTCCGACAACGACCAAACCTCCGCTCCTCTGCTTTCAACCGGGCAACGGATGGATGAATGACATTAGCGTAAACATTTTATTTTGCAAAACCGGTTGCATGAGCTGGCCTGGCGTTTCAGACTGACTGGCACCAGTCCAGTCGAGCATGACGTCGGTAGGGATAAAAACGAGCGTGGATGGTTATCGACCTGTTCGACAACGACCGAGGCAAAGGCAACGGGTGGTTTGGACGATCCAGGTCACGATGTTCGTAAATGTATCGCCAAAGATCCCACGGACTCGATACGGTTACGATCATCCCGTGGAATACGCGTTATGATCTCTTCTACGACGGAGGAAGATGTACGACAGGGTTACCGGCCATCGTTGTGTAACAGTGTTACGTATTTACTCGCGTGTCGAAATTTCTGATGCAATCGGTAGCGAGTTTTACATTTTTCGTGCTACACGTTGCATCGAGGTACTTGGAGCAATTGCTTCCTGGTATACGTACACGACTTCAATTACATGCAATGCGTTCAAGTGCTGTAGTTTGTGTTGCATGACTAACCAATGCGATACAGGAAGGAGAGATTATCGAAGATATTTAATTTTCACATACGAGAAAGGTTGCATTACGCTACAACTACGCTTCCTACTTCTGCATTTTCATTAAAAATCAAATTCTCACGGACTCTAAATCAAATTCTCGTTACTGTACTCCTGCCAGCGATGGGTTAACGAACTATAGACCGACAGAGGAGCCTCTGGCCGAGGAGTTTGAATTACTCGGAAGTTAACAGCAACGATGGCGGTGGCCCAGTGTCAGAAACGCCTTAAGTTTATTGGCCGGCGACGAAGCACGTGCAAGATTCCACCTTACGAATGCGTATCGCGGTGATCGGGGCCAGACACGTCCTTGGTTGTGTTCGTTGGCAACGTCAAATAAAAGTAAGAAATGTCGACTGACGCAACATCTCGAGGAATATCGCGAGACTCTTTCCGCCCTTCCCCTCCGTGTCCCTTCTTTCTGTTACCCTCCGTTCCTCCTACGCCTTGGAACGTCTTGCATCGTCTGCACGTCTGCCGTCTGGTCTTGTCCTCCTCCTTCGTCCGCGTCTTGTTCTTTTCGCCTCGTCTTTCATGTCCTCCTCGGCGAATTATACTGTTGTGCCCGCCAGTTGACACGTTATTAGAAAATTACATTTAATCGTAATTGGACGTGATTGGTACCGCGGTCTTTTCACACGAGCACTGCCGGATTCTCGAGACGCCAGGACAATAGCCCTTATCCGGGTTTGGTATCCACCATCTTGATCCTGTGCGGTGGTAGTCGTCCTAAAAACCTGCCTATGCACTGCCACAGATGCTACAGTCGATTTTCTAATACTTCTTCGCTTCCAATTCGAAACCAACAATCCCAAAAAACCCCTAGGTACTGATCCGTTAATTTTCAATCGGCCACTTTCAATTTCAGAACCATATGTCTCGTTAATAACTTGTTCTATTCGAGAAACTTAATTACCTTCTCAAGAATTCACGAAACCTTTCGCGTCAGCAATTGAAAGATCGGAGACTATGGACTTCCATTTCGTTTTCTTTCGCAGGAAACCATCGTCCACTGTTCGTCGAACGACTTCATCGGAAATTAAACGGAACCCTCGATCTTCGCGAAGAGTCTCGTTTCCGTCTTCCTCTCCGAGCGTTCTGTCCGCAGTTTTCGACATCTTATTACGTCGACAGACGTGATTCTCCGTGAAAGTCACTTCCTGCCACGGAGAGAAGATTACGGTCTGCTTCTGCGGCTCTAATTAACATCTGCGTGTTCGATGATTGGTCCCGCGAGAAAAAATGTAAGAAGATAATGTGCAATTTTGCATAATCGCCGCTGGTGATCGATGGAGTCATTTGGACGAGGACGAAACCACTTCGAACGAAATATCCTCGTGTATACTGCAACTATACCGTCGTTAAATTTTCCATTTCAATTGTCCAGTCACTCGAACCCCTTATCTAGGAAATATGCACCGACTATGTTGCAACTAAACTATGAAAATAAATGAAAAAATCCTCCATAAAATCAGTACGCATGCTAATGGCATTTACACGCGCGATACTACTAATAGTTTCGCTAAAAGATGTTGCAAACATCATGAAAAACGACCTCGTCGTAAACGCGTAACAACTATTTTCTCTCGCCGTAACAAAATGTACGTATCGCGAGTAAAAAGTATTCGCTTTCAATTACAGCGCAGATAATTGTCTCGTAAAGATAATTAGTCGCACGGTTAACGATTGACTTGTGACGCGGTTGCGTTATTCGCCGACGACAAGAAAAAGAACTATACGAGCTGCGAGATACCAAAAGACATTTCTGCGGGCACGTGTCGGATGGCGTTCGCAATTCTGTAAAACGATACGCACAACGTGGTCTCGATATCGAGGCGGAAGACAGCGCCAACCGCAAGGGGAATGTACGTGATATCTCCTTCCCTCGTCGGCGTCAGATTCTCTAAAAAAATATGTGTCTTCTGCACGATTCGAGGTGACCTTTACGTCTGTGGATCAATTAGCGTTGCGTACTTTTTGTTTACACGTTTATTGGCACAATGATGGAACTCGGCAGCTTTGATTCCATTCGGCCATTTTCATTTGTCTCGATGGTTAGATCGCGATTATTAACCAGCGCAAAAAAAATTGTTAATTGGAGCTCCGAAAGGAAACAAGCGATTCCCTCGAGAAATCGTCGGAAACTAAGACAAGCTGGAACGTCGCAATTGCCAAGAGCACAGGAAAAACAAAGGATACAAGACCGGGATTACTATTGAGAGAATTATAAATTGTTCTCGTAACGTGAGCCGTGGTATTAAGTCTGGAAGCTCCCAGAAGGACGCTGAAGAAGAGGCTTTTGTTTAGGAAGGATCGGAGACAAACAGGCTAGGACGAATTGCGGCCACGACTGCGTGGACTCGTTACAAATATTGCCCGCGTTCTTTTTTTTTTTTTTTTGTTCTAACAGAAATAATACTCTTCAGCTACAGAAATACTCGACAGCGAAATTTAACTTATTTTCACTCATGGTGGAAAAAAATGTTGGAGCGCAGAGGGTTAACAGAAACAGTCGACGATATTGTGTGGTCAGCACTGATACCTCAAGAGTTCTCAAACCCGTGATGTATGAAGTATAGTAAAATTGCATTATATCTAAATGAATTTAATAATTTTACTATTCTACTATACTATACTGGATAATAAAATCGTACTAAATTTAAAATTTAAAATGTAAAATTCTCAGACGGCGATTAGAAAGAAGTTTGTACAATACGTTGCCTAAATCTGAGTCTTCCAATAAATTAGGGAGCAAGAATGCGTTGAATAAACTTGAAGGAAGCGATCAAAGGGGGCTCGAGGTCTGAATGAACCCGGGCCAAGATAATAGGAGAAGCTGAATAACGTTAAAGCAGAGAGAAAGTGATTCGATTAGCTGACAATCCGACCATGAATTATTCCGGAACGACCTTTCAATCATAAAGGACACGACGACGGAGTTCTCGGAAGAGAATGAAAATCCAAGGGTGCCAATCGGAACAATACGAGGAGGTTCGACTTGATGAAACGACACAGGCATTGATTAAAGCCTCGAAATAATGTATTTATCTACCCACGAGCTTGATTTCCGTGAGAATAAACAAACCAAGGACACGAATGACCCAATGAAGTCAGTATTACTGTTTACTTTCGAAGATAGAGAGGTATGTTTAAGGCAGAAGTTGTTTGATTTCGTTGGGGGAGCCTAGAGATATTTTTAAAAAAAATGATAACGAGAAATCCGGGCACTTTTGGAACTGTACTATTTAAAGTAACTATTTAAAGTTAGGATATTCTATGGTTCGTTGGAAAACGATGAAAGTAATTTCTGTTATTTTCAAATAGAAGACCAAAATGTTACTCTGAGTAGCTTGTTAAATTTTCGTTTAACATTAAGTTTGCTCGGGTAAGTAGTAAGATAGCGTTTCACTTACATATGCAGCAAGCAGCGAGTATCCTCGTCGCCTCGTCCGGTGGCGAGCAGTCTGGAAACACTGGTTTCAATACATAAATGCTGAAGGTCAAGGCCACGATAGCTTGACTACAAGGCCGCACTATCATACACTCGACCCAGAGTCTGATGAATGCCATGAAAGGTCCGAAGGTCTCCATGATATACGCGTAATCGGCGCCCGACTTTCTGATCATGCATCCCAACTCCGCGTAACAGTATGCGCCCACCTGTTGTGCGATCAGAAACCAGTATACGTTTTATGGCTGTTCCGCAGTCTATTCCGCCACTTAACCATATCGAAACCCAAGTACAAATAAATAAACGCAATAGAAACGATAGTAAAATTGCGTTACATTTGAATGAATCTTAAAATTCCTTGCATTTTATACTATTATATAAATACACTCTGTGTTTCTTGGCTGAGACCGTCTTGGCCACGAAACAACCGAATGAAATTTCTTATTTCCTCGGCCAACGAACTCTCGAGAACATGGAAGCTATCGATTGTATAATACGAGAGGATTGGTGTGTACTTACCGTGGAGAAGATGCCGGAAGCTATCCACACCAGGAGGCTCGCGTTCACGCTACCCGTGTAGGTGAGGACACCAGTGGGACTAACGAATATCCCAGAACCGATAATGGAACCGACGATCACGGTCACGCCGTTCATCAGGGACATCTTCGCTTCGAGTTTGATCTCATCGCTGGGTTTCTCGGCGATCGGGACCGCGTCGTACGGGCCCTTCTCGCCATCCTTGATGCTGCCCGACTTCGACATCCTCTCTGAAACAGATCGAACGCGCAATCCTGTCGATTCATCATTTGAAAATCGCCTCCATTTTCGCTCAATTTTCTATGCAACGAATTGCTACCGCATTACGAGAAACGTGTCGAATGATTTGTCGCCGCTTCTCTACTACTACTTCATCGGGAAAAGGTAACCGATTCAGTGGAAATACTTTCGTGAAAATATAATGAAGAATATATAGCCACTATATCTTTTTCAAATTATGTACGATCCCACAGAACCTTTTACAATTACCCTATTCTCCACGAATTTGAATTATTCATTTCAATGAGAGCTACTATTTTTTCGTCGCCTAACAGAACCAGTTCATTCGGACACACCACCTGTTGAACAACCCCGAACAGCATAAGAAAACCATCCTAAGAAAATAGTAAATTCGAAACTTCGCGAGCCCTGTAGCCCTTTTACTCTACGCTCTTCCGATTCATTAGATGAAAGCATCGTCCAATCTGCAACCGGGAAACGTGTTCTCTTATCGATGTCCCAGTTCTGGGCGATCTGAGAAATTCCCTTCCTAGGAATTTCCCTCGTTTCTCTGAATAATGCATCCTGCCGTCCTCGTCCCGACCTGCGGTAGTTCTTGCTTTCGATAGCCAATTTTTACACCGCATTCAAGCTACGCAATCGTTGCTCCAGATAAGAATAAAATACGCAGACAATCCTAAAAGTGGTCCGAATGGGGTCGTATTTCGACTTATTTTCACCGAAAGAATAATATAACGAATTTCACAATTTATCTTTTAATAGATACACTGTTTTATTAGAACAGCAAAATCTTTCTCTCCAAAAAGCGGAAGGAATGTAAACACGCTAAATTCGCGCCAAGCAATTTTTTCACCGTGAGACGATATCGAACCTACGCTAATCTAACTTAATTTTCTCGAAATACCCCTACATCGACGATCCACTTTCCACCACCACAGTTTGTTTGCTGTCACTCGCTTTCCCTGATGTATAAACGTAACCGTTTCGATAAACAAAGATTACAAACGTTACAATTATTAATTAAACAGTCTAACGCGTTTATCGAATTCGAAATAATTCTTTAAAGATCGAACGTCGAGTTACTGTACATTTGCAAACTGCTGTCCATCCCATCAAAACATTGTGCAATAAAGATACGTATACCAAGTTGTTTGTCGCTTACTCGAACTTTATCTATCTGTCTTATTTCTTTTCTTCTTTATTTTCATTCTCTGCAACTTAGCATCTTTTACGTAGTCGAACTTTATCCATCTTCCGTAATTATCTATCTTTTCTTCTTTATTTATTCGTTCCGAGTACGTTAACTCGAATCAGATGTGACTTTCGCGGACAGCTCGCGTTTATCACGCCACTCGACGGGCCCCCCGTTCTTCTCGATCGTCCAGACCGACCAATAACGTTCGCGAACGTCGAAACACACCTTTCTATCGCCTGAGCGAACTCGCGCGCAGGTGCAAACCAGTTTCTTAATCCCGTAATCGTCTCTATGATCGTTTCAACCGGCATTTAATCGATGGATTCCGTAAATTCCCTAATTGCTTAGCAGCACCGTTGACACGTTGAACAGTTGTTGCTGGTGAGAAAGGCGAGTCACGGTCACGCGCGGAACTAGCGCAACACGTTGTCGATTCGATTATCGAATCTTTCCTTTCCTTTATAGGTTCCGTGACCGCGGCCAACGGACACAAACGAAAGTGGATGGACCAACCCATGACAAATCGAATACTTTTTATAAATAGGACAGTCTTTCTGATATGTAAACGTACCATAAACTTTAGCGAATATATCTCCTAAATGTATCTCGAAGAATTTTCAACATTTCCGACGTGCTTTATTCTATACATGTTTAAAAAGAAGAGTTACACTTTATGGAATAAATTGTAATTGTAAAATTAAACTTTTTACGTAACCTTTTGTTCTTAATTTTTTTTTTTGATCGATCCTCAAGACGCCGAATTATCGCAAAATTCTACGATTCGCGGCAGATACTTTTAGAACAAACAACGTTTCATGGTATAAACTATTCTTGGATGGCACGGAAGCTTTTACCGGACTATGGTCGTAAACGTGAAAATTAAGTGTCTCGCGAAGAAATTTTATTGCATACCTTCGACGTTCTATCCGTTCACCTAAGAATTACGAAATGCTTCATGTATGTCAATGTCGAATAAAGGGCATCGATAAAGGAATTAACAACAAATTTTGATTCGTCTGAATTTGCACCAGCTCATGCGGCTTGTTCCAATCTAATATGTTAAGTACGAATTAGCGCGATTCTATGCGATCACTCGAGTGGAACGATGTATAATTTAACTATCAATGTATCCTATGATTTTTTGAGCTAACGCGGTATTTAGTATAACTTTCCACGATCTCTCATTTCTTTTTTTTTTTTTTTTTAAATAAAAAAAAAGCTACTTCGTACGAGATAAAAGCATAGGAAGCAAGTTGAACTTTTTCCCACGTGAATAAGTAATCACGTTATTCGCACACGTTGTAATGCCATTACCATCCGTGCGCCGTAAATATTTCACTTTAATTCCCTGGCTGACAGCGCACTATTGACCCGTAATTTACTGGTAGCTAGTTCAAACAAAACAATTTAATTCTCCTCTGCTCGAGATCGCTAAAAGTATTTCAGGCTCTGTTTGAAAACCACTGCTGTACACATACTGAAAGTTCCATACGTGTGCAGCATTCTCCTGGATCTACGACGAAATCCCTGTTTATTGGATACGCGGAAGCAACGAGACCGTTGCACGCCGATATTCAAACGCGCAAATTACGTTTCGACTTTGCACGCCTAACCGAACGAAACGACGAGCAGTAAATCGTCACCGAGAAACACATGGGAAATAAAAGCCGGCGAAAGATCGAGTTTTACGCGGGACAGATCGAGTTAAACGTAATACGACGACCGAGCGCCAGTTGTTCTTTTACTGAGCGATTTGTGCGAAAGATTGCGCGAAAAAGAGGCTACGGATCGAAGTGCATAATAACTGCATCATCCACGTGACCGCAGAGGTGGTCGTAATCCGAGAATAGGAAACAAGAGACTTGGAAGAGGAACAGGCTCTATCGAATTTTCTGATTCATCTCGGTTCATCGATGAGGAATTTTTTTAGATTACGTGTCGACGTTGCAGTATAAGATGCAGTAATGTTCCGAGATCCATAATCGATCGTCCAGTTTCAAAAGGTAAATCGCGTAAAACGTGAGTTTAAGTGTTGACGATCGCACGGTACCGTATATTTTGTCCATGTCGCGTTCGCGATACGATATCAAATTTCCTCGTGTCTCGTATTCACTGATAACTAGTCCGTCTTTACGATCAAATAATTACCCATCCACGGTCTTCCTTAGTGTGTAATAATACGCGACACAATAATCAGGAAACGTTTGAATTCAAATACCTAAAATATCTCAAACGAAATAGAGGAACTAAACATTATGTCTGATAAAAAAAAGAAGAGGGAATATTTTTCATGCTTGGATTTCAATGAACAGATTTAACGCCTGAACGCTGCTATTACTTTTGCGAGAGAGTAATTTGCAAAATATATAATGCAAACGAGGTCTCGACGTGGCGGACACGTACGCACAACCCTCTTTAATTCGAACTGCTAATGCGACAGTCTGGCAGGCATTCGTACAGCTTCGAGTCTGTTCTCCGAACGCTGCATGCATACTCTTAAGAGGGTCACTCGCGTGAATATCAACTATCGGTAATTTTCTAGATTAAATTTCGAACATTCCTATTTGTATGTATCGGATTGTCCGGAAAGTTCGTGCCATTTTTTGGTAGGTGACGTTAAGACAGGTCTGAATATATCGGAACGATATCAGAACGGACGGAATATTCAAATTGCCTGAAAGATGGAAAAAGGTTGTAAATCAAAATGGCACCTATATAACTTAATAAATTTATACGAAAATTTAAATATTCTGCGTTCCAATTTTCCTTCGAAAACTTGAATGTGCAACTCCTTAAATCGTTCAGACGTTAGAAAAGACTCCCATTTCTTTCATCGTTCTGTATAGGTAAAAAATACTTTCGGTACTGTACCGGCCTCTAGTGAAACTGCGAACCCCTTTTCAAATACCAGTTCACTCCCCACCGTTCCCCGAACAACCTTCCACGGATTTTTTACGAAACCCTTCGTTGTCACACAATGGCCGCTCGTACCTTCGTTTCTAATAAGCGTTCAAGTTCTCATCTCGCCTCGTTCGATACCTCGAGAGACTCTCGATAAAATTTAGCACACGGCCTCAGAATTTCCAGTTACGACACTGTAAGATATACTTGTTTTCGAGTCGTAATCATCCTTGGACCGAGTATCGAACGCGCAAAAATCGAACAGCTGTTGGAGGAAAAAGCTTGGCTGTAAGCTGGCGATTGGTAGACGAAAATTCGATAAAAATAGATCTTTCTCGATTCTGTGACAGGCTCGTTTTACGCACGTGCACAGAAAAGGACTCCCTAAATCGAGCACGGGGGCTCGCGAAACTTTCGCGAGGATTGCGTCAGTTTCTATTGATCTTTCACCGACTACGGCAGTCACCTTTCGACGGTAACACGACCTGTACTTAAGCATAAGATAAACATAAGGTAGCGGCCTGTTGGTGGAGCGACGTAGACAGAAGTTATTGCAAACATTCTGTCGCAATCTCTCACCTTTATTTCAGCGGTGTCCGCCATCGCTCACCCTCTGAACGCGCGACGCGACTTTCGATCGTGTGCTTTCAATAATAAATGATTACTCGAACAAGTTATGTCACGCGAGAAGATGTTGAAAACAATACGTTTGTATACTATATTAATCCTAAACACTACCGTTACGAAGCTTATACTGTAGGAGTGTCGTACTAGAAAAGTCAACTCGGAACTTGTAAATATTCCATTATTTACGCGTTAATCCTGTCCTTGGAAAACCGAAATAATTCTTCTACCAATATTTACGAGTTTATTTACAAATCCGGAATTAACGTATGGTCATAGATTGTTTACTACGTAAACGATACCAGTGACCCTACCTAGCTGTCAGAAATTGTAACTAAAGCGAATCGTGATGGGGAACACAGCATCGATCAGTTTGCGTGTAAACGACCATTGTTGTGCTAAGAGACGCGATATGCTTTGTAACGCTAGAAAGACGAATCGTTCATCCAAACGGTACTTCGTTAAAAAAAGAAATATACATCTTCGTAAAGAATCCGATTCGCGATATTCCTACGGTGCGTTTAACCGATGGAAAAAAGGTTAGTTTCCACCTCCGACAGGATAGCGTTATGGCGGACAAGAAAATCAATAGGCCACGTGGGTCGCCGACCGGGTTTTCCAATCCCAATTCTCTCATCCTACGTTCAAGAAACGAGCGACATCTCAAGGGGTGGTTTCCACTCGACCCGGGAACGCGAAATCTAATCATCGTTTCTCGTTATATCCAATAACCAAGCGTTGTCTAAATATCTGACAAACAGATCGAAGAATCGTCTCACTTCTCACTGTTGTTTGCATCACCCTCGACTTTCGATGTTAATCATATTTGCACTACCCGTCAACACACGTCCTAATGCAATTTGCAATAATTTCGACTCGATCCTCGATAATTTCAACCGTATCGGCTTGCAACTTTCAACATTTACCATGAAATTGTATTTGAATTTAAAAATGTCTAGATACCACAGTGGAATAACCAAAGGGTACGATGCAACCCCTGTGCAGTTGTTTTTAAACTAGAAAACTCTCCCCTTGCAACGCGTCTCAAAACCTAATGATACTTGTTCAAATAAATCATCAACTTGAACAACCCTTAATTCGAAACGATCGATCACCGATTCCCCTGTAGCGGATGTAAACGAAAAATTGAATGGCACCACTCACCTAAGCTTGACGTATTTTGCGGTAGTGGTGATTTGCTCGCAAAGTCCGTAAGTGTCACTGGTCACCTACACGTGGTCGATCACAGAGGAGAGCAGTCCGGCATTGACACGGAGGGCCACCCTCAGAGCATCGTTCCTCGTTGTTTCGTGGTCGATCTGGTCTTCACCAGGGGTCAGGTGAACGTGGACACCACGCACAGGGGCTGATGTAATCAAACACTGAGACACGAGGACGCGAAGTCACGAAACGTACCACGCGCGCACTCGCCGAGCTCTGAATGACCGTCCGACGCTCGTTCCGTTTGAGGGCTTTGCGCATTATAACGTGCGGTCAACGAGGGCCGGCGCATGTCGTCTGCTCTTTCTTACTCCCCTCCACTCCCTACTCCCTTATGGGTGTACATGGCGTGGAATCGTCGCGTTTATGTAGACACCATACTGCATAAACCATGGTAGGCCACCCTAAGCTCTATCGACCGGTCCATCGGTTGCTCCCATAGATATCTATGCTATACCTACATTGTTAATGAAACTTCGATACATCGGGCCTACAAAATTATTTCGTTAACGTACCAATTAAAAATCACTTGGATATAGTTACGGGCACCTGTGCTCATCGACGTCGCCAGACTAACATATGCATGTATATCGACTAAGTCTATCGATTGTCTACCGCAGTTATGTGTGGTTACGTATGGATCTCCCGTAATAGCAATAAACTATCATCTAACCGATTCTAGCTAATAATTAACGGCTACCACTGATGTACTCGATGCTAAAACGACTAAAATTACCGATTTGATGATTATTTCGATTCGAGGAAAACTGCGCAGTTTACTACCATTTGTTTACAATTTCGACAAAAGTTCCAATTGGTGGACAGCTGAATATCGTAGTTTTTGTATTCAATCGAGTTTAATAAACCTCAAATAAAACGATGCACGCGCATATTTTTCGCTCTCGACGAAAAATTTCAGGATCGAAGAGGTTAAATCGTTGCAGCAGCATATAATCGAACGCAGAGTGATCATATTACGCTTATGTCGTATAACTTTGTGCTGTCCAGCCTTGTTTTCACTTGTTGTGCTATCGAATGATGTTACCAGACACGCGAACAATCTTCGCAATCGTAAAAATTTGATTATTTCAACTCCAGAGTTTATTAACCTATTTCTACTGTTTTCGTGCATTTCTACTGTGCATTTCGACACGTTGCTGATTCTGAAGATTCGATAAACTACCCATCAAACCTAAAGTTCTAGTTTCAAGATTTTCACGAATCATATCGCGACTATCACAAAGTAAATGCTACGATTTTTGAATGGAGAAATTTGCAAACGAACTTGGCATGTCAGTAGGAACGGTATCTACGATAACAACGTCGTGTATACTTCCTCGAAGCGACGCTCAACGTCGTTAACGATCAGTACGTGCTTTTCCATGATTTTTCTACTGAATTACAATCTTCCCACTTCACACTTTTCTTCGATCACACGATTACATGGAGATATAATATTATAGTATAGATTTTATGGTTGAATTTTTCGAAACATTTGACCAAAGATATCACCCGAGTCCGATTCCAATTTTTTCGATCGATGAAAGAGTTCGCTTATTAAACGAGCAAGTGAGATCCGTACATAACCTCTTCAAGGATACGTATACAAATTGTTTAGTTAGTTTCGAAATTTCAAAAATGCCTCGACTGTTAGGACAACACAAATTACATTTACAATCTAATTTACAGTCGAAGAATTAAGATTTTAGCTTATTTCTTGTCTTATACATATATTACATATTCGCGACATGCGGATTGCATAATCTTGTCCTTCCAATTACTCTCAGCGACCCTGTTGCTCTTGTAGTCAATGAAATCGCGTGTTTACTAAACAAACGATTGTTCCGTCACGAAAAGCGTATCTAACCTTTATAATAATTGTATTACTATAATTTTGCTACTATATAAACACCTCGCGCAGACCCGTACCACTGAATTTTTTATTAAAAATTGTTGATAAAAGATCGTCGATTTTGTCGATTTAAAGTAATTATCGATTTATCCACTGGAAAATACGTGATGCGACAGAAGGAAGTCTGTACAATTCTCTAAAAAATAAACAGAAATCCAAGGTCACACACGCGGCGTATGGGGACGACAGAGGTTGTCTATGGTTGGCCAAGCACAAAGGAACCCGCAGCTGAACCTGGTTTAAGGACTTTGCCAAAGTAGACAAAAGAGAGGAGCGTAGCATAAAGGGGTGCAAGATTGCGCGACAAAAAGAAAACCGTCGAATTGGTTTTCATCCCTCGAAAGTCCCTATCGAGTCCCTTGGTCCAGGTGTACAAGCCCTTTGTGCTCGTGCCATGGTGTCCCATAGGCGAAAGAGAACTAACTGCGTCGCACGATGCAACGTCGGTTATGAAAACCTAAAATAATTAGTAATTTTATCGAGATTTTATGGAGTAATATTTGGCAGTTCCGAAACAACTACCATTGTGGTAGTGACTTTTCATTTACGTAGACATCGTTACATAAAAAATAAATTGCGTAATGACACTGTACAGGACCTACTTTCAAACCTAACCTCAAACTCGTTACGCAAGCACAAACAATTAAAAAGATAGCATTAAGGAATAAATCAAAGATAAAAATCGAAGAAGAAAGATGAATGAACTATTGTCGAGTAAAAGATTCGAAATGAGTTTACGGTTGATCGATCAAAACCTGCAACAATCGTAGAACCGTGAAATAATCGTTCTTTGTAGTCGCACGTAAAACTAGAAGGGGCCAAAAGGAGGGAAATTATGATAACGGTTAAGTTCACTCTTGCGTTACACAGTTTGTTTCTTTTTTTTTCTTTTCGCGATCGTGGAGCGAACTGACTGTATTTTCACGGCATTTCTGCTCAACAATAAATGGTTAATTAAACATGTAAATTTGTCGCTGAACCGAGCGATACGAGAAATCACTGGTTTTTTTCTTTTTTACGGGAGGCATTAGTACCGCGAATTTACACGTGTATGTGTGTTAAATTACAGTGTGAGTGTGCAATTAAAAAAGCATTTACGAAGAATGTATATCAGACCTAGACACAAGGTCTGATATACATTTTTTTGAGCGTACAGCGAGTAAGCGAACTAGTAGCGCCACTGGTCAACTACTAAGTCTTCTAGTCTTCTGGAGTAACTTCTTCGTGTTGTCTGAAAGTAATAACATTGGTAGAAAAAATTGTAAACTTTTGCCAGAACAGTATATCTCGAAGGCTTGGAGAAATCTGGCAAATGAAAAAGAATTTCGTCATTTCGGTGTTATGCTTGTTGCGTGGGACGTCTCTCAATGACGTCACGGAATCAATACTAAAGTCTACGCCGATCTACGTCATCAATGACGCATTCGTTACTGGTTGATCCAAAGTGCGGGAAATCAGGGTACCGTGTCATTGTACACCACTCAGGGATTGACTAAACGTTTCGCTAATGCAATTCACCAATTTCGCCAAGTCGAGAGTCAGTTTGGAATGAGAAAGTGTCGAATTCTTAGGAAAACGTAATTGCTCCCTTCTCTCGCCAGAGAAAAATTCTTATCCCTTGTTATTTTTGACTATTTATACTCGTATGTGTTTTACAATTGTGAATTTTTGTTTTGGATAATTAAGTTTCATGAGTTTATCGATTATGAACAAAAAACATTATACTCAACGTGTTGTTGTAAGAGGGAAAAACGTTCAAGTAAAGGAATGGTTTATGAAAAGATATAAAAATATATTAAAACGACGTAAAACTGAATGGAATTGCCATCTAGCGACCATCTAGTAAAACTAAAATTTTGACCTACGATCATAGCGCCTCAACGGCAAAACGCCCAAGTATTTAGTGAAATCGTTCGTATTTTCCACGCTAAATGACACCATTTGCTCTTTTACCGACTGAAGTTACTAATTTGAAAAAAGAACGGGAGGAGGAATCCTGAAGAAATGGTGTTTCTATAGGTGACTCGTTCATTATAATCGTTTATTTTAATTCTTGTTCGAAAATATTCCGAAATATATATCTCCTCTGTCTTTTTTAAATAAAAATACTAATTAACCTAATCTCGAGTCGTCCTTTAACCCTCTATCGCATAATACGTTGTCACACCAATGATATTCCAATGAAAGCAATTTCTGTGAATTCCCCTAAGGAAATTTGTAGCCCTGCAAGCCCACTTAATTAACTCATAGACGTATAAATATCCAAAAAATAATTCCTCTCCGAAGAATTCGGTAAAACTCATGCGATAGAAGATTAAAACCCTCGGCTGAGTCGCTGTTACGACAGCATCTTCAACAACCGTTCGTTCTTACCGATTCTGCTGATACTAAAGCATACTTAATATCGCAGAAGCGTATTATAATGTAACCATATTCGCGTACAAACATTATCAATAATAACTTAACAGATATTCGCGTGACGCTATTCCGTTTGTCCAACGACCAACGCGTGAACGTGGAATTTAAAAATCAGACTAAGCGTAACGCGAATGGAAACAACGACAAAAATACTCATCGATTCGATTGTACGCGAATAAGATGTGAAATTAAATAGACCAAAATGAGACGAATGATTCTGCGTGATGAATTTACAGCAGTCTAGGATTGAAACGGCCCGTATGAAGGATGAGACCCGTTGGATTGTGCCGCACGAAATAGAGGAACGGTTGATCCAGTTTCAATCTGGGTTTGTTTTCCGATCTTTCGGTGTTTCTTATCGACCCCCTGGTCGAAATACTGCGGTAGTTCTTTGACAAAACATCGATCACCGAATCGCTATCTAGTTTCTTCTCAGCGTCTAGCATACGATGCTCTTCGTATTGAGAATTTCGCAGGGAGGGACTCGCTGGGTAAATTTCCACGTGGTGACGTCCGTTGCCGATATTTTCGTCGCCGCACGTACTGAACAGATTCATCTAAAAGGAAAATTATAATCCTAGATGTTGTAAGAAAGATGTTAGGTGAAAATTGAAAGAAAGCTAAGTTATCCTTACCTGTAAAACATCAGACAAAAACAGACGATTCCCTATTCCACCATTGATGCCCTTAAAGTCAGCGTCGTTGGTAAATAACCGATCGAGACCCATCCTCTTCAAGGCGGCGGTGGCGTTGACCACCGATCGGTGACTAAACTTAGGTATCTGCAATTCGAGACCTGGCCTTGGTATAAGAACCTTGAGGAGTTTGTTCCAGGTTCCGTCTTGGAATGCACCTTTAAGGAGTCGTTGCTCGAGACGATCCAACGTGTCCCCAGGCGCTGCGTGACCTTGTTGACCGGGCAGGAGGAATATCGTCGAGACGAGCTTATCAACACCACCGAGGGCAACAGCGGTAGCGTCCAAACTCGGTTCGTAACCTACAACAGAGTCGAATAATAAACATTGTTTATCATTTATTCCTAACAAAATTATATCGATCTAATTTTGCCCATTTCTGACCTGCAAGTACGTTCGACCGCCAGACAGTAGCTGGAACTGGGATCAGCTTCCTCAATCTGGATGCTGAGGACACTGCAAAGTACAATTCCCCGTCCCGACCTGTGGTGCTGACAAAACTGGTGTTGCAATCCGTTTGGAACACGTTCGCTGAGATTGCAGCAAGCGGCGACCTTAAAGGAACAGCGTTACTCTTCACGAAATCCTTTATCCTGCCTCCAGTTTGCTTCCTGATGAGGAGATTGGTCCGACGACGCGCCAGGTCGCTGATGGTGGCGAAATTTACCTCGGCTACCAATCCTTCGTAGAACTGTTGGGCCTGTTCCTTATAGAATGGCAACAACTTCCTGACCTTGATCTTGTCTGCGAACAGCTCGCGAACGAAGGCAGCGTTGGCAATGCCCTGGTGTCTGGCCAAGCTCACAGTGTCCGTCACGTTTTGAAAGATTAAATGAGGATTGAAGGTGGCCACGTTGTCCAGTCCTAGGACTTCGTTCATCTGTTCAGACGTTGATCCCCGTGCGCCGAGGAAGATCATGGCTAACATGCTGATCATCCCGAACGGTGAGAGAGCCAGGGACCTCCCAGTGCTTAATCCCTTGTTCGCTGATATCCAAAATTTGAATGCTAATTCGTTGCAAAGCCTGGAGAAATTGATGATATCGATGCTAGCGTTTCTGGTGCTGGTGTCCAGGCCGTTCATACTCTTCGAGGCGTTTAAGGACACTATCGTGTCGGCCTCGCTCAATGGGGCGGTCGTCGTTGTTTGGAAACGCGTTCCTGCTTCCGTAGATGTTGTCTCTAGTATAGTTGATACTCCTGGTGGCTTCTTGGTCGCAGCAAATTTCGTCGACGACGGGGAAGCTGTCTGATGCAAAGATATCCGCTGCCATTTGTGCTCCCCATCGACGTCTGTACCGTTTACCTTGCTCGAGGTGGAATCGCCTACGTTTCCCAACATCTGATTAGCTTGGGGACTCTGAGGAGCTTGGATTCCAGGTCTCATAGACGCATCGCTTATGTTTGTGATACTTTCGTAAGACTCGTTGGATATATCTGAGGTTGAAGCGTTTATGGGCGCTTTTGTGCCGATAGATGGCAAGTTGGTTGTCGTCGAGGTTGACTCCTCTTCACTGGTGATAGGTTTCTTGCTCGAGCTTGAATCTCCAAAGTTTTCAAGTGTCTGATTTGCCTGAGTTGTATGAGGGTTTGAGAGTCCCAATTCCATGGTTGAATTACTGGGTTTTATAGTGTTTTCCTGAGATTCTTCTGATTTGTTCAAGTTTAAAGTTCCGTTGGATACTGTTGTATCGACGATTGGTAGGTCTGTCGATTCTGTTTTAAACGTTTGATTCGCTTGTAAGCTATCAAGAATCGAAAGTCCTGGTTCCAGAGTTGAATTTGTTTTTATGGTGCTCGCGTCAGTTTCATTTGCCTCGCTAAAATTGGAATTTTGGTACGACTCTTCTGCGCTAATAGTCGGTAAGCTAGTAGTGGAGGACCATTCCTTCGCGCTGGTGACTGGTTCTTTGTCAATGGATGCAAAGGTTGTTGTATCAATCTTGCTTTCATTACTTTGAAGTTCCACTTCTTCTTTTAAAGAAGCTTCTGTTGTACTGGCGTCCATTGAGGACGTCATTGATGTTCCAACCGATTGCTTCTCAGTGTCCAACAAATTTGTAATGACAGTCGATTCGTTCCCTTTCGTTGACAATTTATCCTGAGCTATAATCGTGTCGTTCACAGTTTCGTCCACGGGTTCTGACAATGGTTTCCCCAGGACATCTTCCTCAGAGTGGGTCATCAAGGTGGCATCGTCTTTTTTCAGCGCTTCTGGTGGGATTCTTTCTGGCCGTGGTGCCACCTCCACGAACTCTGTGCTGGAAACATTTTCTTGTCCCTGGTTTTGAGAGTCAGGTCTGATACTGGACACTTCAGTGTTCGCGAAGCTTTCGTTGCTAGCCATCGTCGTGGATTCGTCATCTGACTGCACGATATCTGTCGAAGAGGAGTTGATTCGATCGGTAACGACCTTCGAGGTGACATCAACAGGAGAAGACTCGGTCGTAGACATCGAGTACGTGGTTTTAGACACGGTCGATGGCTCGTCGTTCTCCATTTGAGAATATTCCACGCTGGCAGGCGTAACGGACACTGTTCGTACCGTTGTTTCCAGTATTACTGGTTCCTCCTGTAGACTTGGTGATTGAGACACTTTCAACACGTCCTCGTTCGCCTCTTGAGTTTGATTCTCGCTCGAACTCTTCTCTTCCGTTTCGACAGTCGGTAAAATAGACGTCGAGGTTTGCGTCTCCAGTTTCAGAGATGTGGTCGACTTCGAGCACGGCGTCACGTCTATGGATCCAAGTTTATCTGGCAAGGAAGTTGTTGCATCTTGCGATGCATTCGACTCGGTTGTTCCGAAGCCAGCCACGAGCCCACTCGCCAACGTTTTGGTGGGAAGATTCTCTGGCAAAATGTTGGGCATCGTGACTGCCTCCGTAACAGGGCTGTTCGTTTCGGCTGAAATAGTTTGAAGTATACCTTCGATGATCGCCATCGACTCGCTGTTCAATGTCTGAGTGGCATTTGTCTGTGGGGAATCAAAGGGACTGAAAGTCGTTATTTTACTCATAGTTTCCGAGGAAGAGGTCGAGGGAATCAAATTGGTCGTTTCCGTCGCGTTGCGAATGTCGTCGGACTTTGTCAATGCATCAGAGTAGCTCATCGTTTCTTCTACAGGTGTTGTACTCGTCGAAACTTTATCCTTTTCAACTTTGAGATTCATAGTTGTCTTGGTGGTTGATTCTTGAATGGGCTCTTTGAATATCGTACTTTCCACGTTGGGTGGTTCTTCCTCTTGCATCGTTGACTTCGTTGTGTCAATCATCGATACTGTAGTGCTCGTTTGGGTCTCAGAACTGTTCCTGTGTTTATCCACGATTCCCTCCTGGGGCAATTCCAGTTCCGAAGACATAGGCAACACGGAAGAGCCAAGCCCTTCGGAGATCTGATTGATCATACTGGATAGGGAATTTTCTAACTCTGCGGATAGCGGTTTTATGGGTTGTGTTTCCTCCATCTCAGTTGTGTTCAGTTTTGTTATCGTGTCATGTGTCATCGTCGATGATTCCATAGCTGATTTATCTGTGCTTGGAGCAAAGGTTGAAGAAAACTGCGAAGGGGTTGTGAACGATTCGTTAGCCACGGCTTCTGTTTTGTCAGAGTCCGTTACAGACTTTGTCGTTGAATCACTGTCTAAGCTCTCGTTTACCAAAGTGTCTACAGGTTTAGTTTTCGTTTCCGTCGTGGGTAAACGCATGGTTTCCTCTGTGACAGAGGACTTTGAAGTTACCATTGTACTTGCCAGCAGAGTGCTATCATCCTCATCTTTCGTGGGCACAGAAGAGGATAGAAGAGGACTCTTATCGTGGTCAGGACTTTCTCCAAACCCAGTTTCCAGAGGCACCATCTCGGTTATCTTCTGGAACAACGCGCTACTCTGAGTAGTGTGGTACATGGTCGGAGGCTTGTGCTCTGCCGTGATGACTGGTACAGGAATCATTAACTTCTCTGTGTACGTAATCGTTGATTCTGTGACGGTTGAAGACGGTTTTTGCGTTTTGTTCTGGTGCCTAATGGGTTCTTCCTTTTGCTCTACGGACTCCGTAGCCTCGCCAGGCTCCGACAAAACCGTCCCGGTGACGTTGAGTTTCATCGAATCGGAGAACGGATCTTTCCAGGCCGTTGAGGAGGAGGTGGCTTCTTCGACGGGTCGAGGTTCGTCGATTTTCTCAGGGTACTTTTCGCCAGCCAGAATAGCGGGCAATATGTTGCTCCACTCGACGTTCACCTTCTCTGGGACAGAATTGGGAATCGCGCCTGTTAACGTCGATGGTTTGTCCATGGCGCTCTTCAAAACGCTCTGCACCTTTTCAACGACGTCCATTACCTGGAAATGTCCCAGAAGAATATTAGAAACGAATAGGTATGTTCTGAAAACAGATGGAATATCATTTACCAACCTTCTTCCCTCCGGTAAGGATATCTTCCGCTTTCTGGGGCTCCTGGATTCCCATGTTGGAATGATCCGGTCCCCCCGCTGCGATTAGAGATTGAATCTCCTGCATGGTCATCTGTTTCGTGATCATGTCGCCTTTCTCGTTGTACGTGTAGAATTGAAAGCCATCAGGTTTCAACAAGTTGGCTGGCGAAGGAGGCAATCTGTAGAAGTTGACGCCGATCGAGGGCGGCAAATTGTCGACCTCTGACGCGCGTACTCCATTCTTAGCATCGTGCTGCTTGGGGACAATCGACACCGCCTGGACAACGCTGGAAATCGTACGATACGGATAACTGAACGTGAATAATTGAAAGTGTAGTACAGAGTAGGTACAAAACTCGTGGATTCATGGACAAGTAGTAATAATACACTGTACATATTAAACAAAAATTAAGATAGGAAGCATGCAATTAACTATATAAATGACACCCGTAAAAGATACAAGATAGGATAAGGAAATAGTGTCGGCAAGCAAGTCAGGCTCGACAGCGGTGCGACTTTTTGATAACCGGAGAAGCGGTATATATCTTTCCATCAATCTGGTTCCTCGTCTTTAACAGAGGCGAACGGACTATGTGCGTTCGGCGCAGGTAACGAAATACTGACCTAGATTTGAAAAATTTCCTAGGCGATGAAACGGTAGTGTGCTCCAGAAACGGCCAACCCACGCTGGTGCCTAAACACGTCAACAGCACGAGTGTCGTCGCCGTAACGTAAAACCGTTCCAAGGACATGGCTTCTGGAATTCCGTCCGCGAGGTGAACTGGAAAACAACAGTTACAAACTTTTCAGCATTTCCTAAAGAAGGAAACGAGACGTAAGATACCGAGAAGGTAATAAACGTATCGTGAAACTCGAGATTCGTTCGAAGCCTAGGGTTTTGCCTATCGCTGATCGAAAGCGACGACGAGCATCGAAGCAGGGACAACGCAAAAAAAGGGCCACCACGAGGCCCGATGGCCATGTAAGCGCGCGGGAAAATAGATCGAAAGAAAAGACAGAAGCGACGGAAGACGAGTTCGTCTTCTTTTTCGGTTAACGACCCTTCGATTCCATGCTACCCCCTTACGGGCCATCGCCTTAACGTGACGACCGGTTTTCCGTCGCGTGGTAAATCGCTTAGTAAACGCGATACGCGCGTTCCAACTGCAAATTGTGAACAAACACTGGAATTAAAAAGCTGATAAATAGGCTCCCCTTAGATAAAGTGTTAACATTGCCATTCACCTCTCGAGGGACATGATACAACGTCATCGTCACATTTATATCTATCGGTACGATTAGACAAGTGGCTAGTCTCGAAGACACTTTTTCGAATCGAATTATTATATCGTTTATTCGTAATGAAGTAATTCGTCCCTCGAGAGGTTTAATCTGGGAAAGGAAATTTCCCTTTTTTTATACACAACAAGTGTTTTTATCGCGAGATGTTTAAAGCTTCATATTCGATGCGCGATATAATTAGGGTTCATTCTCGGGAGTCCAGCTTGGACTCTTCGTGCACATCGAGTTAACACTTCACGTGTCGGGAGCCCATTCACATGGGCTTATTAATTCCAGCGCCTACCTTCCGGGAGTCCATTAAGGGGGGTATTCTCATTCGTAGGCAGTAAAAGAAGACGTTCATCGTGAAATTGTTTGCGAGGAAGCTATAAACGCGAATAATTTGAAATTTTAATGGAAAATCGTAGAGTATATATCCTACGCTTTAGCATTTTTTTTTTTTTTTATGTTCGAATGGAATCTGCTTGTAAAACGCATGATGTATACTATTAGGGGGGAAACTTGGTTCAGAAAATGGGGCATTTCTTTACGAATTTTTTAAAAATAATGTATTCAGCGGATCTTTATGAATCTATATACGAATCTTTAAGTATATCTTTATACATGTACATGAATTTTTAGAATCCAAGTTTCATAAACATCCGTTTAATACATTATTCGTAAATAAATGCTTGATCTTCAACATCCTGGAACGAGCTGCCCCTTTCCAATAAAGATGCCTGCGGTCAGGCTAGTATTAAGTTCCATTAAAAAGTATAAACTACTACGTAAAAAAGCAATTTACAATCCTTTCCTCAAAATTCCTCTAAATATCAATCATTGAAAAGGTTGCAAGAAGACTGCGGATATTTATAACAAATGTAAACGTACAACAATATGTAAGGATGTTTACAAATGCATAAATAAGTTAAATATAAAAAAGTACAATACACATTACAACATTTAAAAGACAAGACATACTCCAATTTACAATATCTGTTCTTCAGATCTATGTATATAAAAACATGAATTCGCATAAACATCCGCAGTTACGAGTTTCTATACATCACGAGAAAGAATCCTCCGAGTCTCTATACGGAGCAGTCTTATTCTACGGTACCCAGATAGTCTTAGCCGTCTCGAAAGGGGGGGCACACGTCCCCTGGTAGCCCGTGGCGAGAATAATCAAAGGGGATTCCCAAGTTCAACAAAAATCCCCGTCCTCGAAACTGGCCTGCGGCCTGTAGGGCGCGCGATGGACTGGGTGCTCTACTCCGATGATAGAAAATACCTCAATGATCTCTGACGCGGGGCATGTGCTCCTCGAGGAAACCGCGTCCGCGTTGCCAATTTCTTCCGGTCCCTTTTGTCACTTTTATTTACCCGGCTTCCGTGAACCTGCACTATCTGGTCTGGCGTGGCCGGAGAGATAATCCAATCTTTCGATGGCTACACCGAGAATCGACCCACCCGGCTACCCCGCCGCGATATCCACAGGATATTCTTCCGTGTGCGTCTTTCGTTGGTTTCCTTCTTCTTTTCTTTTTCTTTCTCCCTCGTTTATCGGTGCACTTGGCGGCCTTTGATTTCCCGTTTTCTCTTCTTATCCTTTGGGTGTCCTGCGAGAGCGTGCGCCGCCCTTCTTCCCGTACCACCTGTCGTCGTTTCCACTGTCTCCTACCTTGGATGAGCGCGTACTGCGTGGCGCTCGGATCCTTCGTTGAGACGAGTGCATCGGACTGAGAAAGAGAAGCGATCGCGAGGGGAGGGGGCAACCACCGTCTTCGTTCTTTTCCAACGAAAAGATGGGGAAAGGGTGAACCTGGAGAAGCCGAGAGATGTTGGCCGGAACGGTTCACGCAGAGGGGGCAGACGTACGCCGGAGTAAGTACACGGGAACGTATACAGGGTGATTCGAAAAACTGGGACGAGGTTGACCATCGACGATAAGGAATTCGGTGTCGCGGTAGAAATAAGGCCTCGCGCTATATTAAACTACACGAAGTTAAAGATAAAGAATCCAGGAACTATCTGACCAGGTGCTATGTAAATTGATATCGTGTAAGGATGGTTGGAGTGTGCAAAAGTTTCAATGCTTTAGCAGATATCTCATTTTTTGTATAGTATTAGAATCGATACAGTGAATCCTGTTTAAGAGACGCGTGGCTATCCCCAACATTTCTTAGAGCTCCTTGCTCCATACTAGATAAGAGGATAATCGAACTTTGATTTTAAGTTGTATCTATCGGTTGCGCCTCTTAGACAGGATTCGCCGTATCTCCTAAAGTATTTATTTTTCGACCTAATTCAGACCTTGACTTCATTTTTTTTTTTACGCAAAATGTCTCGCGAAATCGATATATCTAAACGAAATCAGTCATTTTCACTATATGCACTTAACATACAAAACAATTGGACCAAACGATAGTCCTTCAATTTTTCTGTATTAATTGTATGCTCAAATTGGATCACCCTGTATACGGTGGCGGACATACAATGCGGGACAAAATGATACGTCACTTTATGCATCTAATTATTCGACAAAAAAGACATTCCAGGCATTTCGCGGAAGAAGCGACAGGAAATCTATATGGTAATTACCAGAAACGGGCACAAGTTCATTTGAGTAATAGTCGAATGAGTAATAGTTGAGTAGAATGATGTGTAACGATGCTGCTGCATAATTCATGTTGTTTTCCAACACGAAACGAATTTTTTTCATTTTTCATTCGTCATTCCAAATTTTAAGGGTTGCTCGCGACTGGTAAAATAATATGCAGCTTATAATTATTATAATTCAGTATACTTGAATATGCTACATTCTTCGATATAATCATCTTACATATTTAAGGGAACGTAGACAATTTTGTGAACGTTGCCCCGAAGTAAACAAGATATCATTCGGAGGGTCTTGGGCTGGAAGTACCTTTTCGGGGTTCCCCCTACTTCCTGTCCGAAAGTTATCGATCATTCCCCGTTCCCCGATTCCAATAGACTCGCGTACAAATTCCTTTTCATTTTTCAAGAAATAATAACATAATCTCTAAGAAACTAATTATCGAATAAAAAACTTTCAGTAACATGGATTAATATCAAAGAACTTGGCACTGTCACGCATACTAATAATTGTAACACAGAAACTACAGATTGAAAATTAACAGTGAAAACTATTTTACTTTCGGTCAAAGTAGTCTATCTACCGTTTCGTTCGTCGTCCATTATTCGAATAAAGGTTAGTCCATCACCGCGCGACGTATCGATGTGTATAAAGTGTGTATACATCCGCCACTGTGTATCGGGAGCTCCGGGGCGGGGAGGGGGGGGGGGGAGGAAGGGAGGAGAGAAGAAAGAAGGGATAGTATGAGGTCGAAGGACCAGCGTGGAACCGAGTTGAACGAATAAAAGGAGATGAAAACAGAACGGAAGGAGGGATTACTCGGTCGGTGTAATAATATTTCGGAACTGCGGAATGCAACGGTGAGAGAGTTTCTATCGAGCGTGCGCTAAAGTCGCTACTCTTCGACAAAGTGATTAACCGGTCTCGATCGATTTTTACTTGTTCGATCGTCGACGTTGAATCGTACTGCCTTAGATTAATACGTGGTAATTATTACCCTCGATGAAATGAAATTGAAAACCAACGTCTTCTCGTGGTTGCGATTGCGATGAAAAAAGAACAGCAGACTTTCGAGAATGAATGATCATTAACGCTAAACTTACCGAGGTTGGCCAAATGACCGTTTCGAATCTTTACAGTTTTTATGTAAAATACATAAATCGAATATAACTGTTTTATGAATTATGCAATGTAGCGAAGTATGATTATTTCGAGAAAATGTTGATCCTTATTATTAGAAACGTAATGGACCCCGTTTTAATGTGTTTGATTCTCGGGTCTCCTCGGCATTGTAGCTTCGGAGCTCGACCAAGCAGCACCGAGAAAAATGTGAAACGGTCCGATTAGTACTTGTGTCGCGACGAACTAGCAACTTTCGAAGCGAAACACGGTCGCAAGCGATGCCGAACTTTTTGGAGTACGATTTTACTTGGTCAACAGACACACGACGATTAACGGTACATCGACCGAATAAATTGCTTTCTTGATGGTATATTCGTAACGTTGCCATGGAATTTCGGGTGGAACGTTGCCTCCGAGAACGTATGCGGTTTTCGTGCGCGAACCCTGAAATAAATTGATACCCAAGTACACTCAAATACAATAGCAATCGGTTCGAATTCGAGTAACGAAACGAAAATACAAACAAAATTAACATTAAAAAAACTGACTTTTATTTCAACGAATAAAAATGCACGCTTACTTCCCGCAGGGGCACGGATTAGTTTCCTCGAATGGACTCGCGTTTGGTGACATCGGTCGAGCGAGTACCTGTCTTAGGATCGATAGACGATCGAGACGTCGACGGATAACGTTACTTAGAACGACTTCGCCTAAGCGATTGGTCTCGTGGAACATCCTAACGGAGCCTCTGTGTGTTTTCCTCCCGTGATGGTTCCGCGATCCTTGAACGGGACCCGCCGGCCGGGCCGAATATTTCTTAAAACAGACGAAAGATGGGAAAGGGAAAGAGAATAAACGAATACCGTTAATCGTTCGCAGACGTTCCCATAGGATAGATAATATATACGCGCGCAGGTGAATCGTGTCATCTTTTCTTTTTTTCTTTTTTTTTCATTGACCATATGTTTCGAACGTGAATGAGCATTTGACCGTGTCGAATAGGTGTGTCCGCGACGGAACTGGGTCAACGCGAATCATTTGGTATTCAAGTATTTCATAGGTATTCGAATACCAGTGAATTACTATCAGAGAGATTATAATAATAATTATAGGAGATCGTATTATTTGATTACTATTCCGACATTCGAATATCACAGAATGTCACCATTCAAAAAAATTGAATACCAAATACCTGTACTCAAGGAATTGGAACACAAAACAAATTCGATTGCGACTATCAGATTGCTATCGTCAGCGGCGTTCAGTGAGTAGCGATTCAGCGTTGTTCCGAACAATTAAGGTCAACGAGGCGTGACACTTTTTCTCAGGATATTTCGCCTTTGATTCAAGGCGCTGATATATATTATTAGAAAAAATTAGAAGTAATTAGACGAAGATGATCTCGCAACTGATAGATCTCGAAGAGGAGACACGGTTCATCGATGGCAGCGAGTATAAGGGCTCTTGGTGCACACTCGGCATGGAAGGAATCGGCAAATTCCGTTTACCACACAGTTAGTATAATTTGCAAAACGTAATATTAAAACGTCTATGTTAGTTTCGATGAAACAGCAAATCAGACGAATTGCGATACGTCAGAGAAATGTCTGAGTCAGTCTACACTTGACCTAATTTTTAATTTTTATTTCGCTTGAGCTCTGTATACTTCTTCAATTGAGAAACTATATACCAATATATGCTTCGTATATTATCAATATAAATTATCAGCAATTTTAAACTCCCAACTGCTCCCGGAAAGGACAAGAATAACCTCATGAATATTTAATTTCTATGCAACGGAATAACCGATTCCATCCAAAAAATGTCTGTTCTACCGATTATCTCGAAGTTAATCAGCAGAGATATTATTTTGGAGCAACTGTCTCGTCTCCCCTCGATGGGGCAAGGAAGAGGCGGGAAAGGACAGCATCCGTACGAATACGTGGACGTCGCGACTGATCTCTCATACGCGGGATTAAATTTCGTTAAGTACCGGTGGGTCAAAAACGGGGACGACAAGGTGTGCATACACGCTAACACCAATAATTCTGTCTACGAGGTACGTTATGCACAGGCACACGTACTGGTTTTGAGCACGACATCGAGCATTTCTCGCGCGTAAGTCGACGGCGTACCGTTACGTGCGACCATTTCGGTTGCTACGTGTACTCTACAGTTCGTACGCGTTTTTCATTTACCGATAGTTCGAGAATCCCGCTCTCAAAATACGTACGTTCGACCTGCGAATCTCATTAAGGTTATAAAAGCTCGTGCCACGAATAAATGGAACGAGAGCACATTCTCTCCTCCCCTCTCTCTCGACGATTTTTCGCACCTGCGACCGCTGCACTACTGCCCTGGCACAGGCTTACCTATATAACACAACCGTAAAATGTTTGTTCTTATCGGTTGTTCAACGATTTAAAAGAAATAAAAAGCGAAGTACGAACTCGACCCGTTTCCTCGCTAATTCTTGATTCTATCGTCGCTCGGTTCGCATCTGTCGGAGCTAGAAAATAAAAACCAGGTATTAGAAGGTGATTAAAGAGGTCTAAATTCTTACTTTGCGTTTGGTTTGTCCACGATAGGCGCAGTCTTCGAAGGGGAGTTACGCGATGGCACGTTTCATGGTCACGGTAGTTTGTATTGGCCCCGAGGGCAAAGAGTCGACGGTATTTGGCGCCAAGGTGAATGTAAAGAGAAACGATATACCTTTAACGATGGTTTGGTCTTCAGCACAAACGGCTGGAAGTACTGCAAGTTTCCTGATAGACGGTACGGTGCAGACTTTTCAAGAGATCGACTATTATTTTGTAAGAGTATCGCACTCTCGATAAAAGAAATATGATCATTCACCGAGTCGAAAGTCGATGCTTCTTAAAACAATTTCTTATGCAAATCGATGCTCGATGCAAGCCCGTAATCGTCTAACGAGCGATTGTGACACAGGTTGAAGCGTCTCTGCATTGTAACATGTATCATTACAAGCAATTCTATAACTGTAACGCGTGTCACTCTCGTTCGATAACTGATTTGCATGTCATTGAATGCAGCGGACGTTTCGAGCATCGATCGCATTAGAAAGTAGTCGAGTAATCGACAATGACTTACAGATACTACATATGCCTCAACCATGGATTAAGACCAGCAGGAGCAACACTGCGGACTAACAACGAAGAAGATTATCTAATTCCACCTGAGTGTTACGATGCGGGTATAGGAATATTTGATCCACGTACACATTGTATCGTGGCTTATCGAGATTTGAAGAAGGTATGCTATATAGGATGATTCTAGATACTGGATGACTGTAGCTGGCACTTGCTTGTCCCAGTCTCTAAGAACATCCTGTATAGAAGACAATCGTGTTACAAGCTTTAAAACAGCTGAAACTCCAAGATAGTTGAGATACCAACTGCGACAATGGCTAGATGGATAAAAACCAACTGCCAAAAGGCATGGAACGAGCCGACAGGACATCGTGAAGATATTCACGAAAATTGGTTCTCCAAAAATGTCGATGCACGAGATTTATTTCCTGGCTTGCTACCGTTCTCAAACGACTCGCCTGATAGTTGGTGGCAAAGGTACGAGCACACGAGTCGTTCATTACGAAGGTCCTGTAAATCCATTTTTTTTTCTTCTAAAAGTAAAGTTTCCTGATTTTGGTGTCTATATCTAAAAGGATGCAGGCACTTATTACCTACAGGATACGCAACTTACAAACGTCGTTTTTTCTGCAATTGTAAAGCTTTTTATATAATTTTATTAATATCTGCGCATTGCCTGAATACTTTTTTTTATTAGATTTGTTAACATAATTAATGTAACATTCTGTCCTCTAGACACTCTTCAGTTAACTCAATGTTAATACAATAAGTCACTTAAGTATATCGTGTAAAATCATCCATCTTGTACTATATATTCAACATTTGTTCAGTTTTTGCATACGTAGTACAAAAATCATTCTTTTCAATAAAAAATATAAAATTTCAAAAACATTCACACTTTCGCATAACCCCTAGTTACCAAAGAGAATTTTCCTTGCTTAAAGGAAACGCATAAGTTAGTAGAATAATTTTGAAAAATTTATTCTGACCCTTCTTTCCCCTTTGAGATTGACCACTTTTCAACGGGACGATCGCATCGAGAGGAGAGAAAATCTAGAAAGGGTTTGTCGGTGTCCTGAAACAACTCTAATTCTGGATGAAAATTAACAATCAACTCCTGATCAAAACTACTCCGGTATTTAAACAAGAAGTTAAAATCGTTGAAGATAAACTAATGATATGAAAAAACGTTTATCATTATTATTTAATAACGAGTTTCGTCTGTTCCGTTATAACGTCAGATGCGTTCGTCTTCTGACGTACACGATACACTACGGATACTTTCTTTGGTATACATTCGGTGGTTTTGCAAGCTATGATATCTAAATTCACATGTACCTCATGCATTCCGCTTCCTTCGGTAACATTCATCGATACTGGACTCGAAAGCTTGCCAGACTTCGCTTTAACTGTCCATTCGCTCGCTGATGGTAACTTCACGGTCCACGTTTGAGGCGCGTCCGGGTTCAATTTCAAATCGCTGTCTTGAAAAGTAACGACGAAGGTAATATTCAATTCGCCACCCTTCTCGCTGATCGTCGTATCAAAATGGTAAACGTTTTCAGAACTGTCGTCTAATTCGATTATGGGAATTTTTATGGACAACTGAAACACAAAGGCAAATATATATGTATATCGAAACCATAATGTTTTTATTAAAAGCGTTTGTTAAAAATAATTTACCGTAGTAATGTCTTCGTTCTTCACGTCGATGACCTTAACAGCGTGATTATTAGTGTCAGCTACATACAAGAGATCCCCGTTGGAACTGACGGCGATGCCACTGGGTTCGTCGAACTGTAAAATACACGAGATTTACGACCATAAATATGAATGAGGCAACAGTGTAGAAGACTATCCTAACAAAACGTACTGAAAATTTCTCGTTAGGTTTTCCACCACCGTAGATGGTTTTGCAGTGGCCCCCGATCGGGTCGATTCTTTTAATTTTGTGATTATAGGTATCGACTACGTAGACGACACCTTCGTTAGCATGCCATGTTACTCCCAAAGGATGTTGAAGTTTAGCGTCGTATTGGGCACCATCGGTGTCTCCATAATCATGTAGATCCTGTTAAATGTTTCCAAACTCGGTATCAACTTGAATCGTTACTAAAATTAGTTTCGCACTCAAACTAACCGATGGATTCTTATTCGCACCGCAAACCGCAGAAACTCGCCCGTTGTTTAAATCTATGCGTCTAACAGTACTGCTTTCGCTATCCGCAAAAAAGGCGACCTTTTTCTCTTGAACGACGACCAATCCAGACGGTTGCGCTAAACCAGCCGTATGAGGATAAGAGTTATTGCGATTCTCCTCCCTGCCGCTTCCAACAATCGCAGCGCACGTGCCAGCTTTATATTTTCTGCAAGTATTTGAGAATGGAAAATGTTACTTTCCTATCAATTAAAGACGAAGCGTCATGAATATTAAAAGATTGCTCGCGTTACCTGTCCTTCCACCAAGTAGTGTCTTCCAAGAAAAGAGCCCAAATCTGATGTGTACCCGCGATCGCAATCAACAACACTGGTACGATATGTTTATCATGTTCGTAGTTGTAAATAGCTACGTCCCATGGAGAAGACAGAGCTTGATCTTTACCAGGTTTGCCACCCACGTAATCATGACCTTGAGAACCCGTGCCAGCGACCGTAGTTACGGTCCTCTTTGTTAAATCTATCTGAAAACGATTTTACGTTAATATTGCGAGATATATTTCGGATCATGTACGATTACACAGATTGATGCGTTGACTTTTTACCTTTCTAATCGCGTGGTTCTCATTATCGGCGACATAAATAGAAGAACCTAACGCGCATACACCCTGAGGAGCGTTAAACGTAGCGTTTTCAAAGTCCCCATCTCTAAAACCCGACTGGGAACCACCAATGATGTGTTCCACGTTTCCTGTTACATCTGTTACCAATATTCTATTGTTCCCCGTGTCGGCTATGATAAGACTTTCTCTTTGTCCACTTTGAAAAACTTCTAACTTGCTAGGGAACAACAGATTCTCTTTTCCTCCTGTAGGCAATAAGTGCCTTGCCAATTGCAAAGGAAGATTTTTCTTCGAAATTTGATTCAATGATTTAAAATAAGCCAATGCTACGTTTGTGTATAGGAGCATTTCTTTTTTGTGTCCTTCTCCTACAAAGACTGCCAATGGTTCGCCCATAGGACCTATAATATATAAAAGTTTTTTTATTTAAGGTTTTAAATAATTCCATTCAACTTACCTATCATTACTACAGATGGCCAGCAGGAGATTCCTAAATTGCGCCATGTTGATAGCGTCGAATCGTTTACAACTGGATGCGTTATATTGTACCTTTGCACTGCTGATAACAATCTCTTTGAATCGCGTTCGTTTGAAAATTTTGCGCTATGTACACCAATCTATAAACAGACATTATTAATGTACTTGATGATCAAGGGGCAACAGTCTATTTTATAAAGAATGTTATATGTACTAACAACGACTAGGCCATCGGCGATTGAGAATTGTTTTTCAAGAGCATCTAAATCTGGTAAAATGTGCATACAATTGATGCAACAGTAGGTAAAGAAATCCAAAAAGATTATCTTTCCAGCAAGATGTTGATATACAGATAATCCCTCTGTGACGTTGAACCATTCCAATCCTGACATATTCAAAAGAAGGAATTCCTTTGAAAATTTAGTTATCTTGCGATATATGATCAATTCTATGTCGAAGATTAGAACATTGAAAAGAACCGTGCAATTTTAGTGACATTAAATGAAATAGATACTATGGATAAAAAAAAAATGGGATGAACAAGGGATGGTAGCAAGGAAAAGAACAACATGGACTTAATCTTCTTCTGTGGATAAACCGTAACGTGGGTACAAACTCCTAACTGTAGTTCTATTTGCTACAGCTATTTCCCCCAAGACTGCCTGAGTCGCATCTCTTATATCATTGTACTTATGCAATAAATCCATAGTTTCTTCGGTGGAACGAAATTCTCTGTCCTGAATTCTCAAATCAGATAGCTCTTGATCGAGAACTCTCTCGAGTTCTTGGAGCTTAACATATTCGCGTATTTCCTCTTCCATAAGACAAACATTCTCTTTACTGATCAAACGCATAGGTTGATTCGATTTTACTACATTCACCCCCCCAATATCATTTGTGTTTTGTTCCTTGGATTTCTGAGACTCTTCGTTGCGCAACATGAATACTATCGCACGCGGTATTTTTCACCTAACGAAAACCAGAGAGAACCGTTAAAATCTTCTTCAGGTAACCACAATACACAAGTTTTGCTATGGTTACATGCACAGAAAATTTGGCAAATATAACTTGTAGATCATTGTAATAATCAAATTATGTATTTTTTGTCGCCCTCTCTGAATTTTCATCCTTCGCAAATTAATATTGACTTGTATTTGGATTTTAGGTTAGGTTAAAAATTCTTCGATGAACGAGTTCGATGATCGAAACTTATCTTTGACAAGAAATTTGTTAGCTTTTAATGCTTTGAATTATATATAAAGAAAGTCGACAAAAAATTTGGTATTTCGAAAAACTGAAGACAACGTATTACTCACTTGCTCGCCAAGAACATTCACAACAATGTCAATGGCAACAAACGATCAATATCGATCAATTTCTAAACGCTGGAAAGACACGCACGCGTTTCGACGCAACCTACCGTTCAATTGTTGACGATTTTTTTTATACGTACACAAGAAACACTGATCAAGAAAAATATATCGAAAGCAATAACCTGTTTTGAAATCGGCGATTCGCAACCCTTTGCCCGCAAACGTTTTGATATGCCTTAATATTAATTTCTCCTGTTCCTTTCTGTCAAGCGACTCCAAGCTACTACGAATCTCCATGCATACTTGCGTTAATTCTCTAATGGTATCTCGCACGGTCATTGTTTACTTTGTACGGTTAAAATATGTAGAAAAATAATCAATGGAAGCAACAAATTTACGAAAATAGTTTATAACTTAGGAAGAGTGAAACGTTCAAACACTTTATTCTAGAATGAAAGGAACGTGGTGGAACAGAATCTTGTATGATTGAATTGTCAGACGGACTTGGATTGTTCACGCATGCGTGATTGTAACATTAGACAAATTTCGAAAGATATATACACTTTAAAAAAATTGAAAATATAATTCCACTTGATTACTTTCAGTCCATTCTATTTTGCGTATCTTATGCTTACGTTACGCTTATAAGTAATACTTATGATCATGGCCATCTTAAAATCTAAGAACTAACGATAACCTAGCAGGTTCTCAAATTTGATCCTTACTCAATGCACTGACTTCTCTTGAGGGGATTCCGCGATCGATATTTCGATCCACAGATAAATGATCTGGAATAAAATCACTACTATCGTCACGAGACAGAATAACGTGGTTTTGTTTCCAGGTTTACGTCGTCTAATCATTGACATCATCGTGAAATGACATAAACACCTCAAGCCGGTTGAAAGGACTGTTTTTATGTAACGTTTTAAGTCACAACATAACCTATCTCTTGATACGGGCGAGTTTACATTACGCTTATGCTGTCTCCATGAGCGCTAATGTTTAGTTAGGTGGTTTAGGTTAGGTTAGCGTCCTTTCAGTAGATCGAAGACACGTGGACGAAATAAAATAAAATTTTTAAAAAAAATTGTCATTCTTTCTGTGTAAAATGGAGCAATCGCCAGTCAAAATGGAAATTGATGACAGCATAAAAGAAGTTGAAGGAGCAGACTCTACAGAAATTAGTTATGAGGACAAATTGAAATACATAAATACCATAGCCAGACCTATGGCTCCAAAAAAATTAACGAAAAAAATTTATAAGTGTATCAAAAAAGGTAATCTTATTGTAATTTTCAGATCTTTAGAAAATTTTTTTTTGTTACGGTGAGGATGTTGTATAAAATATTTGTAGTATTTGTACATTTGTAATATAACCATTTCAGCTTCGAAGCAGAAGACATACCTTCGAAATGGATTGAAAGATGTTCAGAAGCACCTTCGCAAAGGAGAGCATGGGTACATTAAATATTTACTCAAGTTTTGACTAAATTATTAAGATGAAAGTAAATTTTGTCATATTTCTATAATCAAAATTTTATCTTCTTAGATTGGTTGTGTTTGCTGGAGATGTTTTTCCAATAGAAATCATGTGTCATTTACCAATTGTATGTGAAGATAAGAATATTCCTTATTGCTATACTCCATCAAGACAAGATATTGGTAATGCGATGGGTATGAAAAGGGGGAGCCTTATGGTACTCATTAAGGAACACGCGGATTACAAAGATCTCTACGACGAAGTGAAAGCTGCTATGATGACGCTATCGGCGCCATTATAGTTTTATATTAAATTTCTTGGCATTTTTTGGCCATTTTGTAAATAGAATATACGAATGTATCGAATAAACGCACCAGATATTTTGTACAGCGAACGAGTATTGTTGAATATCGATATCCTTATTTTTTAGAATAAAGCACACGTTACACGATTGTATTCAAAAATTAACTGCATGTATTCAATGCTGCTTTTTTTTAGCTTTGAAAATAAAGCTACAGAAACGCAATTAATTTTTGATCACAACTCCTATGCGAGGTTAATTAAAAATTACTTTTATTTATCGTCTGTGCATTTGAAAATAGAATATTAAAATGTAGCTTAAGATAAAAATCATATTTCTCGAAGCGGCATGCATACATACGTATATACAGCTTTGCTTTTATATTAGGCGGGTAAAATGAAATTTGACATAGATGTCGCCATAATTTCGATTAACGTTCACAAAGATATCCGAAAATCTGTTTGAATCGTCAGTCGAGACTTCCGAATGATCACTTTGATTTGGTTTTCAATTTCATTCCGTGTATTTCTCAGAATATCTTTGAATCTTCAAAGGGTAATTATAAAACTTCGCGTTATTAAAATCTGATAGTAATAATCGTTTGTCGTGCTTAGCAATCAGCGTTTAAGTGTTCAAATTCGAAGGTGTGTTCACAGACACAGTGAATGAAAACAATTTATTATTAATTCAAATTAGAATATTCGAGGCTTTCACGATGATTTTTGATCGATTGACCTGACCCCTGGAGAAGCTAATCGAATTTTACCCTCACGACGAATATTTCTTTTCTTTTTTCATAATTCTGTTCGAATACAAATTCGAAATTTCGTTACCGACATAGAACATCGTAATATGAAATACTCCAACAATTTCTTAACCGCTGTCTATGTTTAAATCTTTAATACGATCAATATTACTTACATATTATCGATCGTGACGGTAGCACATGGTAAATACTTTCTACAAATCGGTCAGTTTGTACGATTCGATACAGAGGTCGCAATCGCAAGCGTTCGCGGTTTAGGATTGGAGGCCTTGCGAGCGTGGGAGTGCTAATGTGTCGAATTCAAAACACGAAAACACAAGATGGCACCCTAAGTACTTGTAGAAGAGATTTTTCTTTAAAATAATAAGATGGCACGAGACACCACTATTCTTCGACGTACGACGTATTTTACACATATAATTCCGCATGGAAACATCGCGAAGAAGGAAACTCTGTCGCCCGCAAATGCCTCTTATGCGTGGACAATAGCATGTCTCATTTTAGAGCAATATTTTCTTTTCAAGTGCTGAAAAACTGATAGTAAATGATAGACCAACAATTTTCGCGCAGGAAAACAATTTTAATCTCATTTTTGTTTTTCCTTTAAAATTTTTCTTTTATCTTCTCCTATCAGTTTTTCAATCTGCATTTGAAAAGAAAAAATATGTATCCCTAAAATGACACATCCTAGTGGACAAGTATTCAACTTAACCTCTTTTACAATGGCAACTGGCGATTAAAATATCGCGGAAAGATAAATATTTTTGATTCCTTATCGCTCTCCCTCTCTTTATATATACATATATGCCTTCGTGCATGCGGCTGTGTACCCTTAAATCCTACGATTACCAATGTCAGTACAAAATATACATTTACGAGCGATGAAGGAAACATTGACATCGAAATTGACGTAGCGTACAAGTGGGACGTTATTCTCACCACAGAGTAATTTTACAGAGGCGAACCTTTCATTGGGACACGAAATGCGTTGAATTTAATTCCTAATTAAAAAAAAAAAAAATTAATCAAAAGATAATTAATTAAAAGAAAAAAATTATACAAAAATTAGCAATTGTTCAGTCCTTCGCAGTGGTATTCTTAACAATCAAAGAGTGTTTAAAAACAATTTTTACCAGGAACGTTGAAGTTTCGCCCCGAAGAGTACTCTGTGTTCTCAGGTTCACACGCCGGAACAGACATTCTGCGTACGTCGTTTGCGTTACAGAATTTACTACAGATCATCGGGCAGTAGCGTATCTTAATGTATGTTTATATTTCTTTCGATATTCGGCTTGTCCGACGCTCGAATGTAGCGATGGCCTCGAAACGATTCGAATCGTTTCGAACGTTGTACGCGCAATGAAAAAATTTCGAAGAGAGATTCCAATGTTTCAAGTCATTTTAAGATACTCGATCCGATTGTGTGCTCTACGTACGATCATATCACCCTGTATAGTATTACTTTTGTAAGTCTGTCTTACTCTTGGAATAAATCGAATTTTTGTAATGAGAAAATTCCATCGCTACACGCGCGAACGTGATGTGTCGTATACGAGAATATAAGGTTAAAATTACGTATGTATGCTAGCACACTCGTGCGTGTGTTATTTTACGTGTTGTTCTCCGCGTGTTTATATCCATTTTTTTTCTTTTCTCAGGCACACTTCGCATAAATGAATGTACCGACCGATCGATGCGGCGATGGGATGAACTAACGAGTATGAAATTATTAAACACCTTTAATACCGACACGTTACGAGTTACGAGTCATTTCATTTTCGCCCGAAGACTTCGTAAATGCGATCACGAAGCGAGGTTACGCTTCTTCGAACGCACACGAGAATCAACTTGTGCACTTACAAAGTACAAGTCGCCAGAAAAATGTGTAACAAGGTACGCGAGAATTCACTTTGATATAAAGCGTCGCTCTATACCCTACGAACGTTAGATACACGTGATAATACTCGTTACAAACATAATCGATTCGCTCACGCTCGCTCACGCTCTTCCTCGCTTTCGTTAAACTAGATAATAATTATTCTTACGACGCAGTTGTGATTAGTAATTCTAGCAGTAACCCATTACCGTGATCGATATGTTGCAGTTGTTCTTTGGACAATCCACCAGCCCCGTGGATCGGTGTGAACTGCACGTGTCCCCTCTCCGCTTAAAAGTAATCGACGATTGACGATAGTAATAACGCGTAGATCGTTACAAAATTGTAGAAATACGAGAAAGTCTCGTTGCAACTTCGAAGGAACTGTAACCTCGCTCGTGGAAGAGAAAACTCAGTAGATAAAGCAGGGCCCGTCGTCGGATGCTGTGCAAACGATGTAAAAATCCGCGTCGAGTTTTTATCGTAATAGTACGGCTCGCGTAGTATTTACACGTACGACGTATATTTATTCCTTACACGACTACATGAACCGTTTATTTATAGTATTCTTTATGCACTACCGTGGGCTATGGCTATTGCTCGTTTTCTTCAGTCTAACACGCATCGATAAAAGTACGATTTTTATAGTCCGATGGGAATTCTTTTTGTTTCAGTGACACGTCCCGAATCCAATTTCGCTTTCGTCGTTCCCCCTTTCCTCGTTTCTATTTAAATGATCGTACAAACAAGCTTTTCGGGTAAACCAATTTTCACCTGGCCAGGGGGAAGTGATAGTAACGATAGGTACCAAAGCGTGGGGGATGCCCGAAGGATCTCTCGATCTCTCCAAGTAACATATAAAAATCACTGCTCGCGTGATCGTAGTAGCTCACGCCCTGTATCGAGGAACGTGCCGTGCTCGTTGACGGACAGTTGTATGCAAGATGTTCTTCCATTTGCATCGTAGCTCGTTTTTTTTCATTAAAATTCAATTTGCATCGCGCGTGACCACAAAGACAAAAATTTTTCTTCAGCTGACCAGCGTTGCAGCTCGAGGTCGCTTTAATGGTAAAGACGTATCGTCAACAAAAGGCACCAACTTGTTTTGGTTAGAAACGATGGACGTCTGCGAGAAGTCCCTTGAAAAAGATACAGCGAGCGTTTTTCTAACCGGATCGTCTGACGACGGCGCAAAGTCGGATCGACGCGTATTCCTGGCGAAGATTTTCACGTAGAAAAAATATACCAATTTCACGGAACAGTTCGTGTCGCTTGCTCTTAGAAAACCTACACCTGAAATGATTGGACTTCTTCCGAGAAGAAAGGAAACGCGTACGCTGGATAGAGATACGTCTCGTCGCTTGCGAGAAGAATTCGTGAAGAACACGCGGCCTGTACAGGAGTTCTCGTACACTTATCGGTTATTCGTGTGCATGGATCATCTTGTCGGCGTTTAACGTTCCTTAAGTATAAATCTGTAGCAGTATCAAAATAGTAAAAATGGTGCATATGAAGACCATGAGCACGGGGAGGATCAGAATGAATCTGACGGAGCGGCTTAAGCCGCTTGGCTCTTGTCATACGACCTGTTCACCCGATTCTATCGACGCGTCGAACAGGGGTCGTTCGACTTGTGCGTCGTTTGACGCCGATGACGCTGTACCGCCATTGGCTGAACTCTCCCTTCTCGTTTTGCTGGAGCTGGAGAAGCACAAGCATCCGGACTGATTGCGATTCCTTTTCAGTGTGGGCTTGTTCTCGCGGTCGCGTTCCGCGAGACACTTCTGGTAGTAATCGTAGTCCTTTAGGTACCTGTTGAACAGGAAGCGTTTCAGCTCTTAATCCTGGGACTCATGCTTAATTGGTCGCTCGGGACCACATCTCCAACTGCATCGAACTTAAGCTAGAGTAACAATCATTTCTCGAGTATTAAGAACGTATGCGTAGATCATTTTTATGCGTACCACACTGGAGGCCACCGATGCTCGTTCAAGTACTCCTGGTTCTCTGGATGAAGGAGTCGTACACTTCGAGGAGACATCTTGCACAGCTTGTTGTAGTTGACGCACAAGTGGTTCATGCACCAGTCTGCGAGTTGGTCGGCATTGTGCAACTGCCACACACACAAGACGTTGAATGAATTTAGAGGAATTGAAAGTCGTCGATCGGTTGGTATCGATTATTTATTTATGGATCAAGGGAAGAACTGACCTTGCACGGTTCCAGCAGCCTCAGGCAGTTCTCTACAGCCTCGTTTCCCTCGTTTTGGGACAGTCTCTCGAGGTCCTCGATCACCCTGCTCTCTACCAGGTTCACCAGTCGCTGCAGACAGAGACGGTTCGCCAGTTCCAAGAGGTTCAAGCACCTGGCAGAGGAGATTGCTGGGACCTCGTCGGTGTAGAGGTAGCAGAGCAATTTGTGGAACGTGTACTCGCGTACACCAGGAAACACTATCTGTTAACGAAGTATCATTTCAACACGTGGGCCACAAATCAGATGTGTCCTATGGGAACAAGAAAGAACGAATGCTTGCAACTTACCACTTTAGCGCTACTTTCACGAAAATCGCCAGAGAACATGGCTTTCATCACGTCGCATCGGGCAGTGAGAATCGCTTTGTGGGCTGGAACGCTTCCATCGTCCAGATCGAACACCACGTCGGCAAACAGACCTAAATATGACGTTTATGATTAAATTAAGCATAAAACTACATTACTCATAGGATGATCGACAGTCTACCTTGCTCCAGGCAAATGTCTTCCAGTCGTTGCCTGACTACTTGCTTGTAACGATTGTTGAGATCGTTGCTGAACTGGTCTCTCGTCTGTAGACTGCCAAGCACCATCAGCAGCTGCAAGAGCTCCAAGAACTCGGCTGCTTGCCTGATCTCCTGCGAGGAAGGGGTACAGTCATTTTGTGTACTGTTGTAACGCGTTATGAAAATGCGATGATCGATATGGGATATGTCTTTTCTGAAGTCGGGTCACCTACTCCGCGTCGACGACGATTTTAAACCATCGAATGATAAGGTAGCGATTCCATGCACCCATGAAAACTGCAAACGTTTCGTACAATTTTACTACATGAAATTTCACGTCTCTCGTGAACGCTTTTCGCGACTATATGCCACTAATATGTGCGTGCATGTGTGTGTGCTGGTGTCAGCAAACGTATTTCACATTGTACTAACCAGTAGAAGCCCAATAGGAGCTGTCTGAAAGAATACAGCCGCGTTAATTGCCGTGTAACGCACTGATAGCACCGTGCTTATACTCATTACTCAAGCAATGAATTGAGACTTGTCTTAGAAAGGGAATGGACACTTTGTACATTCTCGCGACAGAAAGAAAAAGAAACAAACGTTTACTGTACAGATTCGGCTGATTAAATCTCCTTTTACGTTCTTCGGTGACTGTACCGAGACAAGACCTCTATGAAACAAGAATGAGTGTAGGGTGTGCTTGGCCCTGTAGATAATTCTATCGACCCAACGTACTTGCAGATCGTGGTACCGTTTATCCAAGCTGCCCGTGTAAATGAATTGTAAGCACTGCTGCATCGCCTGCGGTGTGATCAGCTTCGACAACGTCACCACCGTCGTTGGCTGCTGGACACCGTTTGTGCTCTCGGTCTGTAAAAGATAAAAGATAGACGGGTAGAATGTCAAAATCAAAATTCTTTGTATCTTATGTATCTTTTTTTTTTTACAGCAAAAACATCCTCACCAGACATACGCGAATGTTCTGGAAGGCAGGATGATTGAGCTCCCTCGTCGCACCGGCTGATTTTCTTTGATTATCCATCGTGGGGAGGACTTGGAAGCTCGAACGCCGCTTAAGTTGTTCCCAAACTCTACGACAACGTTTCGCAACGTTAACGCGAATGCTAAGAGCTGGAGCGCGTTAGCGTTGGGGTTTCAAGGCTTTGCGTTAATACAGATTTGCGGGATAAACTCACTTTGCGGGTTTTGATTGATCGATACGAATCAGGCACTCGGTGTCGTCGTTGAAGTCGCCCACCGTCGCTTCTCCAAACGTGCTCACCTTAAAAAAAGGCACAAATAACAGGGGAACAACAACGGAGAAATTGTTAAGAGTATTAGTCTGGAGTCGATACCATGCTAGACTCGCTGGAACTTCTGGGCGTCTGTTCCTGAATGAGTTCCATCGTGAAGAGTCGATGGAACGCCGGCGATGCGGCAGCCAACAGACACCGATGAGTCGAGAACGTACAGTTCCCAGCTATCAGAGTCACGTCGGTGTGAACGGGCTTCATCCACAACGTCTTCATGTTCTCTTCGTAAGTGCTCGTCGCGAGACATACCTCTGGCGGGACTGGCTTCGGTGGACAGAAGGGTGCCTGCAAGGATAGTCATCTATCGTAGAACCCGCGAAACGAGGACTTAGATCAAGCAGGATGTTTTAAGGTTCTTGTCTTGAAGAGAACTTCCAAGTGGATAGGTAATCGAGTCTGAGCTGACTGTCGCTTATACCTGCAGCAGAGGCCTCTGCACTCTCTTGAGGTTCGTCATCCAGAATCGTTGCTGCCTCCGTGCAATGAGGGCGGCGCGTATCGAGTTCTCGAAGACCTCGTTCACGCCGTAATAGGTGAAGACGCTGGTCTCGTAGTAGCATACACCGAGCTCCCTCGCAACGGCCCGTGCCTGATCGGGCATCACCAGGTCGCTCTTCCTTGTCGCCCTGCAATCGCGGCAAGGCTAGTGGCATTCGTTCGTATCGGCGAAACGCGCCATGCATCAAGGGTAACTAGAACGCTCGCGAAAGAGTCTCTGAAAGTCACGATGAACTTTGAGGATCCCGCGGGAGCCTTTCTTCGTATGCCAAGGTTCGCTTGATCCTATTGCTAAATGGAATACTCCGTTACGTAAGCTCGAAACGCTAGGGGACGAGTATTTCTTCCTCGTAGGATGTGCATCGATGAGGAGCGCGGTATCTCGGAGAAAAAAGAATAGAGATTCTTGGCTCTTCCATCTGATAAGAGTCGCAAAAGTGTCGACCGATCGGGAAGGCCTGCGGAGACCGCGAAATCAATACTTTGACGCACTTCGCCAAGGGGGCCATCGCTAAAATGGCATCGATGCATTCAAACGAATTCCACATAGGACAAAAATGAACTAAAATTCTAAATGTATGTAATATGTTTAAATAACGATAACGTACCTTACAAAGGGACTACGGTCGCGGAAGTAGCTGAGATAGGTCTCATCCCGATACATGTAGCGCAAGTCGTTTTTACATCCCACCAACAGGACCGGAGTTTGAGGACAGAATCTTCGTATCTCCGGGTACCACATCGCCTTGCAGTTCCGCAACGAGACGGGATTGGTTATCGAGAAACATAGCAGCACCACGTCCGACCTGTAACAACGTTCAACGTTACAAGATTCATCGTAGAAGCTCCTGATCGAGCAGTTACCTGCCGTAGGCGAAACGACGGTCCTTCTCGTGGTCGCCAAACGTGTCCCAGAGACGCAGGGAAACGTTCACGTTGTCCACTACCTCCCAAGATCGCTCTAGAACCTGACGTGTAGTTTTTACTGACATACGCTCTATTCAGGAATCTGTTGTGATCAGGGATGCCGGGGGTAGCGGGAAAGAGGGTCGAAGACACAAAGAGTTAAGGAAAGGAGGGTGAATCTCACTAGGAGTTAATGAAAAGAGGATGAAGCATAGAAAAAGTATCAGGTAAGACTGAAGGACAACTCACGTCTTTGTAGATCCTGTACTGGTCGATGGCCCAGACCGTGGGCACGTGGGTGGTGAGGAGTTGCGAGAGCGATACGTGTTTGTTGCAAGCCCTTGCGCAAATCAGTCTGGTCTTTCCGACTGCTGTGTCGCCCACGACCACGCACTTGACCAGTTCCTGATGCGGCTGCTCATTGTCCATCACCGACAATCTCCCCTGTTCATCCAATGCGCCCTGCCGCGTGCCAGGTCGTTCGAACACGCAGCTACCTCCGCCGTCGGTGCAACCGCTGTCGTACCTCCAGCTGAACACGTCCACCACATCCGATCCCGACCGAGGATTAGACCTGGATCTCGCTATCGGCACGGTCTACGATTGGCTGGAACTGACCGAAATCGCAGGACACGTCGGTTCAGTCGGTGCATGCACGCGACGCCCTTGACGGAATTCGAGAAACGACTTAATCATTGCGGATTATCGTGACCAGTTGGGAAAACTCACGGGACAAGGCACGCCTCGCGTGAGCGACTGCCGGGAAACTATCTAATCTATAGACTGCGGATTTTTATGCGTTTACAGGATATTCGAATGTGCGAGAAACTACGAAATGTACACAGTATACAATAATATAAAAAAAAATATATTGAAAGAAAATTCATATTATAACATCGGCAGAGTAAAATAAGTTTCTGTTTGGGTTCAATTTTTGTAGGTACGTTTGCAAAGACTTTATTTTGCATAAAGATCCGCAGTCTGCTACTATATTTCATACTGCGAACGAATCTTGGATTTCTACTCGACTACGGTGCAGGGAGTACTGTTAACCCTCTGCGGCGCTCCGTTGAGGCTGGACAATGGTTTTATCGCTTTTGACACTTTCGGTGCAAAGCATACCGATGAAGATATTTATGAATTTTCATTGTAGGTGAGGAGGATGTAGAAGTTCAACGCTACTTATACGCAATAGTGGTGTCGTAGAGTGCCAACCCTCGGAATGCACTCTGGACGAATGGAAACGTGGTCGACTTTGATCAAGAAATGGATGTTTAGTAAGAAGAACCAGTAGATATGTGTCACACTGACAATGATGCTTATCTGTTACGAGCGGAAGAGAAGCGTGGATATTCCGTGTCAAGGAATTATAACGGATTTCGACGACCTGGCGCGAAAGGAATACTCATTGGAGGGTTAATCAGGGGCAGTATTGCACGCGAAGAACGAACAGCTTAAACTGGCCTCGTGGTATCGCGATCGGCGCACCCAATCGACAAACGCCGATAGCGAAGCGTTGATAATCGTCGTAGTACATGTAAACGCGGAGATCTTCCACGGTGGTCACGTAGGCGTAGGTATTTTAAGCTTCCGTGCAACGTTCAGACGTTCAGGCACCGTGCATATACATATACGCAGAATGCCTATTGATTTGACCCCGTAAGCGCCTTCTCTATATTTAGTATCGAACCTTCGCAACTCCAACCTCAACCCCGATATCACCTTAACCCTGAACGAACGTGTGGACAGAGCTTTGGTCTATCTTCGATTGGTACAAACCGCGTGAATTCACCTTCCGTCCAGTTACACGCTTTCAAGATTCCGCTTTTAAGATCTCGGTAACGTCGCGGTCAATTAATGTTACGTTTTTTTTTATTCGTTTATAATACGGGCTTTTATAACATATCAAACTTTCGGCAAGTTCCTAAATTACGTTTTCATTTAAATTATTTAATTTTATTAAAATCCTTAAATAAATCCACAGAATCACGAACCTTCGTTTTGGACCGGTTTGCACCGACTCTCGCTGAATCTTGGCGGCGCTTATTTATATCCGGTACGAATGTCGGGTATTTCCGCAGCGATTTGCGACATTTGTTAAATATACATGGCTTGATCTGAATGTCGAACACGAGAACAGTGACGTTCGACTGCGGTGGACGAGCGGTCTATCGGGTTATAAATACTTTAGAATTGTTTCGATCCTTCCACCAAACGACTTCTATTCATGTAAGAATTGTTTCTCTCCAGGCAATTATAAGGAGCATTTCCAGTTTCCTTGATGCAGAGGGGTCTTATCAAGGATGAAATTGCAATATTAAAATGTGTTTTCTATGTTGTACTTGATCCAGAGAGTTGGACTGTAAACGTGAGAGAAGATAGGCGTAACATGGGTACCTTTGAGCAGATGCTTTCATGTCCTGAATCTCCTGCCAGATCAGGATCTTTGTCGAACCTCCACCATCTGCACGAGGATTGCATCCAGTGTTTTAATAATCATCGGTAGAGGTAAATAAGAGGCCGAAAGGTCGAGCAGTCGCGTGACACCGTGGACGTTATCACATTTCTGTGAATACTGTAAAGCTGTATTTCAAACGGACGCGTCGATAGCTGGTGCTAGGTGACAACGTCTATACGTCTATGCAGAACAGTGACTGGTAGACGCGAAAATCGAAGCCCCGGTTGCTCGATGCAGGGCTAGCTTCTAGGAAATGGTCTGTGAATGAATCCATTCCAACGGCAAGCATCCGCCTATCAATCAGCGGGGCTCTACGTCCACAAAATCGATCGAACAAGCGGTCAACGAGATGGTGGAAACTTAAATAAGAATCTTTCAGTCGATGCTCCATGTTTGAGCGTTACTCGAGATCATGTTCGATTAAAAGTTATACTGTTTATGTCAAGACGATAGATCTCACTATACCTCACCTTCAAAAATGCTTCGGGTCTTTTAATGAAATTGTCAGCGTCTTTGCTCTATAATTCTACCTGTTTACTCGTGTATACCTGTGTTCATTTATACCCTTACACTTCTGTAATTCCACGTTTCTATGTATCCACCTCCTTACATACACTTGTCTACCTCTGCTCTATCATTACAGCCTGTCTCTAGACTACCATTAGACGCATTACTCTATCTTCGACGTATCATTATGTCATCATAGACAGGGTAAACCATTTAAACGGAAACGCCTAAATGTCTCCTAAGCTCATGGACGTACGAAGAACCTGTTCAAGGCAAAGTTCAACTGTTCCTTTACCCTATCGTTGACCTCGTTATTTTACCTACCACGAAACTCGAGTGGCGGTTTCTTTTTCTACTCGAAGAACTATTAAGCGAATTAGACGCAGTTAGATAAAAAAAAAGGCCAACGTGGAAATTGTGCCAAACGAGAAAAAAAGCACTCGACGCGACAATTTCCAGGTGGAAGGAAGCAATTTGACGCAGCCATTGCATGCCGATTCAGCCTTGCGTTTCAAGAACTGTTTAAGAAACGTTTTTTTCTGTGCTGGTGAAAAAATCGTGTTTGGAAGTTTCTAAAATCAATACGCAATGTGGTCACGGAGCCGTGCCCGCGATTACTCTTTGTATACAGGGTGGTCCATTAGAAACAGAACGCTTAGATAGCTTTGCAACCAAGATTAATTCCTTGTTTTAAAAATAAATTAAAACGCACGATTAGAAATACAGAAGGTTTCATTGGCAATGCTTCGTTGATTCGTTTAGATCAGCGAAGGCGCCAAGATGTTCCCACTTCCAGCTGGCCACTCTGTACATCGATAATTAGACGAGTTTCTACCGCAATTGTCCGGAAGTTGTCAACTCCTAGCAAGGTCCTATCGATCGTCTAATGCTCTGTTGTTACGTGGTGCAAGTCTGACGGTGTCACGTTGCGTTACTGCCAGCAAACGATCAACGATTCAGGGAAAAAAAAGAGGGCCGCGTTCGATGCCGGTGCACTTGAACTTATAGCGCGATCGTTAAACGTGCAGTACCGATGGCGAGCATGACCTAGAAATAGGCGATTCAGCATGCTTTGGTAAACGCTGGATCCGCTAGCCATTTATCGTGACTATACATAACACGCTGGGGTGAACCCTAGACCTCTGTGTCCTTTGGTCGACTCGACGTTAAAGTTCTCAGGTCAGTGTTCTTCAAACTTGAAACACTTGGACGTAGCACGTGACTCGATATACTCGGATAAATATGCATTTAATTTGCATTTAGTTTGACTGAACCAACGCTTTCTCTGATTTTCTATTTTTGTTAAGGCTCAAAAGCGTGGACTAGCAATCAAGAAGACGACTGAGAACAATTTGTGCAAATAATTGATCAAGCGTCAAGTGGAGTTGTTTTGAAATTCGTGGTTTCGATGAGTCAGCCGTGAAGAAAAAACAGAAGACGGGCCTCGGAACGAGCGTACGTGCAGAAGCGTGCTGCGTGTGCTGACGCATTGCAGAACAAAGTAATTGAGAGGTCAGCGAAAAAACAGAACTATAGAGACCAAACAAAGAAAAGGAATGGCGTCGCGGCGCGCTCGGGAGAGACTGGCCCCTGCCAGACTACTAAATCAATTCCGTCGAAGGGCGATCCAAGTCCAGGAATCGCGGGGTCAACGAGCCGCTCGCGTCGGCGGCATTAATTAAGTAAACAGTGTTCCTATTGCGCGGCCTCTTTCAACGGCTTAATCGCGAAATCTCACGACTACGCCTCGTAAAACGAGAACCTCGCGCGTTAAGCCACTGCTAGGATCTACTGCTGAAACTAGGATCACTGATTCCTTCTTGGACAGAGATCGTATGGAGCAGAGAGATGAGGAAACTTTTCAAGTTCCACGTATCGCTTTGACCAGTCCTCGTGAGATCGCACTCCACGATCAATGGATTTTAGTATAATTATTACGAGTATATTCTTATGGTATGTCGCTGATTTGTTCAATTAATTGATAGCTTCTGTTATGAAAGTAATATCCGTGTACCACGATGTAGCGCACGTACGTGTACAGGGTTAATCGGTCGATCAATCGAGTGGACCGTCGGGGATCAGCTGTTGACGCAGCACGTGCGGATCTAATAGAGATTCGCTCCGTTGACTCCTGCATTGAAAGACGAAACCAATGATTTCACGACCGATGAGACTGCACACGAGTTACAGAGCTATGATTTATCATGCGATGAATACTTCGTCTTGTTTCTCTTTCAATTATGTCAAGTATGTCTGTATTCCTATACTCTTCCAATATCCTCGTCCAATAATAATCATCTACTGTCGTATTTTTTCATCCAGCTGTGGCAGTTGTATAACTGATTCGACGATAAATCGTTACGCTTGTTGTCCCTATCAGATGGACAGACAAAAGTGGAGAAACGAGCTCGAGGAAGAATTCACGTCCAACGAGACTTCGCGTTGTATCAGGGACGCTGGCTTACGTAAGTTGCCACGGGGACTAGACGAGGAGATATGGCCGAGGGAACGAGACAACGATCGACGACCACGAGCAGTTGACGCTGCGTGACGTTTTCGCGAGGACGGTGCTCTTCGTCGCGAAACGGACCGACCACGGACCAATTGCGTTCGAATAGAAATCGCCTAAACGATCAGTGATCCAGCTATCCTCGACCAATGACGTCGTCTCGACGAACAGTGCAGGTTGATCCAATGAATAATTAAAAATACAAAAGTATGGGTTAACGAAATAAGTATCCATCCACGAGTTCGAGGGTAGTTTTTCGTGCTAGGGGATCGTGAAAGGTATTTTAATAATTTCGTACGGTTTATGGCACGTGGATACGTAACCATGGGTACCAGGCAATTTCGGTAATGGCGTTGTAGTCCGTTGTATAGCAAGCTGAACAAAAAATTGAACCTCTAGGCTGTGAGCCAACATTTCTCGTCCTGAATGGCGATCTTGTGTGACTTTTCCTCTGAATTTATCGATGCTCCATTCATAAGACTCCAGTCGGTTCGGCTTAAAACACTCGTCCATTGCCGATTTTAATATATCTGTGCTTGCATATGTTTATAGAGGCAAAAGTTTGCGTAGTTAATTACGCAGAGGATCGCGAAATGACCTAATACTTTGATTCCTTCTTGATGCATGCCTGCTATACTGGTATTTATCTGGGCTCTGTTTACATTGTCGTCGCTCTGTTTACATTGTCGTCACTCTATTCGCTTCGAAGAGTCGAGTCTACAGAAATTAATTTGGGTAGACATATGTGTGTACATATCTTTGTAGATGATCTACGGATTGTGTTTCATCGATGATTGCAATGGACGGAAATTGATGTATGTCATTGTTTAGTTCTCTAGTAGGCTGATTGGGGGTATCGATATTTTATCGGTTCGATGGCTATCACTGTATATCCCATGTTCGGGACACGTGGGGATAAAATTACGTGTTGTTCAATATCGGTTTCTTTTTTATTGTTGAAGGGAATTTTAATTTACCTAATATCTAATCGACTTCGATTTGTAGCAGCACAGAATTAGATTTCCCTTCATAGGGCTTCTAGATTTTCGAATCAACGATGATTTTATAAACAACTCTGGACACGTTGCCAAACTCGAATACTTTCCAAAAGAACGCGTACAAAGTTCAGAAAGTTGTCCACGGCCCGATATAATTATTAATAAACTGAAACATAAGTAAAGGCACTCGGTCGACACTCGAGTCGCCGGGTGAAATCAAGTAGCGCCGAAGAGTCGCCACTCGAGTGCAAAGGGTTAACCGTCTCAGATTATTCGTTAATCATAATTACATATTACCACGTATTTATCTCGAGAACCAAGACCCTGCTAGAAATAAACGTCCGTCGATATTTCGTCACTCACCAATGGATATCGAAGCGTATCCCTCGATCCGCTGCGCTGGTTTCTGAACTGCGCTCAGGATCGCTCAGGTGAAACTCTGCACAGGACACGAACGTTCCACGAAACGACACCCTCGGGAGATCAGGAGAGGATCACCCTCGAGAACACACGCGACAGCTCCGAATCCAGCTGACAAGCCACGCGAGGATCGAGCGCATCCGCGAGGAATACTGCGAGCTGGAGACCTAGCGACGAGTCCACTCGACGCACGAAACGTATCACGTTTATCGGCACGCACCGATCGGACGTCCACGCGCCAGAAGGGACGAGCAGAATTCAGATCGCGAATAGAACGGAAACTGGCAGCGTTCGGTATCGTTAGTCCGATTCGTCGATTGCTATCACCGTAAGCTCTTCACCTCTCGTCCCTCGGATCGCGACAATGGACTAGAAGCTGCAGCGGCACGCTGCACACCCAAGACGCACCACGCAAGTTCCAGCTGACGTCCTGGCGAATCGAAGAAGTGGGGAGGGACATGCCAGCACGGGGTACCGGGGCTTGCCCTCGTGGATTTAGATCGGCCCACGTCGCTCGACGGTCGACAGTGTCCGCGGTCTTATCTTTTCGAGGCGAGCCTCTTTCTTCGTGCAACTCACCTTTTCTGGAGCCTATCCTTTTCGAGGCTGCGGAGACTGCACCGGAGAACTTTGGACGCAAGGTTCGAGTCGGCAGCTAGTACACTTCTCGAGGGTCCTCCTGTTCGAGGAGCCTAGCGCTGCAGAAGCTTTCTGGATCGTTAGACCACGTCCGAAGACTCTGTACGCGCGCAACGTTTCGAGTCGAATCTTCTCATCCAAGTCCCCCTTTTTCCGCTTCCTCCTGTTCGTTCACCCGCGTCTACGTGGCATTCCTCGAGTATCGGACCACCGATACACCGACGAAGGACGTCTCGTGTCGCCTCGGAGGACTTTGAACGCGCGTGACCAGTACGTCTCCAGGTGTTCAGCAGCGAAGATCGACTGAGACGTTTAAACGAACGCGAGAACTGCGCGGCAGGCCATCAAGCGACCCAGTCTTTCGTGTACCGTCGATCGAAAGCGTTGCCTCGCGAAACCAGACCACGCTAAGCTGCCTAGGAACGCGTCCCGTCGCCGTCGCGGCGCACGTGTGCAAGGTAGACGACCAAGGGGACGTTGGGACGCTGCCTGGCCGATCGTCGACGAGCAACTCGCGATAGCTGAGAACCCAGCCGCAGGAAGAGAGAATCAATTGGGCGAAATCGTCGAACGAGAACGACGATGAGGAGGGGAACCGTTCGAGCGAGAAAGAACTATGCGCCGGCGACCAACCGCGCGACACTGAATGAACTCGTCTCTGACCCCAACGTCCTGCTTCGCTCCAGAGCCACAACCACCCGTCTGCCCACCCACTCGCCACCCCCTACCATCCGCAGTACCTACTTTTTACTCGCGAGATTCGACGATCGTCAACTGTGACACGAGTCACAGTTCTTTCTCGGTTCTTTTCCTTCTCATCTCTCCGCTTCAAAGGCAAGCTAAGTTGAAACTTTGAAATTTGAGTCGCTCAAATTCGTTGGATTATTTATTTGCAAATTTAGAACTCGCCGTAGGTTGACTTTGAAGTTCAGATCTGCAGAATCTGGGAAATGTAGAGACCTACAAATTCGTCCAGAATGGTATTCTGCTTGGTTCCCATTCGTCTTCTTTAAAAGCAGGAAACGTATTAATCTTCGTCTCTGTAGCGATGATGGTGACTGCAGAGTTCGTTGAGTTCTTTTATTGTTTCGTAGGGCTTCCTTGACGATCGTGATTGCTATTGACCACCGGTATGGTAGACTCGAGAGTCGATCGAGGACCATTTGTTCAACTACATAGATATACATGCAAAAATGTATATATAAATTCGCATCTGACTCGTTTTTGTTACTTGCTCCACTGCGATCCTCAACCTAGCGATGATTAATCACCCACTCTTTCCTTTCCTTTCAGAGCAGCCTAATCTACCCTTAAGGCAGGCTACCCCTAACTCGGTCAAGCACCAAGGACGTACGCGGACCGGAAGTTGCTGTTTTTTTCTTAAGAGTGGACGTACTCGAATCTTCTTCAGTGATCCCTGTCCATGGACGAAATGCGTCACGAGTTTCGGTCAGGGATGAGTGTCTTACAAAGGGAGTCCAATTCCTTCGCTATAGTAATTATAGGACTTCGACAAAGGAACATTATATGCTGCTACGCAAAATAAAAGTCGAGACCGGGAAATAAAATGCGTCGAAACGCGCCGCGACGCTCCGTGCGCATGTTAGCCTCGCTGTGACGTCAGGAGGCGAAAAATCAATCCACCCCGTCGTCGCACTGTACAGTGCGGCAGGACAGAGACGCTGCACCGTGGCTCCAAATCCCTAAAACGTGGTCAAAATACCCAAGCTCCTTTTAATTCACCCAACGTTTCGTATTTATGGGGTTCAGAAGACGCCAGTTACGAAATTGAATAGTAACAAGGTGATTTTTTTGGGCATTCGATGTAACAATTCGTTACTCTCAATTGAAAACTTTATTTTTATTAATTTAGATACATTTAAATATATATATATATATATTGTAAGGGATATATAATTTTATCATTTATATATATTTATATAACATTTATTATTTTATATGTATATTCGTATAATAATTTTATTAACGTTATCTTAATTTCGACCATGTTTTTCGAATTTGGTCTGGCAGCTCTGAAACTTGAAATCCATTGACGCGTATATAAACATATGATCGACGTCGCGTGTTTCCTACCAAGTGAATTAAACGACCGCGAGACAGGGGCCTCGTATTGCATAAGCATTATGCCAATTACACGGGCGTGTGCGTTCTTAACGAGCCAGAGCAGGCAATTAATTAATTGATTAAACACTACTGTTCGAAGGGATTGCGTAACGATCGCGTTGCGAGCCTCTGCCAGGGCGTTTCTATTTTTTCAATTGTCGATCACGACGTTTGTTTAACTCTCGTTATTTTTGCTTTTCCATTTGAAAGTTTAAATGTGGAAGGATTCATGGATGCTTGAAAGGATTTCATGGACACGTAAATATGCCTCGAATTGAATCTATTCGAAGAACTCCGGTCAGTTCGTCTACGTTCCATCCCATTTACTTGTTCCTCGCAACTTCCAATTAGTTTCCACGAGGCACATTATCGGGTTTCGTTAGAAGCAACAACTTAATCCTAGGAACAAATTTCATTCGATACATCATACACCGAAACGATTCGAGTTTCCAACTTGTGCACGGCGATACACGTTCGTTGTCGAAATTGAATCGAATTACCGTCTATTCGGAAAACGGGAAAGTGTTGTCACCGATCTATGGATGGCATAGCAGTCAATGTGTAATCTGTCGGCAGGGGCGAGCGACACGCCACGTTAGAGGACAAAGCATGTTGTGATGTTAAGATTGTGTTCGTCGCGTCGAAAGGAATTCCTGCCACGCTGTTGTTCCTTGTCTGGACCTCCATTAGCTTATCAAGTCCGTTAAACGAACACGAAAGAAGACAAACGAGGCGGTCTTAAGTGTCTGGAGGTTGTCGGTGCAATTGTCGGGCAACAGATTAGCTCCTGTATAGGCTGATTAGCGGAAGTCAACGCGACAACTTGATGCACGACTTGGTGAGCTGATGTCGGTCTTGATTTGATTCTCTGATTACGTTTTGTCTTCTGATACGTGACATCGATACCAAATAAATTTCATCTTCGATAGAAATCGTATCGAACCGTCTTGGCGCTCTAGAAAATTGCATCGCGAACTTTTGTTTGACAAAAGTATAACAAGGTAGATAGCTCGATAGAGTAAATTGGGATGTTGAATTATTATTTTTATTTATTTTTTTATTACTTTTCTTTATATTCTTAGAAGTACGTTTATCTTTCGACGTACAAAGAGGGAAAGTAACGAAGCGTGGCCGGTTCTCGCGAAAAATCGGAAGTTTAAACATACTTAGTTTCGATTCTCACCGCTGGTAGCGTTGATAGTCTACTCTAGCCTGAATCGATAACATAGGAAACGATACGGAAATGGTAAAGGCGCGCGCTTATTCGATACACTATTAGATAAAAGAAAAAGAAAAAAGGAAATTCGTTACGTAGACGAATTACTAATCGATGTTGAGTTTTCTAAAGGAGCCCTGCATTCCTTCTAATTCCACCAGCAGTCTGGATTTAGATTCCGGTAGTCTAGCGCTTTCGTCCGTTCGACTGAGTTTCTCTTCTCGTAGGTACCAGTCTCTGTTCTTTTCGATCTTCTTCTTCCATGCGTCTGAAAATAATATTCGTCGACAAAATAATAATATAGAATCGTATATAACGATATAATAATAGAAATTGCCTGCGTTACTATTACCGACGGTTTCGAATCGATCGAAAGTTATGGTAAGCACTGCACGACCGCAGAGGTCACTGTCAGTCGGATTACAGATTTCTCTCAGACAATTACGTATTTAAACTTTAGATCTAACGAACCATTCAACTCGTCGAAGCTGCCCGCTTTGCCTCCCCATTCCTTCGGAAGCATATCCTTGTCCATATAGGAATATAACTCCTCTCCGCCACCAGTGTGCACACGAAACTACAAAAAAAATTAAATACGGTATAAAACACAATTAACGCTCATCTATTCGATTTCATTCGTTGTATTTCCTCACCTTTTGGACGAGTTTGTCTTTAAGAAGGGGATAGAATATATTCAGGATGCTCTCGATGAACGCCGGCGCGTGAAGAAAATGGACTCTGTGCAGTCGCAGGGGCATGCTGTCCTGCACCGCCATCATCGATTTTCTCACGACGCTCTGCGTTGGGCTGCACTTCGTAAAATGGACTACGCTGAAACCCTGAACGCAAAATCATTTTTAATGCTTAATTTCCAATACCTCATTTACGATGCTTAATCTTGCGGCTCGAAGAAAAAGGAATCGGGACTTTGGGAGAGAGATACCTCGAGATCGATGACCATGATGTTGGAGAGGCAACGTTCCTCCATCAACCGGGCGTCCAGGACCATAAGGATGCGTTTGGAAATCGATTGAATGGAGAAATTCTCTACGGAGGTGTTTCGCAGGCGTAGGACTGTTACGCGGTGTCCGTCCTCCGTCAAGGATGGCAGAACGAAATAGTGTCTAGAAAGGAATTGTAAAGAATCGAGCCTTCGTCATAGAACACTTGATACTATAGTTGAGATTATACTCTATTTCTATGGAAATAAATCATACGAAGTAGTACTATATTAACGCCTGTTCGAGAGACAGAGTTTAATAAAATGGCGAACTATTAATTACATGGCTTCGCAGCATTCTTGAATGTCCCGTGAGAATGGGTCACGCAGAGAGAAGAATTCTGGTATGGCTGTACGCACGCTGAAGTATCGTTCCAAAATTAATTTGCATCTCTCGATGCTGTTCTTGCATCCAAACAGGAACCTCTCGAGTCTCGCGTCATCTGTAAACATTGGTTACCGAACGTTTATTCTAATTTTACTCGATCGATTCTTTGTGTACAAAAGATGAGAGATGTGACCCATGTGATTAGGTAGATGAGGCTGCTTCGAGAGCCACTCGCGTATCGCCGCGACGTCGCGTCTCCTCATCTCAGGATTAGGCGGAACTTCCTCGTCGATGCGTTTCTGTTGCTCAGCCGTCGGTGGTAACAGCGTCATCGTGCGCTGCAAAGATAAACGCGTTCTTTCGTACAACGAGAAAGCCTCGAAACCTTGAAAGTGTCGTTACACGGTGTAAAAGTTGCATCGACAAGAGTCTCGAACTTCTTGGAATATTATCAGTTTCAGAGGAATCTCGAGTGGACGCAATCTTTGACAGGAAATGCTGTCGACTATCGAGGGAACCACTCCTTCGATATTGACACTCGTCACGTAACACCTTTGCCCAAACAAAGTCTCGTCAATGTTCAAGTTTCGCGACACGAACCATAAATTACTTTACGCAAAGATCTGGCTAAGTTAGTAAGCTTTCTAATCCCACCTAACGTTTACAGCTACTTGTCTCTATGTCCGTGGCATAATCATGCTAATTGAAGACCAGAGTTCGGGTCCGTACTACGAAACAGGAAACAAACGAGACAGATTCTTCCTATCATTTTTCTGTTTTACGTTTCTCTTTAACGATCATTTCTGCGATCGAAGGCTCGGCAATCAGCCATTGTAGGCAAATCACGGTAGTTTCATCGAGACTACTAAGGTCAGACTATTTCAAGCTGAGACTACTTCAGAGAATATCACCAAGCACAGCTGTTGTATCTTTGGGAAGAATAGGAAAGGAGAGGCGTAGAAATGAAAATTGGCTCCATAAATATTAACGCTATTCGATGTAAAACGAACACTTGAAACTATAAAAATAGGACTCGTATCGTTCGTTCTAGCGACCTCACAGCAACGACTTTAATTTAAATGTACCGAAATCGGAAAATTCGTGGCGCGAAAGGTTAACAAATTTTGTTGTAAAGTCGTCGAAGATCTGCTTCCACTAATTTTTGCAAACGCATTCTCGGTAATTGGTAGCCTCCTCCGACCTTAGATCCGTCGCCTCGCGTGATCTTTACGTAAACTATCGAATCTCGAAGGTGAAACGATTAAGCGTGACCAGAATTCGATGTCGATCGCGCATCGTATTCGTTTCCGAATGCTAACCGCGAACATTTTCGTAAGTCGATCGACTTTCGTCGTTTACACTTTGGTAGAAAGCGCTCGATCGAGCGACATACGTGACCGAAATTGATTCGAGAGGGCACGAACCGTCGAAGGGGATCGCGATGCGCGGAAGAATCCATGATGCACGTAAACAATAAGGAAGGAGAAGGAACCACGGATGCCTTTTGAATTAGGATATTCGATTGTTTCGTAAACCTTGTAGAAAGTTTCTCCTCTATGTTAAGAATTCCCGAAAAAAAAGTCCTGCACTTTCAGCACTTTGAAATCTTTTTGAAATTGCAGGACTCGCAGAGCCTACAGAGTTTGCAAAAATCAGAGGACTATAAATACGGATCTTGGGTTTCCGACGCAAGTAGAACTTTGAGATCTTTTAATTTTATGTTTCAATTTCAATGTCAGTTTCAAGGGGTACGATATATTATCGCTATTTAATAGAAGAAAAATACGAGCAGATTTCTTTTTACCACATAGACTGCCAGATTAATACCCTTGAAAATCCTAACGCGGCTAAAACGATGTTTCTGTATAATTGGCAATTATACAATCTGATATTTAGGGTAGCTTTCATTTTTGAAACCTGTCCACAATTCATGAAATGTTAAATTTCTCACTCACCCGGTACCAGTGCGAGACAGCAGAGCCTGAAGAATGGTAGAGAAGCGCAGAATTTTAGAGAAGAGTCACAGGTGTGTCAAAACAATGCGCAGAGCGTGGCGCGCGACGTCCAACTGCGCGCTTCTTCGAAACACATCGACTCCTCTCTTCTTAGCGGGTACACAAAGTGGTCCCCTCCATGACACACGAAAACCATGGGTGTTCGTAGAAAAGTACCTGAATCCTGCTACACCCACGGTTCTGGCCGCTGTAGCATTTAGTACCTATCGCTACGTGACTGGATTTGACACCAAAGTATCTCGTGGGAACTCAACATGGCACAAGAACTTCATTTAAAATCTTGCATGCGTTCGAACCTTCAAACCTTCGGACACATCGAAGAAACTGATTCAGATTTCTTGTAAATCGACGTTAACGCTACGGCTGCCAAGTTGAAACTCGTGAAAATGTCTACAAAGTTAAAATTTTGTCTCGAAAATATCGAAAATTAGATAATTTAACGTCTGTCGTAAAAATTTCACCTTTGGAATTAATTATTTTTCGTTTCTTAATGAAAAATACTGTTACGCAATAACAGATAGTTCGACCGAGATCTTCGAAGACTAAAGCTTGAATTAAATCGAGCGTTTAATATCGGATTCGAAGACTATATTTTGTTCAAATGAATTTAATCGTTTCTTTCTCCAAAATCGCCTCGAAGCATCGCTCGCTCTATCGTACGCGAAATGATGCATCGATCAACGGAAGTTGGCAACGTTTCGCGGACAGCACTCGACGTAGGAAATTCACGTTAAATCCTTAGAATTAGCAGAAACGTCGCGACGACAAGGGACGGAATGAAAAGACTCGAACAACTTACGAAATGCTGGATTGTCTCACCGTGTGCAACAGCGCTTGCATAACCTGCATCTGGTGCATTCTGTTCTCCACGTGGTAGAAACCTGATCAGTTAAATCGCGTTGTAAACAATTGTACTTCGATTCGATTACTGCGTTTATTTTGAATTGTAGTTTTCCAAGATTCGCTGGTCCGAGGGGGGTCGATTCCAGCGACTGTTGCGGTCTAAAACTAACTGCAAAGAACAAGAAGATCTCGCGCATTCTTCAATGCAGTTTGAGCTCCGCCGACGGTGAACCAGCTGCCAGAGACGACCAGCCATCGAGTGAAATGCTTCGCGATAATCGCAAGCGAGGACCATCGGCACAGAAACCAGAAGAGCAGCCTGAATCATAAAAAAATGAAGCGATCCTTTCACTGTCGATTCAGATTTTATTTTTTACCCTACGACCATCAAGATCGCGGCAGTTTCAAAATTTTCTCTTTAAATTAACTACGATTCTAGACACCCAACTATTACTTTATTCGGTTTGGCTTCTTGTATCGTCGTCCTTCGGAGTCGACGAAAATGAGATGGATTATCCAAATATAAATATATAAACCTACAGGTGAGGCAGTGTATCGAAATTAACGACCGATAGCGTATTTCGAAGCCCGTTTAAACGTTCGAAATTCCCCGAGTCTCCCTATCCCAAGCAACGATCTCCAACCTGAACCGCAGAGAAATTCGCGCGTCCGCAGTTTCCTCCGTTCCGTGGATCCCGACGCTCGTTAATAACGTTGATCGTCGACGTTGGCGTCGAATAGGAATAAATAAATCGGTGGTCGGTCACGCGGCAGGTGGTGAGAACGCGCGAGATCGCCGAGGGTGGTCCCGGGCGTTGTTTTCATTGTGAGTCGCAACCGTAACTCGCCGACACGTACGTCGTACGTAATATCATCATTATAACGCGTCACACAGATGCGCCGGGGACATCGAGATTTCGTTTTTATATATATATTGCGGTTACGTTGGCTTTGTGCCGTCTCCTCTCTAAAGAGCAGCCAGAAGGACCCCTGGAGAGGGAAGGTTCCGCGTCTCTGCGGGGTCGAACGATTCGCCTGCTACCCCTGTCGACAGCTACGGGTAATCTGTACGCTCTTCCTGCTTACGCTTCCCCACGTCTATATATTTCACGTGTCTTTCCTCTCACGGGTCCATTACCTGCGAGTTAACCCTGCGGCCAAGTCGACGCGCCAATCTGGGACAAATTACCTACGCTCTTCAAACTACGGTAGCCGTTATCGACGTTATCCTTCGTGAGGTGGCAGTACCATTGAACATAGAAATAGAATAGGGTACTACATTTATAAAAAGAGTTGTATAGTTGAAATTTATTTACCGTGCAAATATTATTATACGAACTTTACCTTTTTGAATTCTTGCATGCTCGCACAGTCGAATTTCCTATAGATGCGTGAAAATATGAAGTCTACTGATTATACATACTTTTCTACTACATACACGGTATATACTAAAACAACAGGCGTCAGCGATCAAGGTATAGTATAGTATAGATATCGAAATCGCTTCTAGCATCGTTCGTCAAATATCATCCAAGTGAACTCGGCGCCACTATGCACACCGGTGTCTTCCGTTTGGTCGACACGTCAAAATTTCGCTGGTCCAGTCGAGATCGTCGTCGCTAGAAAGATCCTGCCGCGTGGGATCTTTATCATGTTGGAGCCGCTGATAGTGCTGACAGTGTTGAACTGTTTCTTCATGTTCAGCTCGACGGTGACGACCTGCGCGTTATGGTAATTAGAATTTTAACGCTCCTTCTCTGTTCTCGCACCGGAAGCTGTGAAATTTGTTTGAACCTAACACCAATTGACCGGTTACGCAAAGTGAAATTTAGTTAAATACTACATTACCTCATGGTCTTTCTGCATTTTTATCCTGTCATCGTGATGCATGTTAAATATCATTTCTTTGTGTACTTTCATGTTCGAGCCTATCGAAGAGCAAATTGCCACTCGCGATGAGTTTACTTTTTAGCTGTCCTCTCTGTTTCTTAGGTGGCAATACAGAAGTCATCGGTGCTGTTTCAAGAAAGACCCCGCGTCACAGGCGGCGAGAGAGGCTTTCTCCAAGTTGAAGAGCACCTACGTGTCCAAGACCTCGAAGAAGCCTGGAGTTTCGAGGAACGAGCCTGGACGTGGCTCTCCGAAGCAAACAGAGAAATCCATCAGTCGCAGCAAGTCGAACTCGGCGGTGAATCACGAAGCCAAGAGCAAGAGGACGTCGAAGCAAAAGGCCAAGTCCGATCCGAAGCACCTGTCTCAAAATAAATCGCCAAGCGAGGAAAGAATTCCGTCCACGTAAATACGAGAAATAAGACTATTTTTTAATGTACATCGTGGACTTTTTTTTCGCGCGACGCGTTTACAAAAGAGCTTTCGTTCCAGGGAAACGATCGGAAACTGGGACCTCGAGGACAAGACGAGGATGTCGGAGGCGTCGCAGACAGTGAACGACGGAAAGTCAGCGGTAGTGATGGAGTACTCGACGGTGCAGAAAATCGTGCAGATTCTCGACGACGATACCGATTTAAACGCCACCAAATTGGCCATCAAGGAGTTGAACGCCAAACAGAACGGCGAAGAGAAGAAGTCTGACTTCGATAGCGGAAAGTCTGAGGCGATCCCCGCGTACACACCTCAGACTTAATTTCATTGAATTTTACAGAATTACACCTTCCCTCGTCGAACTGCGAATCAAATCGATTTTAATAGAATAAGTCACGGCTTAATTTTTACAGAATAAATAACAAAAACTTTTAATACACCTTCCCTCGTGAAATTGAATCGATTTTAATAGAATAAGCGACGCCTTGAATCGCAAGCCTTGAATTTTACAAAATAATTGTGTCGAAACTAATGGTAGCGTAGGTTGCAATGCTCGTAAAGCATTCACGGTCCTTCGCAGGGTCTCTGAATGAATCTTCGCCGATAGGGTTTTTCAATGAAGTTCGCAAAGCGCGAACAGGTCTCGCGTGAAAGTGCACGAGTCAGCTCCTCGTTCATTCATCCCGCAGACCAGCCGTGGAAAATTGCTTCGTTACGGCCAGACGAATCGTCCTCGGGCTTCTTCGTGCCTTTCCATCGGCTGGAGTCAGGCCTGTCGTTGCTCAATGAGCCACCGTTGAAACGACGCGACGATTGATGGCGCGACACCTCTCCTGAGACCGTATTGTCGCGCCTCAAAGCGACCTCGTAATTACCCCAAACTACTTCTTTCGACGTTGGTAACGTCATTGAGAAATTTCGACTCATTCGATTCAGGGAGAGGGGACTCGAACTCGTGTCTGCGGACACGAGAAGCTTCGGGTTGAAACTCACAAAATTTGTAGATGCTTGAGACTTTGGAGTGTAACTTCTTACACGACGTCAGATCGATTTAACTTTTGCGTTAAATTTCCACGAGGTTGGAAAGAAAACGCGAGAGGGTGCTATATTTTACGAATGTAAAGAAAAATATTCTCTTTCTTTGCATCGTCGAGAGCCACAATCATTTTCCCCTCGATCGAAACAACTACCTCGAGGACACTCGAACGGAGAAGGATCCACTTCGATGCGTCAGGGATTATTAAGGTGAAGAAAAAAATGGACGAGCAGAAAGATGAGCATGGAAGAAAAGCGAAGCGTGGAGGTGTTCGTAATCGCGATTGTCGTGGGAGTTCATAAAGGTGTCGTTCGAGCTGTGTGGTCGACTCTGACAATGGTCCTGTGGCCAATAAATTAGGAGGCCACCAGAAAGGACATGCTCCCGATGTACGAAAAATAGCGTGACACGTATGATCACGGCGGTTGGCGGAGGACCAGGGAGGAGACGCTTTTTCCGCTGGGAGCTTGTAAAGAAAAGTCTGCGGTCACAGTTTTCAATGGGACGACAAGTGGCCGCGATATTATACGTGGGACGAATCTCTTCGGACAGAGAAAGGATCTTCACGCGCGGGGAAGACGTCCACGAGATGAAAGGGCAGACGATATTTCACGAGGATGCTGGAAAACGATAGACGTTTTTGGATTTTCGCACGGTTCCGTAGGAAGAATCGACATTTAAACGATCGCCTCGATAAAAGATCGTCCGCAGAAACATAATTTCAGGTGTGAAAGTTAATTCTGTGGCTTCAAATTTAACGCTAAAACCACTAGTTCGCGTGTAGTTATTTCATCCATGATGTATCGTGAACAAATGTTTAATCGTAATCGTTGTACTGGTAACGATAGCTGAGACAGAAATGAGATGGAAACTACAGTATTTGGTGTGCGGTTTCTCAAGAATGTTATCATCATTGTATCGATAAAAAGAACGATTACATTTTACAGTGGCGATAAATGGTCGCTGGTTTGTCGATATGACGGACCTTTGGAAGTGGGATCGCCCAGCATCGTTTCTTCCTCTTCTTTCTTCTCGGCTCTTTCTCGGTGGAAAATTGAAAATCGCAGGGAGAGATCGCCTCGTCCTTCTTCGACGTTTCTTCAGGTACGAGCTTCTTCTGGTCCTTCCTTTCCGATCCGAGGACACTCTCCTTGGCTTGCTGTACTTCCAGTTGCGTCGGCGGTTTCGGAGTCCTGAGCTCCAGCTCGACGTTCCTCTTCGGTTGATCGCTGGAAGATGGCATCTTCTTCACCCTCAACATGAACACGTTTTGGTCGCCCTCGGTCACGCGATCCGTGTGCACTTCCTGGGACCCCGGACGATTCATCACGGGGTATATGGTGAACGTTCTGCACTGGTCGTTCGTGTTCGGACCTCCCGTGCACCGACCAACCTGGACAGGAGAAATTACCACGTTACTTATGACCGATGAACAACTAAAAAAATTAATTCTGAAAATCAAGCATCAATGAACCCATACGAAATTCATGAATCTTGTGAATCTTTGTGAAGTCACAAAAATAAATATCACGAAAATATCGTTTTTCTCTAATAGATTGCAATTAGTGCCATCGTACCTCGTAAGAGATCGCGTGAGGCATGGAGTCTCTATCGTCCTTCCTGGACAAGTAGGACTTGGACTCGACTCGAAACAGGATCCTATTGTTATCAGGCCCCTTCAGTATTTTAGGACCCTCCTTGCTCGAGGGCCTCTGTATCTCCACCACGTCGCAGTCGCACGGAGGATCCCAGTCGCGGGATTTCTTCGATTTACCTTTCTTCTTCTCCATGCGAATTATCAGCTGATTGCCGATCATGGCCGTCCCTATCTCCCTGTAGTACTTGGAGGAGGAATCTTTCGTCGGTTTCGGTGGACATGCTGGCGGACATGGCGCGGCTGGCATCGGTGGACAACAATACATCTTCCAGCGGTTGTTTCGTCGAAGACACTTGGTCCAATTACTAATTGGCTTAAACAAATTATTTTATAGGTTACACGATTACATTTATCCCGAGATCTGGACAAAAGTAACTCGCCTGAGTGATAGTCGGAGGTTACGTGGCACGGATTTCCGAGTCAATTGTAGTCTGAGTAGCGGAACTTGGGATTTAAGGAATCGTCGAATACATGTTTCAAGGAACGGTGGGACAATGCTCCGATCGGCTCCAATCGATAAACTACAGAATCGATTGCTGACATTCGCGAGTTCAGACCAAAGAGAATTTTGGAAAATTCTGACTTTTTATTTGGTGACTCTGATTATAGTCTCTACTCTATAGATATAATATCTCCATGGTTCAGACACGTTCAGGTCGCACAGCCGACATGTCCGCCATGGCACCATCTCCGTTAGCCTAAAAGTCCCTTAAACCCTTCCCCCTTCCATCATGTTGGACCCATACTTCCTCGGATAAGATGAACGAGAATCTTGAAAGATGATCGTGGCGACTCACAAGTGCGGATGTCCGCCGAAGGAGAAGCCACCCTGTTCCCCGTGTTGCGCTTCTCGAGAAAGGGCGAAAGGCAAACGTCCAGCTCGTTCGGGATGGCCCGAGAAGCCGGAAATCGAGGTACCAACGTGCTGTCCGATAAAACCCGAAGACACCTCGCCTTACTCGTCGCGAAAAATTCGTTCCGAGATCGTTGACGCCGGGTTGCCTTACAAGGAACTGGAGGCTGTTATCAACGACAATCGATTGGTGATCAGGACGCAAAAGGAACCCGTCAAGGAGGAGTACGAGCCTCCTTGCGACTGCGTCGAGGATCCACGACCCGGGAGAACGAGCGTGGACAGAACGGAGCAGAAGCAGAGTTCCGGGAATCGTACCGTGACTTTGTATCCTCGAGCGCACTCGTTGGACGAAAGTTTGAACTCTGACGAGGAGACTGACGAGGAAAGCGAAACAGCCAAGGTCAGATCGACGCTTGTCGAGGAGAATCCGAACATATTTCTGCTGAGGGTGAAGAAAAGAAGTAGACGCGGTCAAAATATCGACCTCGAGTTCAGGATACCGCGACCCTGGTCGACGAAGAAACGATTCAAGTACTGCAAGGATGTGTACAGGCCACCAGTGGACGAAGAAACAAAGATGGCGGTCAGTGAGGTTTCCGTGGACGCGGGGAACAGACAGGGAAAGGCAAGGGAGACAGAGAAGGGAAAATCTATTTCTTTCGAGACGAAGAGGAAGAGGAAGTGAACGCTTTTATACCACTGAATGTTAATCGGTACCATCGAACCATGTTTTTTTATACCACTGAACAGCAATAAATACCGTCACCGATTATACCGAAGTTTTGCGAAAAGTAAACAATGCTTGAGAGAGATAGATACTTGTTGCTGTTAAAGCAAGTCGTATTAGTCGCTTATCTGCTAACACGTTAAAATACTTTTGCTCGATTCTAAGTCCGACACCGATTTACACCTGTCTCGAACGAGATCCTTCGCGTTATTGTTCAGACCGGTACTTCAACACCGAGTGCTTGTAAAAAATTAAAGAATAGAATTAATTATCTAGCCACGTCGAATTGCGTTTCAGAAGCTTTCAGGATTTTAAAAAAAAAAACACGTCCAGGCTCCATTCAAGCAATTTGCCTCGAACCAGGTATATCCTGTAGGATCAATGTGATTTAACTTCCTTACCGAACGATGCGACAGGTGCTCAACGCGCCCCTTTCTGGGCGTGGGCACCTTAACACTCGACCATTGATCTATCTCGAGGTGAATGGATTTTGAGAAGCTAGCTAACGGTCCTGGACCGCTATTCGTTTCGCTCTGGCTCCTTTCTATCGATTATGATACATGATTTGTCTCGAGATTACGTCAATTAATACACGTAATTTACAATAGGAAATAGGAAAACGAAGATGGGCTGCAGTGTACGCTCTGTGTTTATCAATGAAGTTTGTCTAAATTAAATTGTCAGGTTTGATGTTACCAAATAAATTTTCTCGTTATAGATACACACGCATGTAAAATTTATTTATGTGCATATTTATTATAGAAAATTTGTACATGCGTATGTATCTATAACGAGAAAATTTGTTTGGAAACATCAAACCTGTCGTTTAATTTAGACAAACTTCTTTGGTAAACACAGAGGGTACGAATATTTCTGTGAATGTATGGGATCCTCGCGACTCTTTTTTCCCCGTGCGCGTCGAACGAACGAGACCAGCGGCGAAGAAAGAGATCTCGAAAAACCTCCGAAGCGATTCTCACGACCGAAAGTCAGGAGTCAGGTGCGCGGATGAATGGCACTATGCATCGATCCCCCATTCACCGGTTTCCTCGGGAACGGGGCCACCCGCCCACCGGGGCCCCATTTTTTCATGTCAGGGAATTAAGAAAAAAAAGGAGCAAGGAAAAACGAAATACCAAGAGCATCGAAAGGACGAGAGGAGACGATATTTCAGCGACGTGCGTGTAACCTGGGTGTTGTCTCGGTTCCAGGACACTCGGAGACTCCGGTGTCGTGGGAGGGCTCGAGTCCTTCGTCCGTATAACGATGATCCGTGAACGGAGAAAAATGTAATTCCAGGTTTACAAAGGGCGATCATGGGCGTCGCTGGACGACGTCCATTGTCGAGTCGTGTAATAGACGAGCAACGTCGATCGCAGGTAGAATCGATGTTTGTTCTCTCTCGCCAGAATTAATGATTGGGATTTTACCGGTGGGTTCCTTTAGGAATCGTTCGTTGTTTGGTAACGAATAGACGTAGGCGAGTGTTCGTGCAACGGCATGCTTCGGATGCCTGTACGTAACGTTGTTAAATAAAGCGTCGAATGCGAGGCAGACTCAGATAGCGCATAGCGAGTAAATATAAGACTTCATATTATATTATATACACAGAGATATTCAAGAAACAGAAAATAATTTAGATACCGACTGTTTTAGATAATCTAGACTGACTAAATTCGTGTTCTGCGCGTCAATAACGACCGAAACAGTCCCGACAAAGTCCCAGGCGAGCTGGGACGTAACACGTACGAAAATATCTGGCCCTGATACGTCTCCATGGGCGACTCTCGTGGAAACGGCGTCGTCCCCTGGTCTTCTCCATTGAAAGTTGCGAAGCTACGAAATGTCCTGATATTCGAGGAGGTCGCATAGAACGGGAGGACAATTCCAGTGCGCGGTATCGTGAGCGATCCATATATCAGAAAGTCAACGCGCCCCGGGTGTGCGTTGCGTCCCGGTGAGCGCGAGAACGCTCGTCGTCGCGCACCTGAAGAGTCCCTAGAGGAGCCCCTTCTCGACGAGAAACGAGGGACAGCTATTAGGGACTAAACGCTTTTTAAACGGGGCCAGGTCCATAGGCTTGCGTATCGAGTGTTGGAGATGCAACAATGACGTGGGCAAACATTCCGATATACAGGACCACCCGTGGCGCGCGCGTCTCTTGGTCCCGAGGACGCCTTGCAACGTAGTCCTTCGCAGGTAACTGCGACGGGGACCGTCTCGAGGCGGTGGTGGAATCGTTGTTGAAATTGTTGGTTATTATTCGATTAAACAGGTAATTGTTGCTAGTTGGGGACATCGATGCTTTACTTTCTGAAGGGCGAGTTTAGCCTTGATCCTTCGTTTATGGTTGGCGTTGTTCGTAAGCTACCGAATTTTTGTCGAATTTACAAGGGAACGAAGCAGCGGCCCCCATCGATCGTAAACGCTATTACTCGACAACATTTCTCGAAAAGATCGTATTCTCGCGTTCGGCGTCCCGTGGACCGTTCGATTATCAAAAGGAACGCGTGAATTCGAGGGAACAGGAAGAACACCCGGCGCGAAGACACCATTACTGCCATCGTGACACAAACGTTCGCGCCAACAATTCATTTTTACGTCAGCGAGGCGGCGACGAGTCCTCCGTCACGAAGAACTCTTTCTTTGTGACTACCGTGACGAGGCGACGGCTGTGCAACCTGTTTGTTTTAGGATCGACTGCAAAGAACAGCAGGGGCTGCTACACGCCTTCCGGAATCCCGGCCACCTAGACGTTAAAGCGACCAGCGCCAGTGTAATCCGAGATTAAGGAGCCCGTGGATCGCTGTAATCCCAGGCACGTTTAAGGGATCGTTTAAACCTGGCCGTAGAATGGAAGCCACCCCTTGTATTCGGATAAGGAGAAAGGCAACTTGTACTTGCTGGAAGGGTGGTCGGAAGGGGTGGAAAGTCTCGAATGGAATCTAAACGGTCCACCTAAATTGTGTATGTTAAATACTATGTAAAATACTATACTTAGTGTTTTTATGTAAGGCGTAATTTTTTTACATTATTTTTAGTTATTCGAGTCTATAAATATAAGAATATAGAAAATTGTCTCGCGAATAATGTCTTAATATTTAAGGGAAGTATTGTTTCCTCCGAATTGAAAATTCCTTCGATCTTCCCTGTACAACCTTAATACTAATTGTAAGTAAGAAAAGTTGAACGGGAGAACATATTGTCGTACATGTTAATATGGTATGTAGTGACATTTTATCCTATATGATAATAAACGGAGAGTATTGTTTTGTTAAAGATTATACTTTTTCATAAGGAAGCGAAATGCGTTGAGAGAGAGAGAGAGAGAGAGAGAGAGAGAGAGAGAGAGAGAGAGAGAGAGAGAGAGAGA
>NC_071979.1:27206613-27225369 GCF_026283585.1 Hylaeus volcanicus
AGAGAGAGAGAGAGAGAGAGAGAGAGAGAGAGAGAGAGAGAGAGAGACGTCCGGGAGGCCACTGTGTCATATATCTGCGGATCCGTAGGGGGGTGTCAACGAGCTCGAACGAATATCCCAGCGGGTTGCCTCTGCCCAGGGATGCTACCGAAAATCTCCGTGTCCAAGTGTGAAAATCTAACGCACTTAATCCTAAGCTGTCTGGCTTTCCCCAGTTTTTACTGCACCAGTTATCGTGCTCTTGTACTAATTATTGAAACGCTATATCTCGATCGAACGTCCTGGTCACGAATGAACAACAAAAGATTCGAGCGAGATAGCGAAAAAGTCAGTAAAAATAAAGTTAAGTGTTCTCGTCGGGAATTAAGTAACTCGTGGAGGCTATAATAAATATTCTATTATAGCCAATTTCTATTACAATAGGATGAGATTAAAAAATCGGCGCGATGTCTGCCAGGGGAATTAATTGAAGTCGAGTTTTTTTTTCTCGGGGCCACCCCTCGTGACTTCCAACCCTGAAATCGACCGAAACATTTATGTACGCGGCCACGAGCTGTCCCGCAAGAACGTATTGTAATCTAAAGCGAGAAAAAAAATCGGATGAAGGGCAGAGATAGTCTCGCACGCGGTAAACGTCCCTTCCGGAGTGCAAAAGGGCGCAACCCTCGTCCCCTCCCCGTCCTGACAACCAGCCCTTCCCTGACACTCGCTTCGTAACAAGGGAAGGGGGTTCCCTATTTCTTTCATGGGGGGTTGCAGAGGCTTCTGGTTGACGCCATCTTGGATTTAATTGACAGGAAAATGGTGGTGGCTCTCGACGGTACAAAACTACAAATATTTTTAAACAAATTACGAAGATTCCGTAGTTTAATATGTAACCCATAAAGTAATCAAAATTTTCCTTATATCGTAAGGGATGCGTGTGCGTTTTTCGACTGTTTTCGAATTGGTTTATTTATCAAGGGAGAAGGAACTCTTCATCGAAAACAACGCGATGTATCGGTGTGAAAAATAGATAACAATTTATTCGTCAGTTATGTTATAATCTCCGCGCCAGCTGCGCGTGTAAATAAATATATAAATATATAAACATCTGATATTCGATACAATATTTACATTTTAAAAAATATTCAACGTGACTAGTATAAAGACACCGGTCGTGGCTCGCAAATACGGAATAGAAATATCACATAGTATCAAAAATACAATTCTCTTCGACGATGACCTTTCGTCGAATGAACAGCCACTACAACAAGGCAATCGCGCGATGATTATCAATTTGTACGATAATCTCTGATGGGATATATCAAAAATCTGGTATACGATATACAAAAATACTATAACATCGAGTCATTCGTTCTTCGCGTATTGTCGTCACGAGCACGCGTACGTAAATGGCATTATTTAATCGATATTTGTGTTAATAGTCGAATCATAGAATAAAACATTGTTTCGTGTTCATTTTTGAACATGTTCACTCGTCATTTTTCACTCGTGTTCTGTTAATCGACTAAAAATTCTGCCCTGTTACGCGCCCCCCAACCATGTAAAGTGAATTGGAGGGATTCTCGTTGTGGAATAACCTAATCTTACAAAAATAACTGCGATCTAGTCGTCGATGTCTTGTCACATCGGGTGATAGACGTACGGAGGGAAAGCGTGCCCTCGCGGTAGCGCGTGTCCCAGTGCGAAAGCTCCCAGAGCCATGCGATAAGGGTCTCGACTCTCGTGCGTCCTCATGTGCTTCTTCAGGTGGTCCTTCCTACCGAAGCATTTCCCGCAGACGACGCAGGCGTGAGGTCTTAGCCCAGTGTGGATCCTCTTGTGTCTCGTCAGCTCCTCGTTTCTGGTGAACGACTTCCCGCAACCCTCCGCGTCGCATTTGAAGGGTCTCTCGCCTGCAACCAAAACAATTTCATTGCCGGATGTGCGTATTTGGGGTCAGTCTGATAGATATTCGTACCAATTGCAATTGAATGAAGTGCAATTAATAAGTGAACAAAAAATAATTCTGAAAGTTGAACAACAAAGAAAACGAATTTAAATGAAACTCGTGAATTTCGATGGAGTTACAAAAATCGATACCAATAGTCTAAGATAATATTCGATCCTAGTAGAAATTTTCAAGAATATTTGTCTGGCAGTCAGCTCGTTAAACGATATCCCCTGAATGTAATCAGATACCTCTGCAAAGAAACATTTCCTCGATAAACAAATCTATTTAGACTCGTCCAAAATTGTCGGTTAAGCTCGTCGTACGGGACGCGAATAAAATTGTACATAATTCGAGCGTGTCTTACCAGTATGTATGCGAACGTGTCCTTTCAGCTGGCCGTTATTGCTGAACGCGACGTCGCAGTGCTCGCACCTGAACTTCTTCGGTCGCAGTTTCTTCATTTGCTTGGCGACCGCGTCCTGCCTGTGGATCAGTTCGACTGCTTGCTCCATCGAGGGAGAGTACAACTCCTGAGGGAGATGTGGAACACCGGGAAACCCGTAGAAGAACGGCTGTCCAGTCGTCGCGATCGTTGAGGCTTGGATGTTCGCCTCGACGTTCATTGGCACCATCATAGAACCACCGCACAGAGGGACGAGCATGTTCGTGTGCTGAAGTGCCATTTTCTGGAGGCATTCCATCGTGTACTCGGTCGATGGAATCGAACGACCGCCGACTTCCGGACCTGGAACCCCTGGCATCTCCAGATCCTTCCGAATCATGGAGGTCACCGAGAAGCTGGTGGTCGAGCCGATGGCGAAGTTGTCCAGCGCATCCAAACTGTTCCTGGTGAGCACATCCCCGCTGCTGGCCGAACACGATCCTCTGGACGTTTCTCCAGGCGATTCACTGCGTCGTCGCGAACATTCGACACCGCACGATGTAACTTCGTTTCCTGACAAACTATTCGCGCTGCTTTCTTCGTATATCGACAAAGCATCGTTCCCTTCTTCCTTTACTGCTCGCTCGCTGGTCCTCTCGTCGTTCGCGCGAGTCGCGCTCGTGGTAGGATCGATGTTTGCTATATCGTCGACGTTGACGTTCCAGGGCCTGAAGAATTTCGCGCTGCGCGGCTCGCACATGGTGGTTCCCTCGAAGAACTCACGCGAGGACTCTTATGGAAACGTAAGCTTTTCGAAGACGATCGAACTCGAGGTTCCGTGGCTCGTTCTCTCGTCTTTAACGCACGTGGTTTTTCGCAAGGGGCTCGAGGAGTAGCATCGGCACGAATATTCAAAGACGACTGTTACACTGACGGGTCACAACCCCCGGTTATATACCAGTGAAGGTTCCCACCCCCTATTTGGGATTGGTCCGTTCGGAGGCGAAGGTAGCCCTGAAGAAGGAGTGTGTCGAACTACCCTACTGTAGTAAGGCAAAGATGGGCTTTGGGTAGGCCTATCGAGGGCTTGCTGAGCGATACGCGTCCCCTTTTGTCGAGAATTAATCGCTCCCCGCTGCTATGGGGTGCGCTCGCTATTGTCGCCAGGGTTGTTGGGTCGAGGAGCTGAGAGAAAGGGAGGACAGCGAGGACGACGACGGAGGATGATCTAGATGGGAGAAACGAAGCTCGAAACACACGGAATCGAGTAATTGCGACCTCCATCGGACCCACCTAGCCATCGCCATTTTTACAAATTCTATTCGCGACGACACTGTACATCTTGTTACAATCATTGACTCGATTCGATTCGTTTGACGTTACGACAATCGGTAACAAACAGAACGCTCTCGTGGTTGGACAAGGAGGATTCTTAACCCTTTGAACTCGAGGAATTTTTTTCTGATATCTACCAGCAACTCGAGATGCTTTCTTAGCATTCTATTGCCACGAATGCTAAGATTATATCGACTTCTCGAATGAGATCTCTAATTTGAGATTTGAGAATCAGGGGTCGCCTTTGCCTCAACGACAGTCATTTTATTGGCACTTCGAGTTCCAAAGAAATTAAATCTAAAGAAAACCTTGTGGTGACTGAGAGTCACCTCTCGAGTGCAAAGGGTTAATCGTTTTCATCGCCTTCTCCCTTGCCCGGTTAGAATGCCTGGAATTAATTGCCATCAGGATACATGGAACGTTCCGTTCGGGTAACGTATCTAACCTGGAAACGAACGTTAATTTTATACAGCCTGAAATCGCACGTGGAGCGATCGAGATATTACGCGTACGCGTGACAGGAAGCAACAATAAATTGTTTATACGGCTCGTACGCGAACGGGAAGCACTTTAAACACAATGAAACGGTCGTCGTGTCCTCTGTGGGATAAATTTCGACGAAGTTACGAGGGTGGAGCTCCGCAGAAGCGAGTTGATTTATTGTAACACTCAAAGTTGGTAGGCAACCCTCCAGAAGCGAAACGTCGCGTCGCGTCGGGCCTCCAGTTCGCCCTATCTTCCTCCGATGCAACCCCCGTGGCCTTCTGTCCAAACGATCGCACAAAACCAGCTCCCGGGACCATTGATACCGTTTGGTCCCCTTTTGTACGCTCTCGTCCCGACACGAACGACTTTTCTAGCCGTTCTGGCCGCGGATCCGCCTCGTCTCGCTCACGTGACCGATAGCCAGGGGACGATACCTCGAACTAAACGCGAGGTAAACAACAGGACTCTTCGAGAACGCGAGGAGAAAAGGGGGAACATTGGCGATTTTACGGCGATACAGTACTAGTCCTTTGAGTGCCACAGGAAACATTCATAGTTCGAGAAATGCCAATTTTAAGCAAAGATGCATGATTGTAAACAAAAATGTATATTTCGGTCGATTCTATTTTAAGGTTCGTGAAATTTTTGTACGATACATAGGTTTAATAAGAAATAAATTTGTATATAGAAAATATTTTCACAAAAACTTGAACTTGAATTTTTGAAACGTTGCGCGAAATAGCGTAGTACAAGGGTAAGCGGATTAGCGCTGACCGAACGGAAGCAAATTTTTTGACAAAACGACTCCAAGTCTTTTGAAAAATGGCAACTGGTTGTTATGACGTATAGGATGGAAAGTAAGACGGATCGAGGGATCCTTGACGGTGGATTTCACGAGCGATCCATCAAATTTCAGCGACAGCGACGCTTGCGTTTCCTGCTCGCGACGCAAAGAAACAGTCCAGGATGGACCTTCTCGAGCCAATCCTTTCAAAATTCGACTTACGCGAATTTCGTTTGAATTCTTTCGAAGGTCAACGCAGAAATAGGCTTTGTTAACCGTTCCTGCGACTGTTTTCTTAGGTGACTCTACGTACCACTGATATTAATACAGAAACTAAATGGACACCCTCTGGAAACAGGTATGCTTCGAGTTCGTCCTTGACGATATCGATGGGTAATAATTTCAAATTGAAAGCTATTGGTATCGTCCTGTACACTAACGAACAGATTATCGAATTGACGTTTAATACACAAAATGCATCCAAGGACACGCGTGCTTATAATTAAAAATACACGAATTGAAGATACTTTAGACAGATCTCTAATTCTAAACAAAATTTGAAACATATTACACACACATAATACTGAAAAAAATTGAATTTAATTCAACATCGAAACGATACATTTATTATTATCGAAATATCTATCGTCTTCCACATTCGTGATTCGAAAATATTAAATTGCAACTTGCAATGTACACGTAGGAAATATTTTTTTGCAGAACTCTGGACACGCCGGACCGGTAAGCTCCATCGAAGTGCAAAAAATTGAAGTACGGCGCGAGCGCCTCGTCAAATCTTCTTGTACTTCTGTCAATAAGAAGTGATGGATAGGTCGATACATATCGATAGAACTTTTTTTTCCCAATTTTGCGGAACCACGAATTTTTTTCCCGACGAATCCGTGCTCTCGAGGACGAACAGTGGACGCGAGAGCACGTGGGCGATTAGAATTGAACGATCGACAGCTCCGAGTGTCGTTGAACAATAGGGAAGTAAATTTCTGAACGATCGCGGTGACCGTCATCGATCATGCGGCTTTCTATTCCGCGGTCCGGTGTATCTCAAATGAAAAAAAAAAATATCTAAGAAACTTGCTAGAAAAAATAAAATGTATAAAATAAAAATAATAAAAATTTGTATTAAAAAAAGTGCACGTATATACACTTTCAGAATTCATCCAGTAGAGGGTCAAGTTTCATGTTCGAACGCACGAATGTTTGTTCCGACTACTATAACAGGAATAAACGATGATTGTTTCTGCAGACTGCAGATATTTACGACAAGCGAAAACGTGGGGAATGTGGGGAATTTAGGCGAAGACGTGCCTAAATGCAAAAACATATAAACTATCGATAATAATGTCTAAATTAGTAAAATAATTGAGATACAGAAATTCCAAGTAGATACGAAACAAATTCGTTTAATAAATAATCGATCCCGTCTCCAGTTCACACGAGACGTCGGCGTCGGTCGCGTCACGTCGGATGCAATCCGCGGGCTACACGGTTGGGTGAGCGTAAAAACCCCCAGCCTGTCCGATGGTAGCCGAGAGGGTAAGCAAAGGCAAGCCCCATAATAGCCCTCGAGCGAGTCCCACCCTCCTGGTAAGCAGAAAAGCTTCGAAAGTGTGCACAACCGCAGAGTCGCCGCCCCTTGCATGGCGGGCTGAAATTTGATTATGCCCCTTCCACGCGAATGAACCCAACGGGATTCATCGCCTGGTACCCGCCAATGATTTATTCTACTTTTTTTTTCCCTACCCTCGCCGCAGCGACAAGTTGTCTTTGTCATCTCGAGCCAGCCGAGAACGCATGCGCGTACGATCCCTCCGTCGCCGCCACTTCGCGGTTTACCGATCCTCGATGGTGACGTTTCAGGGTGGGAAAGGGTGGATCCATCGAGGATCGAATGAAAGCGTCGAAAAGTTTTCGAGGTAAGTTAAATAAGACGCAAGCTATCAGGTTAGTAGGAAGATAATTTTTTTTTGGACCTATACGTGTCGCCAAAAACCAAGCAATCGCGAAATAAGTGTCGCTGTTAAAATATTGGATGAAGATGGTCCGACTCGAAAGTTTTTGGTGGTCCCGCCGCGATCGAGGAAACGAGGCGGTTTATCTCGTCAGCCATTAATCAAAAGGGCCAGGGACTTCCGCGCGAGTGGGTCCTTCATTGAAGAGAGGACGCGGGAATAGATAGATCCTATAAAAGATCGGTCTGCCAGATGGCCCGTGCCCGCAACGAAAAGAGAGGCGCCTTTCCCGGTCTCACTTTTCATTCTTCGTCTTTTCTCTTCGCCGTTCCACGGAATCGCCTCCAAGTACCATCTTCGACGGTCGTCTGTTTTACAAGAGCACGTGCACGCGTGGTCCTGTGGTTTCACAATGCTTTCCCTCGCCGTGAAAGCATGACTAAAGAGAACGTTCATTTTATACGTACTTTTGTATCGTTCGAAGCAACGTTATCGTACGGAGTCGTTTGTCACCAAAAAGAGAGGGGACGTACATTTCTTTATGCAGTGATCGGATTCTATCACTTACAGTATCGCCAATATATCGTAAACTGAATATGGAAATAATACACTCGATACACGTACAAATACCCCGTTGAAAAATTATAAATCGTAATTGTAATAATTTGTAATCGTAAACATTCTACGACTACGACGTTACGTTGCTCGAGTTATGCGGAATACAAAACGAAATATTAAAAGCAAAAGCGTATCGTGACCTCGAATTTTCGAAAACGATGCAAGGAGAAACCCCGACGCAGCTGCGTCGCGTCGGATGCTTTGACGCCGAATAGATCGTGGACAATTGGGAAACAGCTTCCAACAGCGAATGCCGATCATTGCCACTGTGAATTAGCATAACCGAACAACCCTTTGACGGAACATTCGAGCAAGTGCCGCGTGCAAATTTCGCCACAGGACGTCCCTTTTCGGCGCGCTACGTATTGATGCTTCTATCGTCGTGCTCGGACGCCTCTGCGAAAAGAAGAAACCGCACGAAAATTCGACGAAGCAAATCGATCGACATGCTTGGAATTCATGTTGGAAGGTGGCTAGGAGGGTTGAAAATTCGCTAATAGCGTGAAACGAGTTGCTCGGAGATGTTTTGATGGAATGATCAACTTTTAAAGATTAGAATTCTTTTTCTCTTTCAAGGTTTATCAAAGTGTACAATTGTCTGGAAATTATCAAGATGTTTGATCGGACTTGTACTGTTATATTGGCTTGTATTTGGCATGTATTAAAAGTGAAATTGATATAACAATTTTTCTTATGTAAAATAGATCCGAAGAAATTAGATTCGCCTACTTGGAGATCCTCCTTGTGAAATCCTCTTCAGCTCCTAAACAGTTTCGGTCTAACGAGTAATAAATTTGGCAGTTCTAAAACGATCCCTGTCGACACCCATGCGTATTTCGAGTGGGACCAGATTAAAATGTACTCGGTGGTGTTGGTTCTACGCGCAGTATTCTCCGGTCGTTCACGGAGAATCGCGCGATTTGTCACGCGACAGCCCTCCGTTGCCCTTAATTTTCACGGAGGACGTGTATGAACAGCGTGCGCACGAAGTTGTTCGCTTAGCTACTGTGGAAAACCATGGCGAATTTATAGAGCGCTTTTCTTCGTTTCCGTGATACCTGGCCAACCGCGGTCCCTATTTCTAGGCTGACAAACCGTTACTAAATACGTGCAGGCGCGTACTTAAGACTTTAATGCGAGTTAAAGGACACCCCATATAGAAGGGGATGGAAATCCTGCCTGGTACTCTTGTAAATTTTTATAATTCCTACCTAAACTATAGATACAGATACTATAGCGACAACAACCTCCTGTAAGATTTTACAATAAAATTGTACGATATTCTTTATCAGCCTTTCCTCCTTCGACTAATTTTAGGATAGTACGTTATCGTATGATATTAGTATACCAGTATGTACGTACGTATGGTTTATTTGTGTCCCCGAGGTGTTTACAAAGACCTCAGTTTCTTTGGCATAAGTTTGCAACATCGCTACGGTACGTTATAAAGCGTAGAGGCGAACAACGGAAAGTACTCGAACCGAGAAAAGTCAGAGGCGCCGACAATAGGTGAACACGAGCCACGCCCAAGTGCCGATGATCGAGCGCGACAAAACGATCCGATTTTACTCGAAACGCGAGAAAAGCAGCTAGAGTAGAAGGACACAGGGCAGCAAGGTGTTGCCGACGACAGCTACGGTAAGAGAGCTCTGCTTCTCCACGAGTAAATTTGACGTTGGCCAAATAAACACATTGAGGACGGCTACGTTTGAAGTGGTCCCCGTTGACAGGATGAACCGTGAACATCGGGTGCCGATTGTTCCCGTCATTGGGCGTCGGCTCCCTTTTGGTTCGGGTCGTTTGCCCTCGTTTCCATCCTCCCCTTACCCCAGACCGCCGCCCCCTTTCGCATTGCCAATGACTCCTGAGCGTCTCTTTCGGTAACATCAAGATCATTCGGCCTAGCAAAGATCTGGACTACACCTGAAAGGAGCCCGTTTCTCTTTTATTTTCATTCTTCGATGAATCTGCGGTGGCTTCATTGATCTTCGACGATGTTTCACGTTCCGACGTTCATCTTCCTCCTCCGATCCTTCAGGATAGATCCGACGCGCACTGCAACAGATATACAAACATAAGATTTGTTATCAGTGAAGATATTTAACGTACGCTAACCTTTTTACTTAAAATTTTTTAACCATGATAGTTTCTCTGGTGGATTCCCGGTATTTGAATACAAATGAATTCAAATTTCCCGCGGTAAATTAGTGTCGCTATCCTGCGGCGAACGTCCGAACTAATTTCGGAGTATGATCAGCAGCCTCTATCGGGAAAACGCTCAAGTTTGTCGTGAAATAGTTCCCACTGTCAACGCTAGATGGAGCCATTTGTTTCGTCCAAGTTTTTTTTATTATATCCAATAACAAATAGGTGAACAAGATTCGTAATGTTAAAATTTGAATGGAAACCCATTTTTAACCCTTTATTCTTTATTTTTTAATTAAAACGAACAAATGGCCCCATCTAGCGTTGACAGTGGGAACTATACCACGACAAACTTGAGCATTTTACCGATAGAGGCGCTGATCGTACTCCGAAAATAGTTCGGACGTTCGCCGCTAGATGGCGACACCAATTTCCCGCGGGAAATTTAAATTTCTTTTTAATTAATTAAATTAAAGTTCATTAGAAGCATTTGTAGATACTATAGAGTAGTTTAAGGGTTTACTTACTAGTCTGCCCACTAACCAGTTTCGGCTTCAACTGGAATTTGAATTTTCTATCAAAAGTTTTTGTTAACCAAGTTATATAAGATCACCTTTTTTTTAAAGATAACAACGCGGAAACGTATTTTTTATGCTTCTGATTTATTCATTTTAATTTGGTTCCTAAGTCTTTTGTTTATCTCTTCCATTTCTCATCGTTTGGTACAAACATTCAAAAATATGTAACGGAAATATTAAATAACAACGAAAGCAAATCTCGCACAACACGAAAATTCGCAAATATATACATTTATATATAACAATACGAGCAAACCGAACATTAAATGTGTTATTGACCCATCGTACAATGTAAACTCGTTATACAGAAGATTTCCACTCATAGATACCTTAGGCGGACGCACCGACTAAACACTCGATTTCTGAAACATTCACGAATCGAAATTTGACACAACCGCGCTAAAATTGTTCGATAAATTTATTACTAGGATCCTATGCTTCACCATGCGTCTTTAAATGTATTTTCAGTGTAGTTCTGTTGATAAAAGCTTTGGAACATACAGGACAAGAATGCGTACGTGACAAATGAAACTTTAAATGTTCGTTAAACTGTGCACTCGTTTTAAACAGTTTTTTACAAATATTACACTTGCGTTCCTCTTCGTTTTCTTCTTCTAGGTGTGTTCTCGTGTGTCTGTCGACCTCGCCAACGTTGTCGAATTCCATGGAGCATACTCTGCAGGTAAACTTTACGGCTCGAAGAATACCTATTTGACTACCAGTTAGGGGGTTGGGTACTGGAAATATATTATTGGTCTCGCTGATGCTACACCTTAAACCTTCTTTCTTTTTATGACAACTTATATGGTTTCTGTAAAAATATCAATAAATTACAATCGATCGATGGAACGGTGATTCGAAACATATTCTTACGACAATGAAGCCTACCTATAAGCGTGTTCGTTCCTAAATGTTATGTTACAACTGATGCAACGATAATCTTGTTGTTGAGGTATTTGTTGAGTTAAAGGCGACGCTGTTACTTGCAAAATTGTATTTTGTAATTTTATGGTTGGATGTACGATTAAATAATGTTGCCTCGCGTCCTCTTTGAGTTCAAATATTTCTGTACATTGATGACACTTATACGGATACAACGGGTCCGTACTAACGTGTAATCTTACATGTTTATCGTAAGTCACTTGCGAGCTACACTCTGTTTGGCACATGTCGCATGTAAAATGAGTTTTAGTGTGAAGGTACAGGGACTGTGAAGATGGAAAAGTCTTGTAACATATAGCACAGATATTATTCTTCTCTGCTGGATTGTCACACTTCTTCATTATGTAATACTTATCGCAGTGTTCACACTGAAAAGCTGGCTTCGATTCGTACACAGATTTTTTTAATTTACAACCGCCTTTCACGCAAACGGCCTTTCTATTACCTTTCTGTAAAGACTGATCTCTCTGACCCATATCTATTATACTTTTAGTAAGTTGTAACTTTTCCTTCTTCAACTGTGCCAATATCATGAGCTTCCTTGACCTTGGACATGGTCTACCATATATTTTGTCTATTTGTATTGTTAAACGATATTGTTTTTTACCTATTTCCACATCGTGATATAATTCAGATCTTAAAAGGGCAGATCCATTTATGGATATATCATGATCAATAGATATATCCATCTTATCTACATCATTTGTTTCTTCAACCTGTAACATCGCATTTGCTGAGTAATCTTTCATACCGAGCACTTGAAACTTAAAAATACAGTAACATTCTTTACATTAGCTATTAGCTGGGTGCAAGGACTTTTAACTGGAGTTATTAAACTAGAAGAATCCTCGTTTAATTTTTTCTGTTTTAAAGGTGGACTTTTAGACAATTCAGTTTCGGGTACACTATCAGCTTTCCGTTTTCTCTGTCCTTCTGCAACAAATTTAACATTGTTCTTTCTAAAAAGTTTAATAAACAAACAGGCGTTTGTCACTGTTGTGGATACCTTCTAATTTATCGAAAACAGTTGGGACAGAATTAGGTTTCAGTTCCTTTAAACTTGTAAAATCCATCTGCTCGAAATGCAGTTCGCAAAGGTAGAGTGGCTTATCATTTGTAGAGGTGTCATCTAACTGACAATTCCTTATCCACTGATTCCTTTGACTGAAAACGTCGAATAATGTATACAAACATTATACGCTGTAGGTTGTTAAGAGACAAGAATAACAAATACTCACGCAATATCGTCGGGAAAAGGGAAAAATAAAATGTTTCTTCGGTCGACTTTCGTATCCTGATTCGAAAGACAGTCACGCGCTACGCAGGTTAACATTATATCAGCAGGAAAATCTCCTTTAAACAAATGCGCTCTCTTACAAAAATCAACAATAGACTTATAAAAATGGTATTATGTACACAGAGGTTCATTAATTCGTTTCGTTTGAGGGGAATACGACACGCCAAACGCATCCCCTCCCCTTCCCCTGAGCGGCAAACTTCTAATTGGGTGCATCCAGAAAGGCCATCGCTCACTGAGCGGCTCAGTGAGCGAGTTTAACACCAGTGGCGCTATCGGTGAGAAAACACCCAAGTTTGTAGTAAAATTAGTTTCCATTATTGACGCTAGATGGCGACTGTGTAAGTTGACGACGCCATCTAGCGCGAACGAAAAGAACTATTTTTTCGACAAACTTGGGCATTTTCCCACCGATGGCGCCACTTCGTGTGGCTTTTTTAGACGCACTCAAACACTTGTTTTTAACTTTACTTCTTATTTTTGATTTCATCAACGATTGAAATATTCAAACTACTTCTAAACAAGTCCCAAGAGCAACACACGTTCTATTTAATAATGTTTACTGATCGTACCCTCGATTCTGTGAGTTTCGATTCGCAATTATCACCCACAAAGTACGTTGTTTTATTATCATATATTTGATCGTAGAATCTGTCATTTTTTGCTTTAATTGTTATTGTTTTCTAGGTCGCAATTATCGACGACTGTTCAGACAACTGAGATTATTTGTGATCAAAATCCCGTGCAAACAATTGAAACGAGAAGCATCGAGGTACTTGTAAATACATTTGTAAATGTACGAACGACGAATGAATAAATATTTCTCGTTTTAGACTCAAACTGTAATCGAGGAAAAAAAGGAGCCTACCGTGGACTATCAAAAATTGGTTCAATTTTTGAATAGAGTTACACCAAGTATAATAGAAGCTCTAGATGAGGCATATGGAACAAATGCATTCGAAGATTCTGACCCAAAAACTAGTGAGGATTCGCTTGCAAGCACCCAGCTATTGCAAAAAATTAACAGTACTGAAGCAGATACACCGGTACCGACTATTCATTTATAATTATTAATATTTTATATAATTTTGTTGAATTTATATGTACTTCCAGATGAAAGTAAGCGATATGTGTTGGAGCATCGGAGGAGGAACATTAGCTGTTTCCCATGGCATTCCTTACCATGAAACATGGTGTGATCATCTGTCTAAGATACACTTATACAGCCAAACAAAGGACAATGACTTCCTTAATACTCCAAGTAAAACGTTAGAAACTAATTCATGTATCACATCCTTGGCTTACCATCCAAATGAACCATCCATTATAGCAGCTGGCTTGTTCAATGGTAACTTACTAAATTTTCAAATAAACTTATGTTTATAGATTAAAATCTCTATATAATTGTTATAAAGGTGATGTTCTCGTTTGGAACTTGAGAGATGATGTATCAGTGACACCAACAGCTGTGTGCACTCATGGAGATTCAGTGTCTCAAGTGTACTGGAAAGCAAGAACTGTAAATGATGTGTCCTTGCTAGTAAGCTCTGGCAAAGATGGATACATTTTTTTTCATAGAATGGGGGCTAACTTTACCATTGCTCGTTCATACAAACGGTAATTATTTTCTCAAAGACTATTCAGAGATAGTATATATATATATATATACATATGTGAATATTTTTGTATACATTGTACCTTATTTAGATTCAAAGTAGCCAAAGAACACAATCCAATAGAGAGTTCAAGACCGCGCAGTGCGGGTGGAACTCGTGAACGCGCCGTTGAATCTGGATTGTGTATCACCAGCTTTGACTTTTTATCTAGGGATACTGTATTTTTCATTGTAGGCACTTTATGTGGTGGAATATACAAGTGCAGCGTAGAGCGCGTCGCTCCTATCGAAGGTATGTATTCTACTGATATTCTTGTACTATGTCATTATTTCTCTTTATTAATTACAGGAGATGAAACTCTTATGGATCCTGTAGTAGACGAATACGACAGACACGAAGGTAGCATTACTTGCGTTAAATGCTCTCCTACTCGTGACTTGTTCGTCACTGCTGGCACAGATAGGGAGATGCGTATATACGATTTCGAGGAGGTACGGATTTTATTTATAAAAATCACTCGAATACTTTGAATTTCTCAAGAATAAATATTTGTTCGTACTGTTCAGCATTCGTGCCTGCGCTCGATTTCCTTTGAAAATACTATCGTAGGATTTACGTGGATGATCGGGAATCAGGATGTATTGGCAACTTATGGGGCTGGCTCGAACATAAAATTGTACAATATCACCGATGGTAGACCTGTAACAAATGTGAAATTTGAAACACCTGGTAGGGAAAACGCCAGCTGCTTACGCGTCAATTCTAAAAAGTAAGTTCTTGTAAGTTATTCGATTAGATCGGAAAATAGAATTACGTTATTTATACATTTTTTTTGCAGAGACTTGTTGGCCATAGGCGACACCCACGGAAATATAGAAATCTGGAAGATTCCGCGACAATTATTCTAACAGTATTTTGCTTAAAAAATTATCTAACGAAGTTCGTTTATTTAACTTAAAAGTTATATTATATATAAACGCTGTTTTTTTTTACAATACACATTATAAAACAAATGTATATTTATTGGAATAAAATATATTACTTTTGTATAAAAGTACTCTGTGGTTTTAAAAAAATTCATTTCCTACACGGGCTAGCAACAATGTTTCATTTTCAGTTTTCCCTCAATGAATATAACAATACACGTTAAAATTAACCCGCGATATTAATAACACATGATTATTTCATCAGACATTTCGTGCCCACGATTTGTATAGATATATCAGGACAACTTCGAAGTCCATATTTCATTGCCCAAAAATAACGTAACGTGTTTATTGCGGAAATGCACGACTAAAGAATGTGGGCCCAAAAATACAATGAAATAAGATCAGTAGTTTAAGAAAATAATGGAATATGAAACACTAAAAAAACAAGGAGTTAGAGGATATATGTAGTTAGTGTACATACTTATCGATCTTTTTGTAAGTCTCGATTACTTTAGACGCTATAGCTAAGTGAAAGCTTAAGACGGTTCGACGTGACCTACTACTATGGTCAATTCTAGAAAGTTGAAGAACTTACGGTACTTCTAAGCCTGAGAAACAGTAACGAGTTAGAAATGGAAGAATCTTGTCCGTGTTATTACTTAAAAATATATTTATTAACACTTGGTCTTCGATATAAAAATATATTCATGAAAATTCCACGATTGATACGATCAAGTTTTAATAGCGAAACATGACTCACAGCGACCAATCGATTTCTCTTCTATAAAATACAGTTATGCTCGTCACGCTCTTCCTTTCAGTTTTTGAGGCATGACTTTGTCTTTTCGATTAGTCATACTAAACGACACGGTTGCGCGCGTCATGAAGTTTTAAAATACAAGGCAAATATTTGCAGGCTACAAGTACGTGCGTAAAACAATATTGAGAAAAGAGAATCGATAAGCAGACTTTTTTCTTCTTGCTTTCGTTCAACGTCTGACTACTGATTCGTATAAGCAACAAAACAAGGCCATCAATCTTCGCACCGTTTCCATTAAGTTTCGAGTTCACTGTCCGTCGCGAATTTCAGTGCATATACTGTATTTCATTACATTTAATCGATACGAAAGAAGATCGTGTGAAGGCAGATTAACTTCTTACAATCTTATCAGAATAAATGAATAAAAAAGTTAGAAAGACAGATATCTTAATACAGCTAGATTTGTCTGCTATAATAAAGCGTTCTTGTGCGAATGCACACGTATACATGCTAATCTTGGTAGGGCATTGCCCGAGCATTCGTATACCACACTGTAGCTGTCTGGTGGGACAACTACAAGATTATACTGCGAAATGAAACATGCATCGGCTGAACGATCGAAAATAGTTTATTAAAGTCACTTAATTTTTCATGCTTGTAGCGTATTTATCGCTAGGAGTATTTTTTGTGGTCGTTCCAAATCCATCGAGGCTCATTCTTCCTATTTAGTACGCGAATAGGTTACGTAACTCAATTGTAATATTAAATTGAACATTATTGAATGAATTACTCACTGTTAAAAAACAAATTATAAACTTAGCGTAACTTTTTAAAACGTGACTTCGATCTTTTTCGACACATGATGATCTATAAAAGTAATAAAGATTCTAGTTTCAAAAAATTACATTTACTAACGTTGATCAGTTTATATCGTAACACTTGACGACGATACAAAAAATGGAATCTTGTCAGAAAAGTACGTCGTGTCGATACGGTAAAACTAGCTTGTTTTTCTAGCGAAACGTGACGCGAGTGACGCGACATACTTCCTGAACGTTCCATACCGGTTATCTTCCATGGCCTTCTGAGGTTTTTACGCAAATGTGCTTAAGTCACGCTGAACAATACTTACCCGTTCGTACCGCAAACTGTTGCGTCAGCAATAGTTATCAATTTTCAAAGGAAATCAAACATGTGTCGTATAAAACTTACAGAACTGCAACAAAGATGTGGTTAGGGGTTATGTACATTAAATCGTTAAAATTTGGAAAGATTAACATTATACGCACCAAAATACAGGCTGGCCAGGCTGAAAATTTAAAGTTTGCGACGCACCCCTAGAAGGGACACAAGCAATTCGGGTGCAATGGGATTTTATCCAGACACAAATTTTATTTTCTTTTATTTTGAGGCAGGATTAATTTTGTCCTTACGAAGGATAAGTTCCTGAAAAGCTTAGCCAAAAATGGCAGCTGTGATATATTGTCCTGAAAAGGACAGTTTTTAATAGATTGTCCTGAAAAGGACAGATTTTCTATTCATGTTGATCCAAGAGATTGATGCTCCGTAGATGATGCATTTGCGGGCCCTGAGAAGGGCCCTAAAGAAAAAGGGTGTAGTAAAAGGAAATTGTGGACGGGATATGCATAAGACTTGTTGAGGTATAAGGTGGAAACGGAAACTAAAGATGATTCTCGTTGGGTAGTCGTGAAGAGGTGAAGCTAGGTAGCTTCGTAGCGTGGCTTGCCATGTTCTTGTTTCACTAGTATCAAAGAAAAGCGTGTAGGGAAAAAGTTTGGGAAAAACGAGACGGGGACAAGGAACAGAAAGGATCGTTTGCGATACTATGGAAACGTTACAAATTTTCTCCTGTTGTTCTCCTTCATCTTTCATTTTGTTCATAAAGTGGCTCCATCTGCGTTTAAGTAAACACCAAAGAAACTTGGAACGCGGCGTTGTACCGTGTTTCTTTCCTGTGTAACGGGGCCTTAATCGAAAATTGTCAGGCGTACCCGTTACAGAAACAGCTTTCTCTCCATTTTGTATCTCCGCTTGGAATCTTTTGCGCTTCTCCGTCTATCGTTTATTTGCAATTGTACAGTGTTAGGTTATGTGCGCCCGGTGTTTGTATCGATCTTTTTTTTTTTGTTTTCTGCACACGTGACTCACATAAACGCGCGTTTCGTTTTACGAATCGGCTCTATTTGTTTCTCCTGCGCTTCTGTCGCGTTATGTACATACGTGTCATATGGATGTGTATCTTTACGCTTGTGTGTATGTAATTGTGCTGTACAGAAATATTTTCTTCAATGAAGTCAATTTTGAGAAACGTTTCGCGAATAGCATCGGAAACTTCTCCTTCCGTCTTTCTAAAAAAGATCCTCGCATATACTTTGTCCGCAGACGGAAGAGGAACCAAAAATTTGTTCTTCCATCGACTTGTCTTTGAACTTTCGCGCCAGGAAGTTGATAAAAACCATTCCTGACGATTATTGCACACCAACGCTTCTGTTTTCTTTCTTCTTCTTATCAATATTCGTCTTCTTTGTCACTTGCTCCATGCTTATCGCATCTTTCCTTTCCTCGATCCATCTCATTCATTCATCCCCTCTGTCACACATGCATACACATTCTCGACTGACTTTATACACAGATTTTTTTTGGCGCTTTTTGTTCTCAAAAAGACATTTTTTTCTGATCATTTTTTAGAAATCCTCACATTCGTTCCAGCTTCGCTCTTAGATCCGATTTCAATCCCAAAATGATCAACGCAGACAGCGTTTTATATTTTTTCTTCATTGTTTTCCACACACAATCGCCACTCTTCGTTCCTTCTTCGATTCGTTTCTCACTTTCTTCGAATCGACGATCTTGAAAGACACGTTTCTTCCCTCTCGTTCCAATCTTTCTCTTCGATGCTGCTACCAATCGTCTTCTTCTTCTTCTTCTTCTTCTTCTTCTTCTTCTTCTTCTTCTTC
>NC_071979.1:27225379-27249738 GCF_026283585.1 Hylaeus volcanicus
TCTTCTTCTTCTTCTTCTTCTTCTTCTTCTTCTTCTTCTTCTTCTTCTTCTTCTTCGTCTTCGTACTACAGCGATACACGAACGTATCCTTGCAAATGCGTGTAGATACCGAATAACAGTACCAAAATGACGATATAAACGTTTACGGTTTAGATACCAACTTGGTTATCCGCCTACTTCTATCGTTCACGAAATATTACTGGCTCTCCAATGTGTTTCCCTTCATTTCCGGAGGATCTCTCGATCGTTTTCACGCGACGTAGCCGTTCGCATTCAACACGTTTGCGCTGTTACTTCTATAATGGAAACTTCTAGATCGTTTCCTCTTAGATAGGAGAAAAAAACGGCAAAAAATAATTGTTCCTCTGTCGGGGCCTCGTAATGGACGATGCTTGAAAAAATTTCGAGTCTTCCTCATTCCCCCAACGACTAGACCTACTGGCACGTCACTTCCGATACAGTTTCATTGAGCAATCCTATTCACGTCGGACGCGCAAACACGAGACAATTGTTTCGCCAAGAGAAACAACGGGATGCGCGTCGAAAGGTGGCCAATCGATGATCTCATTCTTCGTCGATCGCGCCATCGTTAGCCCTCCCGTTATCCTCTTGTCTCGTTCGCTTCAGTCTTGGTCTTCCATCTTCAATGGAAGAAAATTCGACAGGAGTACCGGCGGCTGCGAATCTATCTCTCCCGTGTAAGATCGGTCCCTCCGGTCGAGATTCCCTCTTCCTGAATGAATTGTGATCGTGGGCGATATCTCGAGATCGGCGATTCAACCGGAATGTATTATCGATGCTTCTCCCATTCACGTTTAAACATGGAAGCGACCAAGAATGGCAGACGAGCTTTGGGAATGATAAAAGGAAATCTCGTTGTTGCGCGTAACGACGGTGTTCTCTTCTCTTCTTCTCTCTTGCCACCCTTCATCCATGCCGTTACTCGAATACTCGTTATACAACTTCCGAGGCCACGAATATTCCATCACGACTCGGAAACGTCGGGGAAACTCCGGTTGGACGACTTTGAAAATCACACAGCCATCCTTTCATCCCCCAAAAAACATCGAACTTCTTCACCGTTTGCGTAACAAAATATTTTATATCGTGCGCTTGTCACGGCTCGCGCGAACGAATTCGATTTTGTTCTCTCTCGTTCTCTCTCCCTCGTTATGTACAATTGTTATTGTTGCATCGTTATTATCAATCGATCCTCCCCATCTCGCGTGAAACGGGCGTTCGTCGAGGCGTTTACGCGCGTCGCGCTCGACGCGTCCGCCTAGCCGAACCTTAAACGTACTTCTTTGCGGTTGTTTTTGTTTACGTACAATAATAGATATACTTTTACAACTCTATTCTTACGTACCCTAAATTTGACAGCAAATTGCATCGTATCCGCGACGGAGTTTATCAAAGAGACACGGAAAGGGGAAAATCGTTATCGGTGTTTCTCGGTTCTCGTTACATCGACACCACTATACGTCGTCGGTGATGTCGTCGTCTCATCGCTCAGCGTTTTATCGTCATCATCACAGAGATCGCGACTCGATATCCTTAATATTATCTACGATTTACAGCTTACGATAAACTCGTCGACCTCTATTCGTTGGAACGACAGAACAAAAGTTCTGACCTTCTGCTTCATCTTTTTTTTTTTGTTTTTTTTTTGTGTAACCTCATCGGACTCGCGACACTTGTTCCCTCGAAATCAACGGGACAAACGACGCTCTTCGTCGATCACTGTTTTCAAACGATATTTTTTTGTTTCCTCTACAGCTTGCTTCCTAATCGAACGAGAAAATCGCAGCAGTCATGGAAGAAGTGAAAAAATGTGCCCGTCGTTTCGCGAGTACAAGCTTCGCCGAGTAGTGCCCTTCGGTGCACCGAGTCTCCTCGTTCGTTAACTTTTCTCGTCGTTCAGTTAAAGCAGACCAGAGTTTCGCGGAACAATGCTCTGTACAGCGATGATCGGTGTAAAATGTAAGCTTACAAAAGATTGGGGGACGGGGGAGGGGAAGTAAACCATACGAAGAAGAAATGCCACGTAGTTTGTAGGACATACTCGAACGGAGAGGGAACATCTGCGCGGCAAGAGAAAGGCGGCCGTTCTCTTTGGACCGTATTCATTCCGTAAGCGTTTCCTTCGCACCGAATCGCGATCAATTTCATCGCACGGAACGATCTAGATCTCTTATATCCTAAAATCCTAGTCTCTGACGTGGAAGTCGCTCAAGCTCGATCCCTTCTTCCTTCAGGAGCGTCGAACACTTGTTGGAGAATTTCAAACGTTTTCATTTGCAACTGAGAATCTTAAACAGAGGGTGAGAAGGGATTTGCGCTTGATTCCCACTAATCTAGGCCTACTACGGAAGCAGTCTGAAGCCTCGTGGTGTATATTCTCCTTCGAGCACGATACTTTCAATCTTGATCTGTATGAAACAGCTTATCAATTTTTCTGACTTTCGATGGAGTGTCGTAAAAAAGTTGTTCGGAAAAATAGGTAACTATGCATCGTCTTCGGACGATAAAGTTTGATTCGCAAACACGGAAACACAAAGGTTCGTGGGAGCACGAAAGTTGAGGCAAGGAGCGAAGGCCTCCGATGGGTGCGAGTACTCGGTGTCTCTTCGCCAATCGAAAACCTGCGCTACGTACACTTGCGCGGTGGTCTTGCCACAGCTTTTGTGCTCTTCGTTATACACTGTACGGGAGTCGAGCTCGAAGGGTTAACTATGACACACAAATATCGTCGTGAACTCGAATTCATTACGAATTCGTCATAAATTGTCGAACGACCCTTGTTTGTTTCGAACTACTCCTATACCACGAAGCTTCTCCAGGGATGACGATCCTCTGGAACGCTTGGAGACTAGAATTTTCCGATTTCTCAATACTGGCCAATTAAGAGTCGCAACTGAGATCCAACAACGCACGTAATTTAATAATTGACGATTCCGTGAAGATTCGTAGGCGGTGTAATCATTTTCGCCGTTAAGGTGTCTGTCTAGCTTTGGAGGTGAGAAGAATCGATGTTTCTTTTTTTGTACATTTTCTGATCGATTGTAGCATCGAAAGCAGTTACAGTCTCATAAGTCTGACAAGGAAATGCGTCTAAATTGGAGGACAGATGTAACGTTTCGAAATACATTTTTCATTATAAATATATTACACTCGTGTATATTCGTGATGAAAAATTTATTTGGAGACCTCAAACCGATCGTTTAATTAAATACTTGAGATAATTTCGATAGCTCCGCAACGCATCAATAAACACGAGTAAAAAATGAGCAATTCCAAATATCGTCCAACTTTTAAAACTCCAAACTAAACGGACTCCTTAACGAAAACTAATTCCGGTCCAACAGCGACGGAGAGCCGCGATTAGTCGAATTTTTTCGCGCAAACGTTACTCTCCGCGTATGCGTCGCGTAAACGAAAGGGAGAGACACGAAAAGAACTGAAGTTACTTCGCCGATTACACGTAGGGAAAAACGTTATTGTTACGCACGCGCAGACGATGTTACACGATCGTTGTGTATTTCTTAAAACTTCGTACGTAAACATTATCATCGTGTGTGTGTTTTTGTTTTTTTTTTTTTCGTATCGGTTGCAACGACAACAGCGCGCTGCGCGTGCGAGAAACTGACGACCAAACGGACGCGTTCTTCCAGGAATACCACTCCCTGTTTGTTTTCATTCGTCTCTTTCGCAGAATCAACGATAAATGATCTTTAAGGCTCGTTTTCGCGCGACAGAAATTTACGACATTTAATGCCGTGACATTTGTCATTGTGAAAACTTAAATGTCGGATATTGGCATGGAATTCCAATCACCGATGTTGTGTTATCGTGACACGAGGTCATGACTTGTATAGTCCGAAAAAAAAAAGACAAATAATAATAATAATAGTAATTTGTCTTGCCGATAAATGTCACGACACGAAATTATTTGTACATCGACCGTTATCATCGCAAAGTCAAGATTTCACGTCGTTCGAAAACGAACCTTTATGATTAGAGGACAAAACGCATCAGTTTGTTATTTTCTTTCTTTGCGTCCAGAGCGAAAAACTCTCCCTTCGTATATAATATATATAATATGTATATATATATATATATTTTTCTCTCTCACTCGCTCAACCTCACTGTTTTGGCACGCTCGCACACACATTCTCTCGTTTCATTTCTCTCGGACGCGTACATACTTTCTTGAAACACGCGCAAGGTATATTATATATCAAGGTACATGGTCGAATCTCGATTCGCTAAAATAGTCAGTGCGTTTTCTTGCCGCCACGGCGACCGATCCGTTTTCCCTACTTTCAGTTGACCGTCCATCGAAACGACGCTCCATTCACCGTGTGTATGTGTACTGCGTGTGTGTGTGCGCGCGCGCGCGTGTGTAATTTTGTGCAACTCCATTCTCTGTGTTTCGTCATATTATGCGACAATTTTTACTCTCAACCTTCCATTGCGTACCACGAAAACCGAATAAAAATAAACTTGATAAAATACGTGACGAAAGTATAAAATTTGCCTTGTGTAGATATATCAATAGCCTCTGTTACTTATTCTTCACCTTGAGTATTATTTAATTCACGCAAATAATCAAGAAACAATTTCTTGTTTGAAAGACAAAATAAAATTACCATCGTTAGCGCCTCGATTACGCCCACTTAAAAATGCACACAGACACATTTTTACGTATTAATTTCACAGAAATTGTTACACGAGCCACGTACGAACGAAAGGTTCGAGCCAAACGAGAGCACATGTGGCTTCGCTTGGCTTGGTTCTTTGATCCTTTCGCGACTTAAAAAGCCAAGAGAAACAAAAATGCTGTTACAGAAACCTAGCCGTAAAAAAAAGGCAGAATTAATGCAACGGAGGGTCGAGTATTAGTCGCGGAATAAAAATGAAGAAAATGAAGATCGTCGAGTGGAGCGTCGCGGCGATACACGGCAGGACTTTCACGAGCAGCAGCAGGAAGAAGGATAAAAAATATTGTCATCGACAGGCTCGTTAGAGATGCGTTTAATACGAGAATTTACGAGTGAACAATCGATAGATACGCGACTTCTCCTTGCTACCGTAGGTAAAAATCGTGTTTCCTCAACGATGGCCTAGCTTTTCGAATAAATCGTTTCCAATCGATCGATGCATACGTGATGATGTGTTTCGTTCGCGCGACCACGCAACGCGATATTGTTTTATCCTGGTTTCTCGATAGATAAACAAAGATTACACGTACAGATAAAGTAAGTAAAATGATGGAGAAACTGTAACGCGAACAGTAAGAGAAAGAAAATTGAGCGCACGTTCCTATGACTTCTCTACTCTATATGATATAATTTTGTCCGACTCTGATACGTCGTTCTTCGCTCAACTCGTGGCAACCTTGGTCGTGAGAGTGTCGTGTCGCATTCGAAGCGACTCGATTCGAATACGAAACGACACGCGACCGCGTTGACCTTCGGAAAGCCGGATCCTGCGTGGCCGAATGACGAAACACACACGGTCTCACGGGCATCGTCTTAAAAACGAAAAAAGTTCGAGCAACAATTGGAAATATAAGCACGCGTGCCCCGAATTTTTTTTGGCGTCAGACATTCGACCTCGAAATGAAAACTTTGAAAAGATCCGATGAGAAATTATTCGCGATCAACGATCACGTAGACCATTGAGCGTTATCAACAACAGAGCTCTCGTCTCACTCCTTCTTTTCTCTACCTTTTCTCCGCTCTCTGTTTCTCAGACCTTTTCAACTTAATTCTAAATTTAAGGCTTAATTAATTAATCGACATAGTGTTTCGTGTGGCTGTGTTTTGTGTCCCTGTATATGATCGGTGCATACTTTGTATGAAATCGATGAGCTGTTCATTTTTCCATTATCTGCTCTCGCGCGAGAAATCATGAATACGATGATATAGCGACACAATTTGTGCCGCGAGCTTCTTTCGCGAAAAATACTTTTGAGAAAAGCTCGCGGCGCGGTGTGTATGTCTGTTTGACGGTCGTTCGAAGACGTTTGGTTCCATTTTGTTCCATGAGCGTTTATTTATTCTTTACTCTTCGTCTATTCTTTAAAAAAGAACGTTCGATAAACACCGGTATTCTTTCCTTACGAGAAGTGGCACGGATATGCAAAAATTCGTAGAATTACTCTGCTCCTTAACACGTTTGCACGCGAGTTTCCCCGAAAAAAAGACGCAAAGAACGCTATAAAACGTACCTAGAGCGTTCAAGTGTTACCGTAAAAATTTTATTAACCGAATATACTCTAATCAATTACTTACAGACCTAAAGTAAAGCAGTCGCGAATAAAAGAAAGAAAAAAAAAAAAAAAGAAAGAAAGAAAAAAGTTAATAGTAACAAGAGACTGTTTTTCCCGATGTCATTAACCTAAAAATAACGTGATGATTTTAAAACGAAGAGCACACCTCGGCAAACTTAGTTAAAACTTATCAAGAAAATATACGAATTTCGTTTACGAGAATAAGCAAAAATACACCTGCTTAACGAAAATAAATCACGATTCGCTTTTACTGGGAAGAAACAAGCGCTCCTTCGATCGGAAGAATCCGTACGAGTGCTTGCACGTGTCACAGAGGAATCCAAAGACCGACGGGGGAATCCCCGACGCTTGTTCGCGGAAGCTCCCAAAGCTAATTTGCCCAGGAAACGAGAAACGCGTCCTGACGTAACGACAAATTCAAACGAGGGCCAGGAAAATTCGGTGGAACAACCAAAGAGATATGTAATGTCAACGTATGCTTCACTCGAATACTCTCATCAACAGTTTCCTGTTTTTTCTTTAGGTTTAACAAGTTTGATTACGTAACAGGACACGATTTGAATTTTCGAAAAAGACCAGCAAAAGAAAATTGTTCGAAAGGTACGAAGATACATATGTAGGTTTGAGCGAGACATGCAAGAGCACATGGCAAGTCGTGTGTGCACTTATATGTCACGCAATGTTCGTCGACGGATGCATCAGGGTGTAAACGGTGAGACTTGGCAGTTCGTAATGCCGCGTTCACGAAGACGTGAACGTCTGCAGAGCGTCGGGTCAACTATTCCTATTGACTGTTACGTTTCTGAACATTCGCTGGCGATATTTTTGAAAGAAATCGCGACTATCAAAATTAAAGCAAATTGTATAATCTATCAACCTTCGACGCGTAACTTATTATACAATATTCATGTTTATGATCACAGAAGAGGTCAAAGTTGTTATTGCAAATAAATTGAACGAAAGAAATTGTGTACATATAGATATATATATACACAATTTTATATATATATATATATATACTTTTACTATACTTTGCGAAAAGTTCAAACGAAAAAATATCATCAGAAGAATTCAATTTTCGATATAAACAATAAAAGGTAATATGTTTGCGTTATTGCAAGCATTTATACCAGACCATAGAATGTTCGAGGATATCATTGGTATCTTTTGAGTTTCTTTTTTGTTTTCAAAATGGACCCATGACACATCCGTGAAGCCTTCACGAGAATTATATCTTTTTCTTATCGATTATATTCTTCGATCTTTCGTGTAACTCGCGACGAACGATTTTGTACGTTACAATATCACAATAAATGCCAGTCGAGTATGGATCGTTTCATTCTTTCTTTCTGTCTCATTCCACCTTTCGGTTTCTATAAGAAAACAACTTCCTTCCGTTTCGAAAAGAGATGGACAAACATTTCGTGGAAAAACACAATCGTAGTGACTCGTACGCGACATCTGTTACATTATTTCTTCAACGTAAGATATGATTAGATTTTGAAATTCAAATGTTTACTTTTGCTCAAAGTATAACGGATAAAAAAAATTATTCATCCCTATACTTGATTATTTTCGATTCGGACAAGAATTTTGTCCATCTGTGAGCCTCTGTCTCGAGATCTATGACGAACGCTCGCGCGAATCGGAAACGGAAAAAAGTGTGAATAAAAAACCGGAAGCATCCCACGAGGATAAAAATCACGTTTGACCTCGATCCCATTTTTCGAAACGACCCAAGTTCTCGTTGGCTCTTATAATTAGAACTACGAACTATATTCTCATCTTAAAGTCACGAAGGTGGATTGCGACACACGATTGGACGTACTCGAGAGTTTCTAAATAATATATTTTTTTTTTTCTTTGTCCTTGTCGCAGTAAACATTGCACCCCCTCTTTATTGTGTCGCGCTTTCGAGCACTATATTTGCGTTCTCCCCACGATTGCGCGTGTATCTCTAACCACTAAAACAGTACGACAAATTAATAGTAACACTTGAAGAGCGTAAGGGGGTTGGTCACACCCCTCCATTTTTCGGGACAGAGAAAAACGTCTCCCAACTTTTTTTGCTTCGTTTCGAACAACGTACACGGAGCGTATATATACCATATCTCTCTCGTGTTACCCGACGCGTTTCTCTCGAAAGAACCGTAATTTCTTTTACTCTGTTATCGTACTCGTAACGTTCTTAAATTATCCCACCTTATCGTTTATCATATACATATAATATATAATATATATGTGTGTATATATATATATGTTGATCAGTTACCAATTAAAAATTAGTAGTACCTATAGGGTCATCATCACAGCTAATTTCTTATCATTCTTTTCCATTAATATTATCGATTGGTTGATTTAGTTCACATTGTAATTCGTGCCTCCTCGTTTCGCGTCCTTTTCGGACGCCATTTTCTTTATTTTTTTGTTCGTGCCTGTTCCCCCTACCGGAGCGCCCCACAGAAAAAAGATCGCCCGAATCGAGCCTGGCAACCCAACGACTGTCTCTCTTCCTCCCCTTTTGTTTTCCTTGATAAATCTTCGTTATCTTGCACATACTGACTATTTTTCGCTTATATCGCGAGACTCGAGCAACTGTACGCGTATTGCTGCACTTAAACATTCGAATTTCTTTTAGTCACGCTCTCGATCGGAACGGAACAAAACGCCGTTGCCAACGAGACCATTTTAAATTCCCCTTACTCGTATGTATATGTATATACGTATACATATACATAATACGTGTCTGTTGGATTTTTTTGTTTGTCTGTTTGTTTGTTTCGTATGTACACTAATTTTTACAGGACATTTACACGTGCTGTTCAAAATTACAATTTCCACCGCTGTCTATTTACACAATTTGTTATCGATGCGCGTCTGTGCGATAATCTCCGTACGTTTCAACGTTTTGGTTTTCATCGATCTCCCACAGGACGGCAGTGTTTTTAATTCGATTACCTCGCGCCCGATGAGCCTTTGAGAACGATTCGTAACTCTCGTGAAAAATTTACCCGATCCCTGGCACGTATTCACAATTACGGATCTTAAACAACTAAAGGGGTCGAGACAAAGTCTCCGAAAAATAAAAGAAAAATCACTGGGCAAATACTGAAATGTCTGCCAGGCTGAAAACTATTACCTTCGAGTCAATAGAACTTTCAACAAAAACTAAACTTCTGACGAAACGATTTTACGAGAAAAAACGAACGAGTTTGGAACTTTATTCCGACATACCGAAACGAGGAAAAGACGACGAATCAACAGACTACGACGAAAATTACTTTCCAACCGTGTGCCTTGTTATCAGTCTATTCTTCGATTTTCATCGATCATTGCGACAATTCCCCTTCAACGTAGATCAGAACTGTTTCGCAATTACCAGATAAACACGCGGAATGTCGGTTATCTTCCGACTCCGTCGCTATCACAAATGATGACGAAACTTTTTTTTATCTGTGGGATTTCGAATGAACGGAAATAGTTGACTAATATGACCAATGTAGAATCACTTCAGTATTTACTAGGAATTTCAACCTTAACGATTAAATTAATTTCAAAGAAAAATAATAATTTCCAGTGAACTGTGGACATTTTTAAAACGTACATTTACGAATATAATCGCATCGCTGAATGCGACGTTTTCTCTTTTCGCGAAACTGTTCCTTCTACCAGCCTTTGCGCGGCACCGGCTATCGAGAAAGAAAAAGAATCGATCGAGAGATCGTGTACGATGAGAACCGGTTGCCGATCGAAACCAATGAGCTTCTCATCGGACTTTACATCAGAATTTCTATCAACCATCTTCGCGCGACGCGCAGCTGTTAAAGAGATGCTATAGATACGGTTTAAAATTTTTGCCTTACTGAAACTACAAATACGGAGAAAGTAATCGAAAGTTCGAAATTGCACGTTTTGCTGTCTTTTCTCACTTTCCCTCTCATTCTCCCATCCATATATTCACACCAGACGCATTCGATGCACTCGTTTCTGAGATCTGCATATACGTACACCAACTTATTTCGTAATTCGCCCTACAAACTAACTTACGAGAAAGAAAAGTACACTAAGGGAAGAATGAAACGAACGTAGGAATTTAAAAAAACAATGCCTTCTTTTAAATAAAACAGAAAAAAAAAAGATAACGTACTAGTTAAAACACCACTTTAAGTAATTTGGTCAGTCTACGTATTTAAATGTACTTGTGTTTTGGAACAGAAAAAAAATGAAAAAAAAAAAAAATGCAAGGAAATTAAAAACCATTGTTACCACTTTTATAATGTAACGTCAAAGCGTAGGTAAGCAATGAAAAAAAAAAAAAAAGAATTAATTTACTGTTACATCCATCAAGCAAAAATTTCATGTTTAAAAAGGTTTGTTGAAACATATGCATTTACAACTACAAAAAAAATTTGCAACTTTACGTTTCAATACGATGTTAAATAATTGAAAATGACCGAAACTATTATCCAAACAATTTTTACATTGATTACCTAACGACGAAATTCTCGTTATGCCTCATATATTATGTAAAAAATAATTTTTCGAATTTGTCACGTATACGAATTTTTCATAAAAATCTATTAATTTAAACACAGATATTGCTCGATGGTGAATATTCTAAAGAAATGAACAACTATCATGTATCAACATACATCTCAATTGTTTTCTCCATCATTCAATATTCATTCAATCCATCTCATTTCATTCTTTAATCAAATGAATTATGTAAATTCCAAAGAATTAATCCATCTGTATACACATTAGAAACTCGTCATTTAAACGTTATATATTGCTTCGCAGAGCTATTGCAAAGCTGCAAACAGAATATGAATACTTTCCATAAAAGAGTAAGGATGGATAGAAACGAAGAAATTTGACTGGAAAAATCTGATAAGGATAATTGGATTATGCCTTTAAGATTCAATAACCTTATGAATTAACACCAAAATATCAAAACCTTAACGAAAACTTGGGACGACAAGTTAATTAGCGATTATAATCATTAGTCAGAAACATACTGAATCGACACCTAGGTTTATGCTAAAGAGCAGTAGATGAATATACGCGATGCTTAAAGTTTACCACCTATGTTGTAATAAGTATATAGTAATCCTCTATGGAACAGAAAGCCTAAATTCTGCGACAAAACATATAAAGATTTTTCTAATTGTTTTGGAAAGAATTCCGGTCGTAATAGAAAAGAATAAAAGGAACTGCCATAATCAACAGTGCTAACCTTGTAGCAAATTTTGAAGAAAAAAAATATAGCTACCGTCTTTAAAAATAGCTAATGCAGCTTTGCTTGTGTCTTCGTACCATTTCGTCAAACAGATAATATAACAATGTTTGTGTATATGTGTATGTGTCTCTGCAAGTTAACCATACATAATAATAATCTAAAATACATACGTTTATATCTTCATAGACGGCGCATAATAGAATCGATACAAGTTAAATATACTTGAATCACGGTTCGCATCAGACGCACCCGCGTCTTTCTCCTTAGTGTTTGTATGCTTTGTATAATAGCTTAAAGAACATGGTTCTCACTCAGCATCCATCCCATGAAACTGAAGACACTGGTGCCCTGAACTAGTTGCATATTACTTGTAATCGTCTTTAGATTGTGTTATCGCGCAGTTATTCTCATGTAAACACTTTCCCCAGTTTTTGTTAAACGAGTAGCTTGATGTCACATACAAGAAAAAAAAGTACATCCTTTGTCCAAGAGGAAGGACGATGATATCGTACCTGTCTCTTCGTTTAGGAGCTGGTAACCGTGTTTAGCGGTCCGTTGGTCTTTGAGTATCAAGCTTGGACGTTTAATATCATCTTCAGATGATTTGAAATGTCGCAACTTCTGTCAGCTTGCTGACAACTGCCCATCAGTCTCGTCCAATGGCTTGGCGGTCGAGGAAGGCTCGCAGGAGACGGCGGTTCGGAAAACTTCGCGCCCGCGTAAAAGCTGTTCGTTGGACTGCCGCGAGGACTGTAATCGTACCGGAGTGGCGAATTTCTTGTACTTTTGGACGAACAATTAGGACTGCAGCTCAATCTACCAGTCGAATTTCTGCCATGAGACCTTCCGCTATTGTGGAAGAACGTCGACGATCTGATCGCACCAGGACGGTAGTGGTGCCGGTCGACGCCGACATTTGGCGAACCGTGTCGTTCTACCTTGTTGTTCAATTTAGGGGCCGAATTCGTCATGGCTTCTTATTGTACTTTCCACTTACAAAGTCAACCAACCCGTCTGCAAAACGAATCGGTCTCTTAATCTCATGCATCAGGTACTCCATATTTAATTTGATAATCGTCAAATTTGATGATACATTGTTCAATAAGTACCAGACGATTTTATTAGTTTATTTATTCTGATTTCATAACATGTTGACTTTGTTACCAAGGACATTGTATTTTAACATTTTTTAATAGAATTTGTTGAACCTTTACAGAAAGGAGATTATATCTTTTAGAAAAGGACCAACAAGGCCATTGGAAATATTATAATACAATGTGCTAGGCACAATTATTATTTATGTATGCATTTCGCTAATTGATGTAAGGATAAATTGTTTATGTTCAAAGAAATTATTCTGTGAAAGATGATTGTTTGGTTTCGTGAATATTTATGTAAACACAAATTTGTTTTCATCGCGTTAAGTAACGAATGCATTCGATATTTACGAGTTCATAAAATTGGCCATTAATATGTTTATCATAGATGAACTGCTAATAAAAGAACATTCTGTTCGTGTTGCTATGTGAATTTGGAGCCGTATAAACATTAGAGGAGTTATGGTATTTAATGATTAACATATACAGAAAGACTTACCGTGTTATGTCCGCGGGCTACTTTCTAAAGATGAAACCAAAAGTTTTAGGTGGTGTTGTGTTCAGTGATTTTTTTAACTGCGCAACAATCTCGGGATCCAGGGCAAAAGGGTAGGGGGAACGCGGAGGAATAAACTTGGTGGGGTATCCCACGAACCTCCTCTACGACCACAATGCTACCTCGTCCCGCTTGCTTCGAGTTCTCTCGCAGTCCTCCCTATTCGTGTTTTTTGCGAATTTGACCACATTCGGTGACCGTTGGTCACCTCTCGTTTACACTTCTTCTCTAAACAAAATAAAAGCACACGCGTCGTTCTAGTTCTCCCACTTCTTTTCAGCGCAGCTGGAGAGACGCAAGATGGCGGACAGGAGTTGTTTGTTTTCGCTGCCCTCCGCGGATTTTTCACGATACGATCACACGTTCGACAGCAAAATTCGTCTTTGTCCTTTCACTACGCGCACGCGCGTGTAGCATATGTTCACAAACGTGAAATTAAATTTATTTGTAATATCGCGTACGTGACTGTATATGCACGCGCACTAAACCACGTTCATACTCTATTTCAAAATCATATAATCGACCTAATCGGTGCCCGTAAATTTCTGCCTCGTTCTATTCCGTTTCTTCTCACTTTTAACCTACGTTCTCCGCTTCACTAGCTCACACTAAAACTTGCTGAAACCGGATACTGCGATCGAACTCGGTAACCTAGTGCTAGTAAGCACAGTCGTTCTCCAACACTGTCTCTGGCCTTTGTGAAGACTCGAGCCTATCTTAAGGGTACGAACATTCCCCTCTACTCGGGCTCCGCCAATGGTGAAAACCGTTTCGATTCACGTGACTTCATCGCTCCAATCGCGTCATTTTCCATTCGGATATTTTCGGCTCTTTTCGTGCAATTTCTTGTGTATCACTAAAAATCTTGTTGGAAATATAATTTTGTAATTTCCGTTACGAACGAAACGTGTTACAATTTTTTCTAGCTCAACACGCTGCTTTATTGTTATATTCTATAGTGCGGTAATTAAATAAACTGACGTTGTACGTAACGATCGGAAGGTAGCGGCGAGACGATTGGTCGGAAGCAGCGAAACGACACCTCGTGACATTGGTCTGAATTTAAGAATTGGTTTTGTACACTTTATTGTTTTGTTCCATATTTATCCGAACACATTTCTAAAAAATGAATGGAAAATACTTGGAATCTACTGACAAAAATGGAGAATGTGCCAATTTGAACACTGGTTTCTCTAAAATTAGCATACTAGCAGTGTATTTGTCTTCAATAATTAATGAAACATATGCTGATATTTATTGTCAAAGATGTAAGCATAGAATTGCGTGTTGGCTTACTTTCTAGGTATAAAAGCATTGAAAGTTAGTTGTAGCTTCACATTCAGGTTGGATATTTCGAAAAATTAACGTCGATCTATTATATGATCAGTAACATAATGATTCCGTCTTACTTCGTGGTTAAAGTAACGCCATCTAGCGGTTTATCTGTACAACGCTAAAGCCTCGTCGAGAAAAAGAAGAGGATGTTATATTTCCTTCACACTTCGGTACAATCAAGTACAATGCAGTACAATGAATGTACACATATGTATATGATGTAGTATGTGAAACAAAAATAAGAAACACGGTTTCGTATAATTTCCTTGTAGATTACTGTCAATCATGTTTCACAGAAATATTTTTTGACAAAATATACAATCTTGAAATTAGATATAACTTACGAAAACGACAGACTACCCACATAAACTGAAAGAGAAGCAATCTATAAAGACACCCGATAGGGAAAGCGACTTACTTACGGTTCTCCCATCTTGGCGATCTTTTAAACTTATCAAGCTATACGCGCATATGTGTTGCGCTTACACAAGGGACAGACTTTTAAACACCATGGAAAGTACCAAAGAGATTCGTTGGTCGACAGGATGTTCGTAGAGCCTCGGAATGAATGACTATCCATCGAAATAAGCAGAAGGAAGTATAGGTTTTGTAAAAAGACGACGAAAAGTATCGTGTCCGTTCGAGTTTTTTCTCCGTCGATATTGATGGAAAACAACGTGACTACTGCGATGCAGGCAGGTGGTGCCGCCATTAACGTACGGCGAGAGAGCCGAAGTTCGTGAGAGGGTTTGACGTCAGTGACCAAGAACGCTGATAATCTTGCGACGCAGATACTGCTACGCGGAATATCAGACGAGATCTTTGGTAGTTTACGGGCGATATTATTCATATTTATATATGAACGTATTCGGTGGTTTATGGTTTAATATACGGCCTCGAGAGTATCAGTAGGCCCAGAATGGGCGGGGTCGTGGCTTGGGTCGAGTGAGAGACATGGAGCGACCTCAGTGTTCTCAGTGGTGAGCTGCACGGCCATCGCCGACCGTCGGTTTCGCCTAGCGCAACCAACGTACTCTGCTATGACATCACTCTGAAAATCCCAGATTATCCCAGTAAAAGGTAGGAGTTTTCCCTCCGAAAATTTGGACGCGCGCTGTCTCTCTATCTCTATCTCTCTCGCTCGCTCGACCCTGTCTTTACCTCACCCTAACGGTGTGCTGTCCCACACTTCCATTCGCTTTTTACATAGACTTCCCAAACGCGTTTTTTTCTGGTGACTGAACTTGAAATTTTTAGCCCCTCTCCCTTTACCCGCGCTCGAAAAGCTTCCTGCTCCTACCTCACCTCCCCACCCCGTTCTCGTTTTCCTTTCTTCCTCATTTTCTACCTACCACCACCATTCGACACGCATTTTGCCCACCCTTCTTTGTCCGCTCGGTTCGTATTTGGCTTTCGTTGTGGTATTCCACCTTCGATTTTTTGATAAGTGTCCTTCGCGGACAGAGGATGCACAGTACGCGTGGTGAAATCCCTACATGCACAGGAAAGATTTATAACACGTTTCGATCGCACCAAATGCACCAGTGTCGTACGCAACGATTTTTTCTTCGATTCGTTGTTCTCATTTTAACCACCGTATTCTTTTTCCTTTATCTCGTTCCAACCGAGATCCGTATATATACGACAAGCACACATGTACGTAGACGAGTGACACGAGTTTGTTTATATGCGAATGCTTACGCGCGTTCCGCATATTCCGTGAAAGCATACATATACGTTTACGTGGCAAAGCTTTCTTCTCAAACTTTTTTCGAGCTTGTTCCTATCGTTGTGTTCACTCAACATAACCAAAATAGATCGTCGGTTATTTATTAAAGAATTCAACAAAGTGAGAGGTACTGGGATCATTCGAAAACGATAAAGTCTTTCGATTAACTTCACGGAAATATTTAGCGCAATCCTTTAAATTTCTAATTGGACGCTGCTTTGACCCTTTAAATTTAAACGCATGTGACGTGCAATCAATTATATGTTTAGACTATATGTACATATAAAACAACACTAATAGTTCGTTGTACATAGCTATAGATAGCGAAACATCGTTGCTTGTATCAGTATGCAATAAATTTTCGATCCTTGCCATCGTTTATTAATCACGGGTTTTCATCTGCCTTTACGTACACACGTGTAAATGCGGTTTTAAGTAATTTGTGGATGTACAGAGATCCCGCTTTGAAATGGAATTATTTGATCGCAGATAACAGATATTTTATTCGTTTTGTTTTAAAAGGGATTTCCCTCGATTAAACGTATCGTATAATTATTTATCCAATGTTTACAAAAGTGTCTGCTCTATGAAGTGTCTATTATAAATGCATAGAATTTTTCAAAAGTGCTTGTAGAGGGCTCTGTTTATACATAAAACTTGATACGATATAGCGCATTGGGAATCGAAACTTCTTATGCGCAACTATAATTTTTGCATTTTTAATAAAATTTGCTTCGTTCTATAAATATTAATTAATTAGACACCTTTGCATCCACGTTGGCGGAATATAGGCGAATATAAATTTATTGCAGGGATAAGCCACCATTCTCTATATCCTTCAGTCCAACCTCGAGGATTTGATAGTGCGAACCCCTCTAAGCATCGAATAAAAGTTTCGTGAAAAATAGGCCCTCGGTAACGACGTAGTTGGGAAAAGTTAAATTAGAAATTACGACCCAGGTAGTCGGCATTGGTTGAAGCTATTCGAGTTTCGACTAGGGCCTATCGGATTTTTCTGTATTCAACAATTTTCTAAATAATTTCAATACTTGACTATACTATTTCCATTTCTGGAATATTTCTGAGAAAAATTTATATCAGGTCTAGGGTTGGTGCGACAATTTTAGCCAAGGGCGCAGTCGAGTCTAAGGTCGGGCCTGATTCGTAGCGTTCGCTACCAACAAAATATTCCTATAGTGCCAGCTCTAAATGGTATTTTACGAAGCGTGAATCGCGATTCGTGATTCGATGTGCCGTGAATACCACTTAACAGGCAGTAATTTAAAAAAAGATACTAATAACGCCAGGAGAAACGAAACGGCGAACGGAGTAGTCTGCGTGGTTTCGCTTCCCGGATTTCCTGTTCGACTCGTCGTCTGCACAATATTTTCTGAATCATCGTCGACTTCGATAAGGTTGGGTCGAACCATCGACAACGTCAGACTCAATTTTGTCGTCAGGATGGAAAGGAAGAGACCCAGATTTCGCGAGAACGGGGCGGATCCGCAGTGTAGGAACCGCATCGACGATAACACGGGCGTCGTGGCATTAGAGCCACAACGTTCTCTCGGGTTCTCGTGTCAACACATTCCCGACGCCCACGACGAGTGACGCATGCGCCCTAAGCGCCTTATCGTTCTTCCTCCTTCGCTCCTTCGCTCAGCTCCTCCTCCCCCCTCCCCGCCCCTCCCCCTGTCCCTCCCCCTCGCCAGCCCCAATCCTCTTCTCTTCTCTTCGGCTGATTCACTTGCTCGTTCTCTTGGTTCTCTCGGCGTGCACACAAAGGCTCCCTTCTATTCCTTGGATACGCCCCTGGCTTTTGTACGAACACCCTTCTCGCCATCAGGGCCTCTCCGGGTCGGTAGGCTGAAATTTCTAATTCGCGAGGGTGCATAGACAATGCGGGATCGTTAAAACAATTTCTGACTTTAGAGGATTCGCTGCTCGACGTGTTCAACGATGGTTCGAAAACTGGAAAATTACAGCATAACTCGATACTTATTCTTTCTTCGAAGCCCCCTCCAATTGAACCCTTCGACGCGTACGTCCCTGCCAGGAGCGTAAACCTAATCGCTCTTTCCCCCTCCATCGCTGAACGTAGTCGAGTTCCCTCCTCTTCCGCTCCCACTGCACACACCAATTTTCCAATTGATAAGGGTGCACAGTTGATACAGACTAACCCTATCCCTCCATCCTCTCTTTCACTGTCACTCCGTCTCTTTGTTCGTCTCGTCTCCCCTCTTTCTCGTGCTGTAAAGTTAACATAGCTGCGCCTGATAATATCGGTTTGTTTTTCGAAAGCACGGTCGAGGCGATTGGGGCTCGAGTTGTTTTCAACAAACGAAAACGTTCCCTAACGAACAGCGTGAGAACTTTTCACATTACGCGTATTTATTGTGTACATGTATTGTGTTGTAACTTATATTTTGCACAATAATAAGCACTTGAACCTAACCTCAAAGTTCGTTGGTTCGACGATACCTTCAAAAATTGATGTCAGTTTAACGGATAAGCAGCAAAGAATTTCTATTGAGCGAGTGATCAGAAACGAGATTCTTTTTTATCTACCGAGCACGGGGATTGGGAAACAGAGAAAATTCGAGCCTGGTATCGAACGGAGATCTGGGTAAAAGCTGGAGGGGAAACTTGTTCCTAGCAAGCCAGGCGAGCCGTGCGTTACGTAAAATTAACAATCATGTTCCGAAACTCACTTTCCCGTCTGGGATTTCGGGAGAGGGAAGTGCGATGGCATGAGAACGCCACGAGTTAACGTTGGGGACGCGCCGAGTAGTAATACCCTGGCCACGCAACGTTGTCCTTTACCTCGGTAATGGCTTTTTACCAGAAACAAACTTTTGATATTCCGCAGTCGCCGGTTAGTTCCATCGGTACGTATCGTCGTTCGAAGCGAGACAGAATCCAGTGGCTCTTATAAAACACTTATGTAGAATAAGTTGAGCTTTGACTCGATGCGTGACGCGTATGACAGCTGTAGCGCAGCGTTGCCACGCGTTGACTTTGGTTTGACCAAAGCGAACAATTCGTTGGGCAAGCATGTGCATTCTGATTGTCTCGCATTCTAATATCGTGGTACGTCATCGTTGCTCAGGGATGAGTAAATTTCATTCGAATAACATATAGCTTTTATTTTTTGTTTCAATGCCTTATTGTTCCCTAGTAAATCCTCTTTTTAAATGTAGTTACTAGAAATTGATATGCTTGGCGATGTTCAACGTTTATTTATCCCAACGCTGACGTAAAATGGCACGCATAAAAATTGGCCCAGCTCCTCAAGCGGATGGCTAAAGTGAGGTTAGGTTGCAAAGCTCTAGTTGTACCTCTCCGTTGCGCAAATTATACTTATTAACAATGTACATACATTGCACCCATGTGTACAATAAAGACGTTTAATAATAATATTAAGGCGAAGGTGTTGCTGGGTAAAACTTAACGCAACTTTGTCGATATTGTGCAAGCCTCGTGTGATCGGGGTAACAATGGTCAGTCTCGTATGAGTTTCGTTCGACCCTGTACGCGGTCGTCGCGCAATTTAACGGAATGAAACTTGTCTCGGCGCCTAGGAAAGTAAACTATCGTCGCTACGGGATTTCCCTATACGGTCAGTCGAATTTCGATAACTGCTGCTTACGTGTCCGTCTACACGTTTCCGTCTTACGAAGGTTGTATCGTCGTCTCGTTTTTTCATGATGATCCGACTGGAAGGCCTGCGTTTCGGTATACACAGCGTATGTAGAATATACTTACACGCTAGTGACCGTTCGCGCTTCACGAGGGTATCCAACCTCGTGGAAAATGCCTCGTTCCGTATCCAAGTACCAGAACTTCGGTGTGTTTACTTACTCGCTCAGGGCTGTGCCAGTGGGGACCCAGTGTGATCTTGAAGAACAGCGTGGGTGCGGCCTTTCCCTGGTCTCGAAAGTAGGGGGACCGGATTCTCTCTCTCTCTCTCTCTCTCTCTCTCTCTCTCTCTCTCTCTCTCTCTCTTCCTTGCTTGTTCAGTCGTTCGCTCAGTAGGTCCAACCTTTTTTTTTATTTGAAGGTCCCTTCATGCTCGCGGCTTTAGCATCAGCACTCCCTCGATGTAGGGTCGCCCCTATCTTCCTTCCTCTCGGCTACCCTTCACGATATTAAACCCTGTAGGATCCAGGGATGTACAACGCGGAGCATTTTCATGGTTCCCGTTGGCGAATATATTCTTGTCGTTAACCTTCAAGAACGTGAAGCAAATTTAAGCTATTCGTAAATGCTTGCTTGTTGGGAATATATTTTTAAACAAATAGACCTCGTGTAGTCGTGTATACATGAGTGGTGTACACTGTCCCGTTGAAACTACTTACATAGCGATACTGTCATCGTACTTTTACGTTTAATGTCAATCGATAGCATCATTATGTAGGAGAGGACATAAGTTACGTGGTATAAAATTCGCAATTCAATGCACGCAGTGCACTTTCTCTTCGATTAAGAATGATATTATACAGGTAAAATAGACACTGACCGGGTCACAGTTTGCCCATTGATTCGATCAAGTTAAATCGCATAAGGAAACCTACTTTGTACATTGAATAAACATGGTCAAATTCTCTCGTATCACCAAAAGCACTCTCATAGGCTAACAGAGATAGTTGAGAAGAAAAACGGCGAGAATAAAGTTAAATTGTATAGACCCACGTCGACAAAGTACTTATCGACCGTATCGTAGCAAGAGCAATAGGCGCGGGGCACCGTGATCGTATCGGACGGTCGTGCGACGGGTCTACCCCCACCACGCGATTCTCTGTCCCCACTCCGCGGGTACCTCCCCTACGAGTCTAGCGAGCCGCGTTTCGTCTCAGTCTGTCGCGCGCCGCCAACGGGTCTGGTTGTGTGTTTCGTTCACGGTGTGCGGTGGTGGTTGTTCACGGACGCGCGTGTGTGCGTGTGTGTGTGCCCCTGTGCGCGTTGGCGTGCGTACATGCGTGTGCCTTCTACGGTGCCACAGTGTGTACGTGCGTCTGATACTATCATCGTGGCCTCTGCTTTCAACCGTTCGCACACAGAAACGGTGTGACATCGAGGCATGACAGCAACGCGGGAGTGTTACCCCATACGGTAGGAAAAACTTGGTTCTGCCGTGCTTCTTACGCCGACCGTCGATCGTGTGCAACTCCGAACGTTGCCAGGTTAGAAAAAAACTCGAACCTCCTTCGTCTAGTTAGAACGTGTTCCGAGAACGGGCACACTTGGCCACACGGATGTTTTATCCGAATCGATACTCCCTCCGGCGGGCATTTCGTATCTTGCGGAACCGTACACCGGATATACACTTTTCCTTGAACACGAGTTCGAAACAATGTGACAAAAGATAAACACCTCGTCATAATCTGACACGTATCTCGCCGTCGCGTTGGTACTCCTTTACCGTGGTTATCCGTCGATCGTTTCGCCAGACTCTGTTCCGCTACGTCAATGCTTCTCTCAACTCATGCTCGTCACGCGTTCAGGCTCGCTGCAAACAGACTTCGCTAAGGATAGTTGCATGACACACGATTCACATTCATCGTTATTAACATGGGAATGTTGTCATTGAACGAAATTTCACTCTGTCCAATTATTTTTTCTTTCTACATTTCTCGGTGTTACGAGGCGCGCTCGGGCCAAAAATGCCAAAAAAACCGGTTGCGAAATTTAGAGTATGTAGGTACGCGTGTATACTGGTCCCTGGTTTGCTGAATATCTCCGGAGTGGTTTATCAGAGAACCGTGAAATCTAATGTAGGAATTTATGTATTTGGGTCATCGGTGCTATTGTATTTTTAGGACAAATATTTAGAACTTTTTCAGGATTATCATTCATTTTGTCGGAACTCTTGATTCTTGAATTTGAGTATATATTTGAACATAACCTAAGACGTAAATTTTTACGACTACGTTGCCAGCTTTTTTCATCGTTAATATTTGACGTTTCGTCAGTTTTTCAAGATCGTGTTCTTTCCTCTATGACACAACAAAAAAAAAAAAAAAACGTTAGAAAGAAGCATCGATTCGAAAGATACGGCGTACGTAGAGCTATCTACGAGAACAAAGTTAGCGATGCTCGATGTAAGAATGAATTCCCTACAGGTTATCGAAGATTTATGAATCATGAATTAAGTAAAGTTTCTCCAGTTGCTTGCGATAATCGATAGGGTAGATAGAAATATAGATCGATGGAAGGAGTGTAGTTCAAGCAGGAGTGTTTAGAGATACGTTGATCATCTGTGCGGTATTGCTAGAATATTGTCTTTTCTTTTGACCAAACATTATTTTTTAGAAATCTCGATAGATTTTTTTTGTCTCGTGTATACCTTCTCTTAGTTGGAACATTGAAAACGTTTAAAAATATTTGCAATTTCTACGAATAATTTCTGATCTATTCGATAGAATTAATTTGAATTTCACTCGAAAGCTCGAGCCAATGCACCCACCGGTGTACCGGCGCGAAGATAGTCTCGTATCGAGACTCGATCCGTTCGAAGCCATAATTTCGTCGTGTGCTCGTTGTTGCGTCGTTCTTATTTCTATCGATAACGAAGTGTACAGGGAATCGAACCGATTGTGTGCGTGACCGAGTGACACGAACCGAAAAGGTTACCAGGTATATATTCTTGCGCGTTATTTCTGTCATCTCTGAAACTGCTTCGTGAAACATTAACCCGTAAGCGAAGTGTATTCGTCATTGGCGGAGGGTAAACGCGCGACGATAACTGCCTTGAACCGTTGGGGAATTAACGGACACGAATACATCTCGTAATTCTCGCGTCATTTTATTCGAGGGAAATAATTTTAACATTTTCGATGATCGAGTTTAGTCAGGATCTGGGTTGCGAGAAATTACAGATCGAAAGTAGGACATGTGAGTGAACAATGTTAAGGCCAGGTTTACGGAGAGTTTTTTTTTTTTATTAGGGATGTTTTTTATGATTTATTGGAATTAATTGGACGGCTTAGACAAAAATAAATCTGGACACTTTGGTAGCGTAGCCGTCTGGTAGCGATTAGTCGATTTTTTGCCACGGCAACTGATACTTTGTTAGCTATTATCGAGACAAGATCGTGTGCTCTCATAATTGATAAGAATTGTGAAACATAATATAAGTATTAATTAAGAACCATTTCCGAAAAATGAGAAATATTGTCGAATTCTATTAAATATCCAATCACTACACTCTCTCCGCGTCTCACATTTGAGCATTTATCGACGTTTAGGTTATCATCGAATATTAACATTCAGATAATTGAAACATCGATAAATGCCAGTTTAAGACCGCCAAATTGTAGTCCTTGTCTTTATTCGCTCAAGTTTTTCCGTTGATATTCTTTTTAAATAGTCAACGTGATCCGGCGTCCTTGGAACGTGATTCATCGAAACAAAAGTTAGATAGTAAAAATAAATACAATGACCATTGTTGGCGGACAATTTTTGACGCGCAGTGGACTATGGATTCGAGTACAAGGTGTGCATACAAGGCGTCTCTGTGCTCCGTTTGTTTCTTTCTTCTATCGCTTTCCTTCCGCGGTTTCTCTTTCTTTCCTTTGTCGTCAGAAGGATTCTACCGGCGATCCATGCTTCGCCCATCCGGCCATCCGCCGAAAGAAATGCGATACTGTCGCGATAAACAATGTGCCTCCACCTTCTCCCTCGTAACGTTTCTTCTTCTATTTCGCGCGTCGTCACGTTCCCGAACATGGAATTTTTCTGGTCTACGTTGCCTTCTTGATTCTGTCGTGTAGTAAACGAGATCGGATGATCTCGAGGGCGATACTCGGGTTAGGATTTCGATCAATTAATTACGTGGCTCTATACTCGATCATTTATTACCCCGATTCGAACAGATATACAGTCAGTGTAAGAAGTATGCGTGCAGCAACCAATTTAAAATAAAATTAATAGAGAAAAGAAATAAGAGGTTAACATTAAAAGTAACAAACTTCAATTTACGCAAAATCTGCTCGAAAAATATGTAGGAATGTCGGTTAATTATTTCTCTACCCTAAAATTTATTAATCATACAAATATATTGCAGTCTTATTTTGAATTGGTTCCTGTACGAATACTTATTACACCGA
>NC_071979.1:27249748-27274396 GCF_026283585.1 Hylaeus volcanicus
GCAGTCTTATTTTGAATTGGTTCCTGTACGAATACTTATTACACCGACTGTACTTACTCGTAATTTTGGTAAAGCACCAACCTTCCGAGTCCTCAACCCGATCTCTCTATTTGTCTTGGTTATTCGAACGACATAACAAATATAACAAACTTCAATTTACGCAAAATCTGCTCGAAAAATATGTAGGAATGTCGGTTAATTATTTCTCTACCCTAAAATTTATTAATCATACAAATATATCGCAGTCTTATTTTGAATTGGTTCCTGTACGAATACTTATTACACCGACTGTACTTACTCGTAATTTTGGTAAAGCACCAACCTTCCAAGTCCTCAACCCGATCTCTCTATTTGTCTCGGTTATTCGAACGACAAGCCGCGGTAGCAATTATTCGTTATTCCAAGCTCTATCGGCGTGCAAAGCCTCATCGATCGACTCGACTCGTATCTAGGGATCTTCCCTTGTAAGGACGCGAGAACCGTAGGCACCGTTCCCCGGGATGGGCGATGTCCACTTCCTGAAAAAACCCAGGTGGACCCTGCCGCCTTTCTTCGGCTACCACCTGCCCCGTCCCTCGCAACAAGCCGTTCTCGCCAGCGCACGCTCTCCGTGCAGACGATATTCTCATCCAGCCTGGCCTGCCGTCTCGTTTCGAAACGAGAATGCGTGAGCTGTAATTCCACGTCGATCGATAAAGAAAACGTTTTCGATTCCCCTCGCGTTTTGTAGCAAGAACGAACGGGCGAACCGTAGGCGTGCGCCTCGGTTCCGATCTAACGAAATATTAACGACAACACCGCGAACGTAGTTCTCGGATTGCCTCTATTAGTAGCGAGCCATACGGGGTGGAGAGAAGTTGGTCGGTTCGATGAGGATCGCGTGAATTTGCAGTAAATTTGAAAAGTAAAATTTGGGGAACGTTACGTTAGTAAGAGTGGCTTTAATGGTTCGTAAATGTATCGGGTTGTCCAGAAAGTTCGTGACAATTTTTAAGAAAACTTCAACGGCACATTTGAATCGTAATATATATTTATCGAATTACGTACAGTGGGTGTAGAAAGTATTCGTACACCGATCAATTTCCAATAAAAAAACTGTGTAAAATTGTAATTTATTAACTTATTTATTTATAAACAATGACGTTCTACATATTCTCGGAAATGTCTAAAATAGATAGATTACAAAAGAAAAATAGCTATTTGTGTAAGTTGCAAAATTAACAAGAAAAAAAAAACAATTAATCGATAGAAATATCGAAGCGACAAGTATTCGGACAACTGTTTAAAAGTACTTTACTGGAAATTTGATGTTTTCTAATTCGCACGGAGCAATAAACTAATGTGTTTACGTTACAAACTCTGCTGTAAATGGTTCGTCATAAGAATCGTCCAAATACTTATTGCTTGTATACTTTCACCCACTTTTCCCATCTTTTTGTTAATTTCACAAATTACATTAACTAGTCAATGTTGTTCGAACTATATCTATCTTAGAGACTTTCGAGAATATATAAAGTATCACTGATTACAAAAAAAAAGAAGTTAAGAAAGTACAATTTCACAGAAAAGTTTTTTGAGAAATTGATCGGTACACAAATACATTCTACACCCACTGTAGGTACCATTTTGTTCCACAACCTTTCCACCTTTTAAGGGATGTACATATACATGTTATTTTGTTTTCATTTGTTGCACCACCTATCAAAAATCGCCATGGACATTCCGGACAACCGAATATTTGAAATCATATCTAAAATATTCTCAAAGTTACAAGTAGCATTATATAAAGTCTCTATAAGAAACAGTTGATACTTGGACTCCTAATGTGACTTCTCCCCTCAACACGGTCACTGTCCGTGACCCGTATGCGGGTCACAGCATAGTGCTATTGAACGCGTCGCTAAGGGGCCCGACAGTGAACGTATTAAAATATTTCTTTTATTTACAATCGGTGTTCTCATGAAGCTATTCGGTTATATCGTAGTAATCTACCGGTACGAACCTATAAGCTTGCGTCGATTCGATTGAAAAAGTCGTTTACTGCTGACCCTCCCTTTGTTAATCGTAAGGTCCCCTTGTTAATTGTCTGTCGGGCCTCTAAGCTCCAACGGTTCACGCTGGTCTTCATCAAACCAAGTTTCGACTTTCCGACCTAGCCCGGACTTATCCTCTCGCTCCTTCCCAATGCTTCTGTCCCTTTTGGGTCGTGCTCCTTTGAAAGCCAAGAAATTTCCTTGAACACGGTCGTTGGACGATGACAGAGAGGACCGACGGAATACACTGGCCGTTTATTTTCGCATTGCGAGCGGTTCATCCGTGAAAATGACGCGTTTGTAGTGGCTATGTACTCGAAACACTCGAGTAGCTTGAAATTCGTACCGAACGTAACTGTGTTTGATCATTCGAGGAATAGAGTCAACAGACCCTCGTTCCTTGGGCACAGTCGAAACGCTTTCAGGGCCCCACGAAACGTCCATTTCGTTTATTCTACGGAAAAGGCTCTGTTGACGATTTTTGCTAGTAGCCAGTCCCATCAAGATTCGTTCTCTGTATGTTTGTTGAAGAAATGTGTCTAAAGAGAATTTTCAACGTTTCGACCATTACAGTAGCCGTATCTGGCTTTTATCCGTCGCCATTTTTCCACTTCTCGAAACGTTTCGAATAGCCAGACGCCATTTTCCAACAGCTTTACTTCGCAGTCTCTGCGTGTACGACGCTCGGCCCGTGTCGTGGTTGTTATTAATCTTCCCGATGACGTCTACGCGACGGTAGCACAATGATAACAGATTCGAAGCTGTTTGCACGTTCGTGGAAAGACGTGCATTTCGCTCGAAAGCTCGCTATAATGAAGTGTTGCTATCTGTGACGTGCCCTTTCCAACGAAGTTGCAACAGAAATTGAAATGATCGACGTCTTATCGATCAATTTCAGTTCTGCTTTTTTTTCTTTCTTTCTTTAAAAGAAGTTAGGATTCGTTCTAACAGCGCGATCTTGTACAGCTGTGTTTACCTAACTAAGCGACGTAATTACTGAGAGAGAGGTGTCTTCGCAGCCAAGGGAAACGCGAAAGAAATTTTGTATATAAATGCGGATAACTCGAACAGCTCTTTCAACATTAATACATTAATCATACATGATTTTATTTACATTTTCGAACGTACCACTTGTATCGTTCGATCGACTTCGTCGACTCTATATTTTATTTCCAGGAAAGTGTCGAAACATATTTGCATCTTCGTGACGTGTATTTCGCATTATTTGTTGTACGGAGAGCAGTGAATATTATTTATTTATTAGCGTGAGAGTTTTGTAAGCATTCGATTCATACGTAACTTTTTATGTTCCTCTTTCAATTAATTAAACTAAACAAACGAAAGTTTGTTTCGTAGAAGCTGTCTTACAGCTGAGTTTTCGTTAAATTTTTATGTAAAATCGCGTCATCGTTGAATTCTCGACGTGGTCTCGATTCCTCGCGATGATCGATAGCGGAATATCTTGGTTCAGTTGCACGTTAACGTAAGAATTAATACTCGAGTCTCCACAGTCCGGAACGTTGGCAGCGATATGGAAACTAAGCACTTTATACTGTTTATACACGTCCACGTGGTATTGTCATCAGAACGTCCACGATCGCCTTTTGTCGATCTGTCACAGTCGAAAATAATCAGGCACATATTTCCTTCGCGAAAGGAAGCGTGTGCAACACTTTACCAAGTTCACTGTCGACTCGAGAACTCTTTTATGGAGTTCCGTAAAGATTCCGCGCGTCATTTCTCCGTTCTGCCTGATGAGATGCAATTATTTATAACAGGCGTCCTCGCGCTGCGCGCATAAAAATTCATAGAGTTGGATCATTTTAATCTGCGATATTTTTCTTTTTGAATATGCAACGCGAGTACGATTCTGTTTGATGTTTCCGTGTCGCGATTGGAAAAAAATTCCAAGTCACTCCGCGAGACCAGAGTTCGTACCCCCCTAACACTTATTTTTCGTACAAACTCCTACAAAGGATTTCTTCTGTTTTTTTTTTTCGGTTAAAATTCACTCTTTGGGACCTATTATCTTTAATATCGAAAATAGTAGCGTTCTTATAAAATACAAGCGTCGTGAAATAAAACCTCGTGTTCCAAGATTGAAATAATTTCAAAGTTGTCGGGAGTAATACCGTGAATATCTAGAAAACGAAATTCGTGATTATATCGTAAACCTTGGAATGGTACAAGCTCCGGGGTTCGAGGTCCCCCAATGAGTACAATAAAATTGTAAAATGATTCGTCGGGTGGGCGAGTCGCTAAGTAAGAAACGTTGATCCGTGTACCTGGAAGAACGTTCGAGTCGGGTTCCCCAGGTACACAGTTTACGGCCGAAATCCTCGAGCGGCGTTAACATCCGATGACTCGGCCGAACGACGTGTCCCGTAATTGTCCCACCCTGTACACAAAAGGGCAGGCTAGAATCGTCGTGGAACTCTCGCGTTCAGGTTGCCTGGGTGTCGCAAGTAGTCGAGCAGACCGAAAGGCTCGGCCTGGTCGGTGGAAAGCGCGACGTAGAAAGTCCGGGGCGGATTTATGAATAGCTCCGCTACCCAGCGCCCCCGCGCCTGACGACGGCGGAGGAGCGAAGGTGCACGGACACCAGGTGAAAAGGCTGCAGACGCGGGTCGCCACGGAAACCTTTCTCGAACGAACCTACAACGTTACCTGGGACGATTGTTGTCGCGCTCAGACCTGCTCGTAGGGAGAGGACGAGCCTACCTCGAGGGCTCTGGCCACAATATCTATCATTATACGAGCCAGGGGAAACGTCGGGGATGGGCTCATCTCTCTCCATATACACGGTGATTCGTTTCAATCGAAATGATTAAATGTCTGGACGGATGAAGCTATCAAAGGAATATTTTCACGAAGGCTGTTTGATTTAGTTGCGTAGTCGAGGAGATTTGAAAAGCAAATTAATTTCTTTAATCGGGACTTTATGTATCTTACGTATCATTTATCTTAGATATTAGGTTGTCCGAAAAGTTTCTTTCGCTTTATTAATGAGTAATACATGCGCAATAGTTTATGTTTTATGTTACATTACCGAATTGTGCACGATTCATTTTGCTCCATTACTGTTACAACGTGAATATCTATGAAATTAGATTTGTCTATTTATATAAACACGACCACATCAAATAATTGAGTGCAGCAACTCGCGAAAGGAACTTTCGGGACAACCTGATACATGGCCATTTATTGTAATACGAAACCTTAATTCTTTTTGACCAACCAGCGGCCAGCGTTCTATGGAGGATGTATGCCTTTAATGCACTTGGAATATGCAAAATATACAAGCGAATAATATACATAAAATAGTAATCATTATTATTACATGTGATCTGTTATCGCAAGCTGGCTAACGATGACTATGATGATGGCAATGACACGTGTACATTTTGCTATTCTACATATTTCCATGCGCTATAAGTGCATACATTCTGCATATTTACTCGAGCATCCATTTGCATACAGAAGATTGTTTCGAAGTAATCGATATTTCGACGAACAGAAATTCTTTGGTAAAGTCATATTTTCGAGGTTTTCGAGATTATTTGAAGGTCGACGAGTCTCTAGTGTTATTTTCTCTCTTCTTCTTCTTTTTTTTTTTTTTTCTTCGAGAATTCCTTTCGGCCATAAAGTAGGATACCAGAAATCATGAGACATCGATCAACATGCCCTTCTCGGTTACGCAACGATTATTGCGACACCCTGTACATATTTTTCTCTCTGTAATTCGCTGCTGCGGCATGCGGGCACGGTGACGCATACGGGCGGCTCTTTCTTTCTTTCTTTCTCCCACTTTCTTCGAAGTCCTACATCTGTTTCACGAAGGAAACGAGGGGCTGGGGGTTGGGAAAAACGACGGGTAAAACTCTTGGGGTACCCTTCGGGTTGCAGCTCCGTGGAAATTTGTAGTTCTTTGTGACGGATATGCGGGCGTGCGTGCGTGTAGCGCGTTTTTTAAGGTTATGGCTTGAATCGTGTACGAGGAACGTTGGAAGAAGTATTCGAAGGAGACGCTCGGGAGTGAGATTAATGGAGGTTCGTTAACTGCTCTTATTGGGGAATTAGGGCTGCCCTGTCAATGGGTGGGTGTCGTTTCATGCTTTTTAATGTTTAACGATCCAGTGGTTCGGCGAGTCTGAAAATATTTCATTATACAGGGTGTCCCAAAAATGTTGTAGGTCCTTGAAAGGGGTGGTTCGGGAGGTGATTTGAAACAACTTTTTCCTTTGCAAAAATGTCGGATGGGGCTTCGTTGAGGAGATATTAACGGAAAACACTGACCAATCAGAGCGCGCGGATACCGTTGGAGCGGCCGCGGTAGCGAAGGCTACGCGCTGAGCGGCCGCGTCAGTATCCTTCGATGCACGTCGAGTCACTTGTTCGCGTACGGGAGCGGCTACCTAGCGCGTAGTCATCGCTATCGCGGCCGCTCCAACGGTATACGCGCGCTCTGATTGGTCAGTGTTTTCCGTTAATATCTCCTCAACGAAGCCTCGGACAACAATTTCGCTAAGGAAAAAGTTGTTTCAAATCACCCCCTGAACCATCCTTTTCAAGGACCTCCAACATTTTTGGGACACCCTGTATATTCATTATGTTAGTTGTAGAAATGAATTCGTTGCCTTTATATTGATTATTTATTTTGTTTGTTTGCTTATTGTAAGTAGAAATATTGGATCGGCTGGAAAGTCCATGCCGATTTTTAGTAGGCGATACAGGTCCGAATATATCGGAATGGCTGAAAACAAATAATATATGTACATCCCTTAAAAGGTGGAAAAGTTGTGGAACAAAATGTACATATATAATTCAATAAATATATATCAAAATTCAAATGTGTCTTTGAATCTTTCTTAAAAGTTGGCACGAACTATCTGGACAATCCAATATGTACAAGTCATTTTGTTACATAAGAGTACCAACCTTTACGAGTCCACAAGCTAATCTTCGTTACAATGCATCTACAATTCAATGATTTATAATTGGCAATTTTGTTTTTGCTATGTGCTATCTAGCACCGTTTTTAGATTCGTCTGGATACGACCGTGTCGTTTTCTTTTTCCGTTTCATTTTGCTGTAACTTGGAGGGAGCCACTCACCTATGCTCAAAGGACGAACGAATCGAGACGTACGAGATGCGCCTATCGCGCGTTCCGCTTGCACAGGAAAACGCGTGGGTACCTCAGGCTAACTCCTAGGAGATACTAACTCCGGAAAGCCAGTTATCTGACCGTGTATTTTTGCCTCGGAGTAAAAACTTCGTTTCAACGGAACTTGTAGCACGGATCGCTGAACGAATGCTTCTTCGAATTGCAAAAATCAGGCTCACTCGTGCTTTATAAATCGACGACGATGCGTTGGAATTCCAGGTTGAAATGAATATCCACGGTAGAAAAAAAACAACTCTTATAGTGTATGTTTTCGATAGCTTTGGTTTAGAAAAATCCTTTGATATCATGGAATATTTACAAATATATAAAAAAATGCATCAAAAGTGTAGAGAACGACTTTTTTTTTCAGCCTTCGTTTTCAAGAAAATCGAGTTGGAACAGTCTTGGGGCTCGCGCTCTACAAGAAGCCCCGCGAGATCTTCTACGTCCATTTTCTCAGAAACCAAGCTTCGTATGGAAAAAAGTTATTTGTAGAATTTGACTCGTTTTATTCCATACGATTATTCGTATAGTTGTATTTTATATGTTTAATGATCGTACCTTTCCAAGGTTCCCTATCAAGGGTTTGCCTCCTACTTTGCAAAACGGTAGCTAGAGTGAACCGTAGACGGAAACGAGTGAATCGTATAAGGACGTATAAGTACAGCCTCGCCAGGTCACGACGCTAATTTCCTTAGGCAAACCGTACGCGTAAGGACTCGTTAGTCATCGGTTGTGACTAAGAAACGTTGGAAGCTTGGCTCGCCAAGTTTTCCCTTGTTCCAGGACAAATTTGTTTAATGGTCATAGAGCGTACGAATACTTTTGTGATTAACTATACATATATACAAAACTTGCAATTTAACAATAATTCGGTATAATCCAGGAAAATGAGTCTACGAATAACGCAATGATTACATATTGTATAGATTTTCGTCGCTCCAGGTATGTATTCCTTATTCGTCGAAATGTCAAAAAATGTTTCAAATAAATCTCCAAGAGAATGAAATTCTACGGAAAAAAGTTAGGTAAACTTTTTCCCTATCTTCTCTAACAAAGTCGTATAAAGGTCCCAAACTATTACGGGGCACGCTACGTTCATTAGTTTCGAGTATAAGCCCCCTTTGGTGGATTTGCGAGCGCGGCACTGGCTTCATCGACTATAAACAAACGCGGACACGCGATGCACCGACGCGTACAGTACTTATAAGCAGAACAGGCTGCCGTTTCCGGATCGCAGACGCGGCCCGGTTCGTTCATTTCGTGAAACCAGTAGGTCCAGTTTAGCGGGGCTAAGCGTACCTGTTATACCGTGGGTCGCATAAATTAAAATGTCGCGAGTTAATCTCGTCCAGTCGCTCCCGTAAGATAAGGCAGGGGTGGGACGATGTGGGAGACTGAATAATTGTTTGCACAGCTGATTGGGAATATTTGATTAGGTATAGAAATTAATTTTAAGCCTTTTTTATAGTAAACTTAGTATTTATTGAAAAAAGAGTACCGAGCATTGCTGTAATCACATCGTAAACTTCCGATCGTTCTCTTGGTCGCATAGAAGTGTGTTGGTCACCGATTAATAGTAATCAACGTTTGCAGCAGGGCTAAATTCTCAAGAGAAGAGAGAAAAGCCGTTGCCTGACCGGTACATCCTTTGAAGACCAAAGTGGAAATTTCTCTTCCCCATCGCTCTTTCTCTCCCTGTCCGCCGTCGTGTTTCCATCCCTTCGTGTCCTCTCTCTCTCCAACTCTCTCCGGGGTGCCAGCCAGTTTCGTGATACGAAGCGGTCTGGATCGATAGAGGACTGAGCTCCTTCGAGTTCTCTCGAGCTGGCGATTCCTGGAAGATTCGAAGGAAGCATTTTCGAGGAGAGGCGAGACTCGACGCAGGGTTTTGACCTGACGTAGTCCGTCGTCGCCCTAGGGACCGCCTTTTGTCGTTGCACCCAGGCCTTTTAAGGGCTAGTCCACTCGACCGGCCCTTAAAGTCCGCGGCCACACGTTCGTGAGACACGGAGGCCGCACCAGCTGTTGGAAAATCGAAAACGCGCAGCTGCTGCCTCCTCGAAACGCATAAATTCGAGCCTTTGTGGCGCCTAAGTCCAATTTTGCTTCGACGAGAGCCCATCGAGAGTTTTTGGGGATGAAACCTACTCGTGGGAGTCGTCGTTCGAGATCCTGCGGCACTGGACTGGTCCAACTCCACCTCGGCCGCGCTGAATTAACGAGTTTCGGATCTTCGACTCTTCCAACGCTATAGAAAACTTTAGAACCGGCTGGGGTCTGATTGGTTAGACTAGTTCCCCAACTCTGAGCTCGTGGACTGTTATCTCTAGACTATTGGGTAGGTGTAATATTCGCAAACTGGTTGGCAGCTGGAGCGTGATAGGCAGAATCGAAGTCTTCGGGGTTTTGCTTCGGTTGTTACATATTCCTCGTCGGATTGTATTTTACATTTAAGAATCAAATTTGTATACCCAGGAGTTCCTTGAAAAACACGCCACGAGGATTTGAACTCGTTACCCATAGATTGGCAGTCGACGCCTTAACTATCTGGACCATTACTACACCCTACTAGTCGTGTTCTTATTTGACTCGTTATGTAAAGACTTGACTCGCACCTAGATCCTTGTTTCTAGCGCTAATAGTTCAAATATGTGATAATTCAAGTTAGATTCGATGCTAACAAAACGGTTGCCGTCCATGTTCGACAGAGACAAACTTTGATCGGCATCTAGGCTATCGGTAGGCCCGTAACTGTAGGAAAGTAACCTACACCGGTGTTGATTACAGCCGTATTTCGCGACTCACTGATGGGATTATTAAACTTGACGCGCACAGAGATCGTCTGACCCCGTTCGAGCCAGCTTTTGATCACATTGTTGTCTCGAACGGTGCACGCGCTTCTCGCGGACTCCTTCGTCCCTCGCCTCGACGGTTTTTGCGTTTGCCGTTTCTCGAGAGAGCCGCTTCCACTGCAGAGGAGTTTAAAGGTAAACGGGTTTCTCCGTGGACACACGACGCTGCATCATCCTGAAGCCTCTCTCGTCCTGTTCAGTTTTTTTTATAACCGAGAATTCTTTATACCTTTATAAGTTAACGTGCAAGGTCCTAGGAAAATTATTAACGAAAATGATTGGCTTCTTCTAACGATGAAATGAAAGAAAAATTGCGTCTTCGGATCGTCGAGTTCAAGTTGTCAAGTTGGTAAGCGTCCGAGATCGGTGAAACCAAGTTCCACGGACGCGACACCCCTATTTCTTCTATTTACATATAAAAAGCGGAAAAATTGAATCGAACAAAAGGCTAAAATGGCACGTGACACCACTCACGTGCGTGCGAGGGGAGCACAGGGACATCGATGCGGTAATTTGGTTGAACGTCGTAGCCCTTTGTTCGTCTCGTTACTGAAATTCTATTCCCCCTAGAGAAAATGGACCACCGATACCGCCGCTACAAAGTCAGCTAGGTTTTTATCATTGCAACAAAGGGACGTGTTAGCCGTTAAATGGCGCTTAATAGCACCTGTTAGGCTGCTTTGCTTCTTGCGTTGCTACTCTTAACGATATACAGCACCGATGGATACGGCAAATATGTGCGGCATATGGTGCACCCTGACGACGCCCTGTGCACGTGCACTATGTTATCTTTATCGATGGAATAAATGTCGTATCAACGACGAAACGTGTCATTAGGGTGTCTCGGAAAATATCGCGCTCTTCGAACCTTTCATTTACTTACAAAAGAAGCGTCTCGAGCTGTCGGAACTGTACAAAATCTTAACAACAATCGTGGAACCGTCGCTCAGAAGCAATTTTTCATACAAAAAGAGATCGAAAAGTCCTTTGCCGTTTTGCAATCCAAAGTCTCGTTACCTAAATGCAAGCGATTAAAGTTAGCAAGCGCGACTCCCAACGCACCGCCATTTTGTGGCCCCAGTCAGCTGGTCTTTGGGTTGCGCACTCGTTTCCGCGCAGGTGTTTGTACAAAAACTTGAACTGCTCGTATGTATCTCGACAAGAAAGCTTCGGATTGCGAAATGGAAAAGGACTTTAATATCATCGACGGTATACAAATGAGAAGAGAAGGAAGACACCTCATTGTCCTTTCGCTCTGTGATCTCTCTGGACGACCAGGATCTTCCTCGGCTCGACAGGATGATCCTCTAAGGGTACATGTGAAGAGAACGATGACTAGGCTGCAGATTTGATATTTAACATACGTAACATATACATAATGTATGTTGAATATATTCTACGATTATTATAACGATATCGTTATTTTATTTTGCATAAATGCATGTAACTTTTGATTATCCACATAAAATCCACAGTCTAACGATGACTTTTCGTTTGGGAATATTCTGTGATCCTTCCAGATGCTCGTGTCTCCCACTTCCGGTTGGACTATTTCATTTCACACGTCTACCCATTGTCGAACGACCATCAACCGTTATTATCGCGAGGATAATAACGAAGTTTGTCGCCTATCTTCCGTGGAATACTCTTATCGCCTTGCGACATATGGCGTGTTCACCTGGCGCCTAGACTACGCGAGTGTTGCTTTCGATACGAATCCAACGATGGTCGTTGGAAAATTTACATAAACCCACAGCTGACAGAGAGTCGTTGGTACTTCTCGTGCGTCGCATTTCCGTCGACGACAGACGTAGAACGAGTCCGAGCAAATCGAATCGCAATAGACCGCAGCTGGGTCGTCGAGGGGTCTGACGTTTAGGGGTTCCTCTCGCTCTGGAGAAAAAGGCACTCTGAACAAATCTTTGAAGTTTACCCAACCTTGAACTGAATTCAAGTTCCAAGCTCTGAGCTTTGAGCTCATACACAAAATGATCAGAGTTCTCCAGAATTGTTTCTTTTAGATTTTTTTAAATCTCCAGACTCGAGTCGCGACTCGGTCGGCTTACTGCTACTCTGAAATTTTTTTCCTCGTGCTAGGGGCCCACGGGCCGCAGAGGAGCAGAAAGAGGCTGGCCCAAAGCAACGGGGCCTGGATATTCCGGTTCACTTAATCGTTTCTTTCGAGTTGAGATCGTGGCCGGGCTACACTCCCTCTCTCGGCTGGTCCCAACCGAAAAAATGAAAAAAGATTGGCCGCTTTGGATACACAAAGGACTCAGAAAACCTTCTAGCTCCGCCCGTAGAGCGCGGCTACTCAAATTGTCTGCCGGTTGTTGTCGAATATCGTGACGGAAATTTGTATGGGCTTGACGCGGCTATACAACGTGTCTCGTGAAATACGTAACGTCGCGACAGATGCATCGTTATTCGTGAAACTGTACGAATAATGAAAATTCGCTACCAGATGATACGATATTTACAATTCTTAAAATGATGTGCTTTGAAGCGATCGGTAATCGCAAAAATTTACATGCAATTTACTCTGTTGGTCCCATCGGAACGAATAAAGTATTCAAGTTTAACTAATCGAAGACTCGATGATACAAATTTATACATCTCCCAACTAGTTGGATCTAGTTAAAACGGGCAACATCACGCTACGGTGTGTACGTGCATCCTCTGTCCATTTGCGCATGAAGCTTCTCGTTCTTCTCGTTATTCTTATGCAGCCCTGTACTTCTTGAATAGTCTTCTTGTAGTGGTTTCCTGCACAGACCTTTGGTATCAGGGATACATTTATTGTAAACTCCCTCCTGCACAACTAACTACAACCATCCAGCTAACTGCAATATTTTTCATCATTGTCTAATGCAGGAATGGGCAACGAGGATCGGTAATGACAAGAGCACTCGTGGTTCGTGAGACACCGCTATAGAGATATTATAGATAGAGCAGAGGGAAGATCTCTGTGCTTCTGTGAATGTAAAATATATGTAATTATTAGAAGTGTAAACGATAACCATTTATCATTAACACACGAATGATATAAAAATACTCTGTTATAGAGAGACAGATAGGACACCACTGTCTAGCTCTCTTACTCTTTCTATAATATCTCTATGCACTGTTGGATATCGCGCGTGTCGCTACGAGCCAAGTGACGTCACGCTGAAACGTGATTGGCGGGGAGAGAGCGTAGGAGTGGGGTTAGTCAGCGCAGCAGAGCCTACGGCGTGCACTGAGGCACTGACGGCCGTCGCATGTGTTACACACATGCCTCCCTCCCCTGCTGTTGCTCCCCTCAAATCGCGTCTAACGTTGCCCATCTCTATTCTCTAGTCTCTAGTCTAACCCTAGCTTAGACTCGTTTGTTTGTGAATTTTCACCTTATTTTGTGCTTCTAGCTCTGCGCTAAAATAATGTCGAAACGTCACTCGTGCTTCGCGTGTCGACGAGCCATCGAAGAGGAGCGATCTCGTCGAATCGTTCGTTCGAGAGCACGCCACGTTCGTGGCGCAACGATCGTCGAAACCGTTGAGCGGACACGAGCTCAGCAGACGAAAACGTTCGCGAGATAACGAACACGTCGAGTATATTTCAAAGCAAACCTCGCAACAAAATAAATTCTACGGCAAATATTGTTTTTTTAAACGAGTCGTTCGACCTCTGAACATCGCGAGGAATGTTTCTTTGCTTCCTGTTCGATGTTACGCGAAATCTGGCATCGTCGACTTACGAATGACGCAGTTGTTTCTAATGATCGATCTCGTCGTTGAATTTTGACGCAAGAGTGTACTTTTTTCCCCTCATTTTTTGTTTGTTCTTTATCTGATAACCGGGAATGAGCGCGGTCGAAGCAGAATTAGTACTACAATCGAGGCGCGTACTCGGCGCGTGGTTTCATAAATATTCCCGCGGAATTATTAAGCGCGATTTGCATACGTCGTTCGCGCGAATCGCTCCTTTTCGCGGGCTCCGCGGCGCGCAGACGGTGACAAAAGCAAACGTTTGCCAATGGCGAGCGAGAGACGAGGATCAACGAGAACGTTGAACAGCGAGGGGTATATACAGTGACGGACAAATGTATTTAGACAAACAGTTTTAAACGGATTAATTTTTGTCACTTACATTTCTGATTATCAGAATGCGGAAATATACGTAACGTACGTTGAATATATGTTGCAATTCGTTGAAAATGAAGAATATTAGTTGTCATAAATAAGAGCCACAGTCTATTAATATGATTAGCATTTTTTCCATTTTTGTTTAAATGTATTAATTTCTATTTATTCCTTATTCTCTCATATGGAAATGTTTGTACGAATACATTTGGCTTGGATCCTGTACGTATTGGCACGTGGAAAGCTAGGTGGCGCCAGTGGCGCAGAGAGCTTCCATCCAAATGCCAAGAAAACGCATCCGAACTGGTCGCCACGCGATTCGAATGCATCGCTGAATGTTTTACTCGAATCGCTAACAACCCGTTCCCCCGTGACGACTTTTAATCACGCACGGTATCGCGTAATCTAGGCGGACGCGTGATTCGCCGGATGTAATCGCGAATTAGCGTGACAAAATAATGGTTCAACTCTCGTTATTTTTTCTTTTCAAATAATTGTAAACTCGATACATTCCAAGTCGATTTGTCAAGTCGGTTAAGAGATTACTGGAATCCACTTGAAAACTATCGAGTTTATCTTTCGCCTGCAAGCAATTCTTAATTTTTAAATAATTGTTACTTTGCACTGCATGGTATGCTCCTCTGAAAAACACTTTCAAACGGTTTTTCATACCGTCGTTTTTACGATGGCGATCGTTAGGCGTTGAAAAACATCCTAAATAATATATTGTAAACGACACGACCACCTCAAATTTCGAATTTATTCGTGGGGTGTAGCGTCACTGTCGATTTTGATGAAATTAGCGGGGCCTTCGAGATCGGTAGTCCCGTACCTGGCGTTTCGAGCAACACATGCAATATGGCGGCGAGCTCGGATGTTCTTTCGACGTTTGGAAAGAGCGAGCAGGAGGTTGAAATCTCCTGAAATCATCCAGCCTTCCTCACTCGCCGTCGTCGTAACGTCGTTCGAATATCTCGCCAGGTTCGATACCTCGGAGGACTTCGCGCTGGGCGTGCACGTAAACAGGGGGCCAGAGAAAATACGAGCCGAGCGAAATTGCACGGTGAGGTTAACCTCGCCGTTTCTGCCTATTCGACAACGACACGAACGAGGAAAAGAGAAGAGATATATACGTGCTGGTGTCGTGAGAGCGAGAAGGTAAAAGGGGTTAGGAGTGGAAGGAAGGGTAGGATAGGATCGAAAGAGACAGAGCTCGAGGGGGAGGGAATGAACGGCCCTGGGAGTCATCAGCATCGCGGCTTGGGCATGCAGGGACGTTACAGGGGCGTAGTAAGCGGTGGCAACCCAACAGGGCCTCACTCGCGTCCACCAGCGCCACCTCACGGCCGCGGTGGATGGCATCCTCATAATCAGCACCCTCAGCACGCCCAGATACCTCAGCAGTACAACAGCAACAAGGAATATCCGTATCGACAGTGTCCACCACGCTTCCATAACGGGTATATAACGACACCGTGTACTTTTCGTCTGTTTACGAAATTTCGAGCAATGTTTCTTTCATTTGGAATATCCGGGACGATAATTAATTGGTAATGTCGTACCAAACATTATCCTACGAAACGTAGGACTAAAACGCTTGGAAAACCATTCCCAACTAATTATTTTTAAGCGTGCAATCATTGGAGTTGTTATTTTCTTGCGAAAACAAGGTCCAAATCGTTGTTCTGAACTGTCCAAGTAAAAAAATCATTGCACTGTATCGACGACAAAACGGATCAAAACTTTACAATCGTTAAATAATTTTGTTCCCTTTTTGAGAACAATCGCGAGTCACACGAATCAATTGATCAATGAAAGTAGTACATATTTTTCTGTGGTGCAAACGCGCTACTCTGTGGAAACAAGGCCCTAGGGAGTGTACGCTTCGTAATGTAACTTCCACTTTAGGCCAGTTAGGCTAAAGGAAAAAATTGTTAGGCATGGGACACGACTTCGCGATGACAACACAGTTGATAAACACGCAGCGACGCTTTTATGTTACGCTAATCGTCGGTAAGCAACATGACGTCACTTGCGATTTTGAAAGAAATGCATGTAGGGTCGTCACTGGTCAGAGTATTAACGTGACTTTACAGTACGTGAAAACGAAACTTAAAGGCGGCCCTGGGTAAGCGAGAGCGAACGGTCAGCGCGAAAGTATTCTGTTAAGCGACGCGTACAGCCTAGCAAGTGTGTATTTAATTTTCAGAGTAACCGACATTGAAGAGTCCGACGATTCTAATCGACGATAATAAACGCGCGCAGGGGTGCCCCTCGCGATGCACACGTTACGACGCTGCGTGTTGCAGACGCTGCAACGGCGCACTTTTGTTTCCTCGTTCGTTGGTTCAGTCGCGTTCGGATGCCTCGTTAAAAAACCACGCGTTTCTTTCGATTTTCCCTGGTCGAGTCAAGCTGCTTCCGTTCGGGGGCATTTCGTCACCGGAAACGCGCGAAATCGCGCTGGGACGCTGGTTGTTGAAAATTTAACCGCAGTCTATGTTTACGCGACATATAGATAGGAGCATTCGCATGTGAAAAAACGCAAACGTTTAGCTTACTCTCTCGCGTGGCGATACGTTTGTGAAAGTGTATCTGTACGTACGATCACGTTGTAAATAGAATAGAGAACATGTACACGAGACGTATCCACGAATGGCACGGTAAATGTAGAGCGAAAAATTGTCCCGTGTAAATTTCGAATCGTCGTGCGATTCGTTTCTGCATGAGACACCAATACAGCACACGACCTTCGATGTCCGACTGGAATCAACAATCTTAGCATTCGTTAACAGAGTAATCATGATTTCTTCGTATCTACGAATGCTTGAACATTTTTTTTTTTTTTGTTTTTTAAATTCTATTTCTTCTTTTCTCTGCGTGCCATGTTTACACGTTTCTTCACTGGTTATCTTGTTTAGCATGCAAACCGTACGAATATCAGTTCTGGATGAGTATAAGCATACAGTATTCTTCCTTCTGCGTCTGCATCTTCTTGTTGCTGCGTATTTTATTAATTCGCGCGAAGGGGTCCTACGTTATCGACCCAGATCGAAACGTTTAAAACAGGATCCACGTTCGATCGGTTACCGACAGGCCACTCGATAGATTTAGCGTTACGTATCTATTTATTGTATCGTTGAATGATTCGCGTAAACACGACAGGGCCTCGTCATACGACGGCCATCGCATTTATTCAGCTGCGCGATGCTAGAAATAATACCGTGGTTACTTCGTGACACGGTATCTAGTCCAACGGAACGCTTTATCGCGCGTTCGGTTTAGTAACGAGTTACGGATAAGAGAGCAGAAATGTCGTCGCCATGATGATAATTGCACGGTATAGGTCCGCGCCTCGTATAGGTGTGTTTATCGCTAACAGTTCCTCTGGCATATTCGAGCCGTTAAACCGGTACACAAGATACTAACTCTACGAGCAGATCAATACACGTCGTTGGTTAAGAATCGGCACGAGGATCACTTTTTCTAAATTACGCGTGATATATTACGGTGAAAGTACTTGGAAGATTTGCCGCTCTCGTGGCGCCGTTACTTCTTTTCGTATAACATTCAACCCAGATTCGATTGGGTGGTTGTAATTTCAATGCAAATATTTGTACGAAGGGAAACAAACGTTTAAATTGCTTGGAAAAGAATAAATTCAATTTCATAGAAATTTTACGTTGATTCGCTATAAGAGAGAGAGTGACCGAGAGGTTAGGTTTCTATTACAAAATTCACGATAATAAAAGGAAAGGCTACGCTTCGGTTAGATACATACATACGTATCGTTTACTATCGATTTTAACTTGACTTTATGGAAAAGGGCGTCGGTTACTTTCACTGTAACATAATTAGGGCGATTTTATGATACGATTGTGAATAATTCGATGGTTTTGTACACGTTTAGGGATTGTCCTGGGGTTGGTACGTCTTCCGGGCCAAACGGTAAGGAAGTTTCGTATCACGGGAACGTAGGCGGATCCAGCGTGGGGTATAAACCGCCTCCGCAACATAGTCCGCAATCGAGAGGGCCACCAGCACATTTTCCACAAGAGTCGGTGGGCCCACCTGCCAATTCTCCGCCATTGCATATCAACATCTGCGGCCAAGTAAGTGTTCCTCCTATCTCTCATCGTACATACACGAAAAGCGTTTTTACAAGATGAAAATATAAACAAAAGAAAAAAATACTCTCGCAGGAGAACACGATGCGTGGTCCATTATTGAACATGAGTCCAGGCCTTGGAGCTAGCGGCGTCGATATGGAGTACCGTAGAAGTTCTCAAGGTATATTCGGAGTTTCGAAACGGTCTATCGATCTTTGCTACTCGTACGCGTCTCCTCGTTGCGATCCTCCTGAAAGTAACGACACGTTTTTCAGCCACAAATCAGCTACCTCTGAGCCCTGTACAAATTCAACCGTCGCCGCCATATTACAGACAGCCTAGTCAAGACGATGGCAGAAAGGTATATGCATTTCTTTTTCGATTAATCAATTTTTATATTTTTTACGCGATTGTACGACGATCAGTATTGAAGTCATCATTTGTTGATTTGTTGATAAGCATATAAAATACGTAACATAATTAATGACAAACAAATACATTTAGTGTAACGTCGTTGAAAGTAATGTGAATAATTCTAATAAATTTATGTATTATTTATAGCTTGAATAGCTTGTTGAATCTTAGTGAGTAACGTTAATTTCGTTTCAGAGCGAGTCCCCATCCAGAAAGCGTCGCCGAATATCGCGTAACGGCGCTGTTTCCGGAATAGAAGTCCGGGAGACAACACCTCCGTCGCCTACACCGTCGCTGCACACGACTCTACCATCTATATCGTCCCTGCCATCCCTGCCGACGCCACCGCCGTGGGAATTCTCGCCAGCGCCTCAAAGACGATCGCCTCGCAATCACATGTCCACTCGCGGCAGCCCGACGATTAGAAATCGTTATCAGCGTTACACGGATTCTTTCGGGCTGTCTCATCCTTTTCTGCCCGGGCACAATTCCCATCCGACGATTCACAGTTCTCATCACGGGATCCACGGTTCTCATCACAACATTCACAACTCCCACCACAACATGCATAACGCGCATCAGACGCATCCCCATCATCCAGCGGGCACTGGGCATCACCCAGCGCAAGGAGCGAACGGCCCTGTGGTCGTCGACGTGGGGCAAGTCGGTGTTTCTGGGTTGGGGGTCGCCGTTAGCGGGGAACCGCTTTGGCATCCTCCGACGACAGGTTACAGAATTCCTTGTCAGCTGCACAGCATATACACGCCGCCTGCAGCGCACGCGTTCGCGCACTCGTGTCAGGTAAATATTCGTTCCTCCCCGACGCGATCGAACGATTCTCCACTGCAGCGTTTCCCAAACGCTATAGTCGTTTCCAACTACGCTGACGTTCCGAACCGTACAGGCTTATCTCCAGGGCTTGTTTATTTAGATTTTGCGCCTAGATCGGCTAGGTTTTCCTTTAATATTATTGATAAGTTTATTTAGGGTACGTAAAGGAAAAGGAAATGCGCCATTTTGGTTAGGACGACGGAAGTGCAGTACTCGTCTTTATTTCAATTTATTCTTATTGGGATTAACGAGCATATTTCTTCAGGTCACCCATCACCACAGTCACTACTCACCAGCTCATCCGACCCACCCGGGTCACCACAGTCTAGTTGGTTCGATAGTTGGCGCTGCATCCAGGGGATATCCAACGCCAGCCGGAGGTCCTGTTGCGGCTCTTCATCACGCTCACGCGCCTCCGCCGCCCGTCCATACTACTCATTACACTGCACACCACCAACTTTCGCAACAGGTACAGAAAGAAAAAAATCCTTGTTAACCAACAACAAAATCCTACTCCCATGGATTGCTTCCAATTTTGTCTCGTTTTTATCTATATAATATTTTTCTTTCTTTCTTGCAGCGAGAAGTTGAACTAGAGTTAATCGAATCCCATCACCATCACCGAGACGGGGCTGCCGCCGGTGCCCCACTATCGTTACCACATTCGTACTCGCCACCAGCTCTTACTCAAGTCACGACACCACCTCCCATGTTGCTGTCGGAGAACGTGATAAACCGTCATTTGGAGTTGTTACAGCACAGAACTCGACGTGCCGCGTCGAATGTTCACACGCTCAGACGACCAAGGTCGAACAGATGGAGAGGCACGCCCCCGTTACCACCAACATCTTATCCAGGATTCTTGTTGCACTTCTTGTAAGCGTTACGAAGATGATCATACCGCGTTTAAATCCCAACCTCGTTTCTATTATCAATGATACTACTGAACGACGAAACAATTAGTCAATTGTATTGTTTCAATTTCAGAGCGATGTTCAGCAACCCGCCATTATCCCCGTACAGTCAAGCAGAGCTGTCGTCGCCCGATTCGGTGACTGAGAATTACGAGGCTCTGCTGTCTTTAGCGGAGAGACTTGGCGAGGCTAAACCACGAGGACTGACGCGTGCCGAGGTCGAACAACTGCCTTCGTATAAATTCAACGCTGAGACACACCAGGGAGACCAGACGAACTGCGTGGTCTGCATGTGTGACTTCGAGGCCCTACAATCGTTACGTGTTTTGCCGTGCTCTCACGAATTTCACTCCAAGTGCATCGACAAATGGCTCAAAGTAAGTGACATGCTTTGTTTATGCTATTATATTGTCTTTCATGTATAGCACTAAGATCGTGTCATAATTTTTTTGTTCGCTCAAGAATATAGTTACACCTTTGTACCTAAGCGTATATTATTTTATTTTATTTTATTTGGTTAGTACAGTTTGTTGTAACTGAATCGTTTCAGTCGAATCGAACGTGTCCAATATGCCGTGGAGATGCTGGAGAATACTTTGGGAACAGTGGCACCGGTAGCGACTGACGCCGAGCTGCCCAAGTGCACTAGCGCCAACTGTCGCGAGTCTCAGGGACACTACTTCGCGCGGAGCTTCCAGCCGTCACGCTGCTGGTTTGTGCAAATTTATCTTGATAAGCGTTCGCGCCCTTTTCTCTAGCCGGATCGACGGATGGGGCGTCTTTTTTCGTCAACGATTGAAAGATTATCCAGCCCCAGAAATCGTTCACGAATAAACGTCGGCCTGCGTCATTCTACGCGACGAGGAGGACCGTGGAAGAGCAACAGAGAAACAAAAAAAGTCCATTCAGGGTATGAGATCATGTCTGGTGTCGAGAGAAGGACCGTAACGAATAATAAAGGTACACGATTTTAAATTACAGCATGCAAAAAAGAATTTGTACGAGGCGAATAACGGTTGCTGCGTTTATTCCATTGTTTTCTCTGGGGAATAGAGAAAAAGTCGGAGAGAGAGAAAGAACGAAAGAGAGTATGTATGCGTAACGATAATAAGCAATCAACCGAGATTCGAGGAAAAACGAAGATGTCCGAAGAATAATACCAAGCTACCCAATACACGCATTTCTCGTCAGGATCGCAGAGAGTCTGACTACGTCCCGTTCGTTTGTTTGTTCATTGTAGACGCTTACAAATTCACGGATCTAACGCTCGTTTGTTGTTTGTGTTTGCTATACTTTTATATATATATATATAAATATGTATAGTGTCTCGGGTTTGTGTACATAATTACCTGTATACCGCGAAACTATTTGCCACTTTCCATTAACGTTCCAAGTTTTTATTATATTATATTATATATAGTTGTCCTTCAATCCTACGTAATTGTATATATGACTCGCATAAACACTCCTAATACGTATACGTGTGCGCATACAACCGATCATCAAAGGTATTCGTTTCGGGCGCTTAACCAAATGTAGTGTGTAAATTCCTCTTTCGTTAATTATTTTTTTTTGTTTTGTTTTCTCGCGATAAAGGAGAACAAAACGTTATCGGATAAAACAGAGGTGTCGCAACTTCCTAAACGAGTAACCAGGCTTTTTGTGTCTTTTGTCTAGGCTGATTATAGTTTGTTATACGTCGAACATTGTATGTAAGTGTTTGCTATAGCAACGTTTAGGTGCTATACGTCGAGCAAACGTTGTTAGATTGTTTCGTCGACGGTCGTGACTGTTTTTGTAAAGTATCCGGCAACACTTTACGCCCCATTTTTGAGAGAATTCGTTTCACATCGCCGTGATTCGTTGATTGTTTCCGTTACTTATTTTCTTTCATGCCGTTTCATCGTTTTCGGGAACGAACGAGAGATAGGTAAATTTGTAGCGTCACGTAACCTTTAAGTTGGCGTCTAGAGAGTTTGGCTATTTTTTTCTTTTTTCATTAAATTTAGAAAAAAAAATTTATTTCGATCAAATACACCGTTTACAGGGCAAAGATAAGGAAAAGGTAATATCTAATTTGAAAAAAAATTAATTTGAAGTTTTTAGACTTACTTTAGAGATACGAGAACGCCTACTTAAGAGGTTTAAGGCGATTACACGGTATCGTAGAACGTAGACTTCCGAAACAAAGAAAACGAAACTGGCCCGTGAGAGGAGAGACAGAGACAAATGAAAATGGTCAGGCTCATCGGCAATAGTTATTACGCATAAAAAAAAGCTACGTAAAGAAGAACACAAAACTGAATAAAAGTAAAAAAAATGTAAGAATGAAAGATAAGAATACTGCTTCTGTTTCCTGCGTATCTACCTCTAATAGATGAAATGAAACGATTCATATTTTTTTATACACACATCTCATAAACAATAAACGTACGTACGCTAAGAAAACCAAAAATGAAAAAAAAAAACGGAAAAGTGAAGAGAACAGGGAGAAGAGAAACCGCCGGATAGAGGAAACGAGTAAACCGCGATTTTAGAATTTTCAATATTTAAATTAACGATTAAAATTAAGGTATATCGGATAAAAAAAAAAGAATACATATTTAGAAAAAGTCCTTAACAGAGTTTACGAATCAGATATAAATATTCAAATATTCGTTCTTTCGAAGGAGATTGTACGTTCCCGAGGTTCTTGACGAGATTCCCTATACGTTATCTAAACCAGAGGGATGCCACGTGGAAAGAAAGAAAAAGATAACACGAGTTTCCGCTTCTCTGTCTAGGAATAAAAATTCTCCAGACGATTTTCGTTACTTAGAAAATGTTTTCAAGTTGTCTCCTGATTAGCAAAATTGTTGTTGAATTGTTTGTGAAAATCTAAGAAAAAAAAAAAAAAGTAGGGTACTCTTGTGATTGATTTTTATTTAGGCCGCTAGAACGTTTTCGAATTCCTGTCGGTTTATCGCTTGAACACTTTTGTGAGAAGAATAAAAAGTAAAACGTACAATATGCAACACGTGTAAAACTTCATTCTTTAACGGTTTGTTTTGTGTTAGTCGGGCTGGTAAACGATGGAAAAGTCGCGTGGTCCCTCATAGACGAATGATGTAAGATACTGTGTGCACAGAAAGGCGGACGACTAACGTAATCGAATGGGAAACGAGCGTGACACCGTATCGGTCATGTTTGTACCTCCTTGATATCTATCCTTCCATTTCTAATCGCGTGCCTTTACTATACTGACCGAGTATCGGGCAACGGAGAGTTGAAGCGAAAAGTTGAAGGGAAGATACGCGTACGTACCACCCATCTACGAAACCGAACTCGGACATTTATCGAATCACGGGAATCTGTATCAGAGCACGAAAGCAAAACCACGCGACACGTGGATGGAAAATCGCTCGTTAACGCCGTGCCCATCTGTGTGTACCTAGAATGTGATCGAAGGACCGTTATCTTTATTTTGACTAACCAAATTCTAATCTCTTAGTTTTCACGTAGAAGTGCAAATGACACGAGCTATCAAATATCAGGATTCATGGGGTTTCGAAATGAAAATTCTTCGTAATAGTACTCCAGGTGGACCGCAGTTATGTTTGGTTTTCTATGCGTTAGGCTCGACTCGCGACTCGAGCTTCGGTCTATGTTGCATCCTTTGCACTTTAGATTATAGATCGAGTCATTTTTCTGTACGCTCTACGGTATCGATTGTCAGTAGTATCCATCATAAAGGCGTTCCACGTGAAGCATCTCACGGCTCCAGCCTTCGATCTATACGTCACACGAGGTCGATACGGCGATTCACTCGAAAGCGAAACTCGTCCGTGCAACCGTATATACGTAAAACATGTACATTTTAATAGCGACATGAGGGTCTAAGCGATGCGTTCACGATATTCGTGAAAGGAATAGAAACGATAACTGGCAGAGTCGAACAGAGGCTAATGAAAGTAGCTGGCAAAGTCGTCGCACGTAAGACAACCATTAGGGACAAACCTGTTCGATTATTTCGTTTCGGTTGGTCGCCGTTTCGCGGGAGTGTCGCATCATTCGCGCCGCTTGCTACAAATGGCTGCAAACACAGCCAAACACGGTGTAGCGTGGCATGTAACCCGGATCGTTATCTAACACAATATCAAAAACTCTCGTGTGTGTTTGCGTGTGTGTGTGTGTGTGTGTGTGTGTGTGTGTGTGTGTGTGTGTGTG